>NC_137829.1:41752773-42042773 GCF_963921795.1 Nannobrachium achirus | reverse complement strand
TTGCCAAACCCACCAAGTATGTTCATGGACATTATGTCTAACATAGAAACAGTGATTTGGCCTGCATGCCAGTCTGAACATTGCACACGCAGGCACAGTAGCATACTAGTAACCCTAACCCTAGTCTCGCGTGGCCAGACTGTTGACTCCGCGATTTGGAAATGCTCCCGTCATACAGTCTGGTGCATCGAAAGAAGAACGATGAGTACCGGTTAAAGCGGAAGTGAAGCCTCCTCGTCACTTCCGTTTCCGTCTCACATCGCACACATTTATCATTATATAAATAAAAATCATATAAGCATGTTTAGCTTGCTGCTTAGCAGAAATGACATTTTAAAATATATTTTCTTGAACGGTAATGCCCGTTTCCATTACTCGCCGTTCGGGAGCTGCTGTTCCAGACTCTATATAGCATTCAGAGATTGTGGAATAGTTGTCTGGCTACGCAAGACTACCCTAACCCTAACCCATCATGCAAACTGCAAATACATGCAACTGCTCACACACAGACAGACACATGTACACGTGTACAATGCACAAAACCATTCTTCCGACATACAGTTCACGTGGTGAGAGGGAGCAAAGTGAAGGCAGATTGGATGCGTGGAAAGGATTGATAAGCATAATTATACTGCCTGTGTAGTGTGTACTTGTGTCAGCGTGTCGGTGCAGGCATTTGTGTGTGTGTGTGTGTGTGTGTGTGTGTGTGTGTGTGTGTGTGTGTGTGTGTGTGTGTGTGTGTGTGTGTGTGCATGCATGCGACGTGTGTGTTTCAAACCCTGCGGCACACACACAAACACGAACATACACACACAAACAAATGTGATCACCTTAGCCGTATAGGGTTGCCAACTCCCAAATACGGGACACCTCCTTATACCTCTGACGACACTTCCGGCGCCGAAAAATCGGGTATTTTCTATTATAAAGTTCACAGGAAAATAGCCTGTTGTTGAGAAAGCTTTTGCTGAAAATAGCAGACCCCACAATAACAGAAAACACACTATAGTAGACCTGAGCGGTGCTATTTATTAAGTGTCAACGCGGAGCATGGCCAAAGTGACCCTGCATGGGCGCACAACAAACTTTGAGCGATTTGTGCCAAGATGTAGGCCAGATGTAGGCCACGCTTGAGAGCCCGGACATTTTTGGGGGCCCGGACAAAGCCAGATGTCTGAGCTTAGCTCCTTCCAGGAGCGGATCAAGCTCTGCTACTTTTGTATGACACTGTAGTATGACAAAGTATGACAATTATATAAAACATACTATACGTAAACCACTTTAGCATTTTATACCTTGGCTATTGGAAAATTGTGAGCTTTCATACTTTTAAAATGTTATACTTTTACTTTTGGTACTTTAACACATCGGGTGCCCCTGGATTGTCCCATTTATCCCCTCTCGCTGCCCAGGCCCACCACCATTGTATTGAATCCGGCCCTGCTGCGTCAATGCATGCGTCATGACGTCACTTGGTCACATGAGCGCAGACAGGATGTTATTGTGTAACTTACAGTGTTGATCATAGCTGTTCATTGCCGATCAAAATGTGGACATTTTGCCGCACCACGCCACAGTTTTAGCCATAAAACAAACATCAGAGATAAAGGGCATTAAAGATGGGGAAATGCATTGGAGTATACGGAGAAAAACGGCCGCGCGATGCTCTCAGCGTCGACTTGAAGCGACTAGCGGCTAATGGGCTACATCCAGGTGCAGCCCCAACCTAACGGTGAGATTTAAAGTTAATACTGTAAATACAGTAAACACGTCAACGCGTCGTGGGCCTCCAGAGACATCAAAGAGATTGGCGTGTAGACACCTCGTGGGCATCCCATGAGTTAAGTACATTTTGATGCCAACACTTTTGTACTTTTACTAAAGTACATTTTTAATTCCAGACTTTTACTTGTAAGGCTGAATCCACACAAAAGTACCTATGAGAGTCGAATCCCCATTCCACCAATGCATTTCAAACTCTTTTTTTGCAGAAATCCTCTACTGGCATGAAACCGCTTCAGCCTAACAGAGTATTTCTACATTGCAGTAATGATACTTTTACTTAAGTGAAACATTTGAGTACTTTTTCCACCACCAAGCGATAATAATATGATAGCCCTTTTCAGTATGTTGGCGTTGCATACGTGGCTCCAGAAGGCAGTCGCGTGTGCTTGCACGCGTGTATCTGTGTGTACTATATGTTGTGAAAGCCATGGCGAAAGGAGCGAGGCAGTCGTGTCAACGAGTCAGCCGTGACATCAGAATTAGGCCTCAGGCGAGACGAACGACGTCTACACACGTAGGTCTGCTCACACATGCAACACTATTGAGCACAGCTTGGATACTAGGACGCACGTCACACACCACGGTAGACTTCAATGATCCACTCACATTATTTCTTTCCCATTCTTGTCAAGGTGCAGATGTAGAACCTTTTCATGTATTTTTTTTTCTATTTTCTTCTTTTTTTTGCAACCCATTTTCACCCAGTGCCAATTGCCTATGTAATCCTGGGCTCTGCTCTCCCTCTGCCGTGCCTGGGGAGACAACGGACTGACCTCATGCTTCCTTCAATGCATGAGTAGTCAAAGTTGTTTCTTTTCACCTGACAGGGGGGATTTCCCCGGGATGGGACGTTATTCCAACCAGTTCCTTTCCCCTCCATCAAGCGCCCCGGCTGGCCAGGGGGAGGCATTACCAGGATTACTGCATGTTTTGTGAGGGTATCAACCCTAGGAGACATGGGGAGAACATGCAAACTCCACACAGAAAGGCCCTATCGCCAACCCCACCTAGGGTGTGGGCGCTGATGACGCGGAGGGTGGAACACGCCCCCAGCACCCACAGCGTCCCCCGGCGGGAATCGAACCCAGGACCTTCTAGCTGTGAGGCGAAGCGCTAACCACTGCCCCACCGTGCCCCTTCAAATTGTTTTTTAACATTTTCGATAGTTGGATAGTGAGCTATTTTTTTGATAGACAACATACATACATACATACATACATGGACAGTGGTTAAAATGATTGTGAAGCTATATTAACTACTTTACTTCACTGCATAACAATGTGGACGTTCAGTAGGCCCTACAGTAAAGATCATTATCGTCTCTAGTGGAAACCGACAAAACAATGACTTTTCAACATTCAAATTCAAAAATAACAAAAGTAGCAGATCTACAAGCATTATAGGGGGAGAGTGGGGTAAACTGATACACCGGGTAAACTGAGACACCCCCTGTATCTAGGCAATGGAACACATTTGTTGTCATGTAACCATTATATTTTCAAGACCCTTGAATTTCCCCCTTGCCATGAAGGAGAGGACCTGATAGTGCTGTGGAAAACATGTTTTTTTTTCACAAAAATGCAAAAATGTTTTTTGCATGTAAAAGTAAATGTTGTGGCTGCCAACATAATCATCTGTTGAGTCAAAGCAAATTGGTTCACACATGTTGATGAACTACCAACGTATAAATCCCTGTGATAGATGCTAGCTGAAGATTACCCTGAATTGATAAGAGATGTCCTTTTTCCCAAAATGTGGCTTTGGGGTAAAGTGAGACAATTGCTTCGGGGTAAAGTGAGACACTATCTCACATTACCCCAACATTATAGACAGGGTTATAGACAGGGAGAAAGCTGATAAAATTGATTAAAGGGTGTAACTTTTCTCAATTGATTCTTATGTATTTTTCCCCTGTAGAATCCATTTCTGCAATATACATTTTTGTATAAATAATTAGACAATTAGCATATTTGACAAAACATGCTAATTATCTCATTGGGTATGCACAATACAACAATATACTTTGCAGAAATGGCTTCTATGGGAAAAATTACATAAGGATCAACTGAGATGTGACCACTTTTTTAAAAACAAACATAGTTTCACTGCCTTTTGTCTTGAATACATTCTGATAACTTCCATTGTTAGGAAACATCCCAAATTACTGGGAAATGTGTACATTTGTACTGATATACTTTTAGTTCGCCTAGAGGGGAGCAAATGTAAATAGTGTCTCAGTTTACCCCACTTTCCCCCTATTGTATATTTTGATACTTGAGTGACGCTTGTATGGGCGGCATAGCTCAGGGGTAGAGAAACTGGTATTAGAGCACGAAGGGTATAAATCCCGAAGGGTTCCCAGTTCGAATCCGGGCTCCCCCTGAGTTAATGTCGAAGGGTCCTTGGGCAAGACTCTGAACCCGTAATTGCCTCCGGTGAGTAGGTTGGTGCCTTGCATGGCTTCCTCCGCCACCGGTGTATGAATGTGTGTGTGAATGGGTGAATGTAATGCACAATCTATGTAAAGCGCTTTGGATTAAAAGCGCTATATAAATGCACCATTTACCATTTACCATTTATGTTCAAATAGGACAATACATTTTTGTTAATCAAAAGTCAAGATATGGAGATAAGACGTTTCTGGTACTGGGCTGGCGTGACCATAGACATAGAAAGGTAGACGCCTCCTTCGGCTAGGGGGCGTATGCATTGAGCAACTAAGAGAATCTTCATCGCTTCCGTGTTTGTTGCTTCCGCGTGCGTCACACATACGGAAGTCGGTAAGCCAATCAGAGGAGGCAGGTGGGGGTTGGTCTTTACGTATGCAGCCTGTAAGAACAGCTGAGCTGCGCAACATCGGAAACTGGCTCTGTTGAATTGAATTGTGGTCCTTGGATAACTCCCGGTAAAGCCACGCTGTGATTGGCCAGTAGTCACTTTGACTGACAGCGTTCCCTTAGTTTTTCCAGGAAGTCCCGACTAGAACTTTTGCACATCGCTCCAATTAACTGCAGAGGCGAACGAGGCATCTAGCTCTTTATATCTGTGGGCGTGACCTCCCGTGCGGACGCTGTTCCAATCCTCACTTTTCCCTGCAGACCCCATGGCGTCAAGGCTTGTAATGGCCATGATATGATCTCTTCAGGACAAGCTTTCTGGTTGAAGCCTCACTTTCGAAGGCAGATTGATGAATTCAGCATGACACCAGAAACAGTAGAGTGAGCAAAATGGCTTAGAGCAGGGGTCTTCAACAGGGGGTCCGGGACCCCTAGGGGGTCCTCAGAGTTACAACAGGGGGTCCTCCAAATCGTTGTGTGACTTTTTTTCTCCTTTTTTATATTAACCACTTGAACCCTAATGTCCATATTCAGAGAACTTTAGCCAAAAATAGCAGATCTACAAGCTCACAACGCCTCGCAGCTCAAGGCGTTGTGAGTTTGTAGATCAGTAATTTCGGCAAAGAGCTTTGGTGTAGAGGAGAAAAAGAACAGACTCAGTACAGAGTGAAAGGACAAGTTTATTAAGTATTAACGGTTCAAGTGGTTAAATATCTGGAAACACACATTTACACGAACCCAAAATACACAGATGATTTTGCACTCATTTTGCTGTCAAACGATGAAACTATATGGTATCTATGGGTTGTGGGGGGTCCCTGCTTCATCTCTCTCTCGACTAAGGGGTCCTTGGCCTGAAAATGTTGAAGACCCCTGGCTTAGAGGCAACGGTGGGACATTTTTAGTGCAAGTGCAAAAGTATTGGCATCAAATTATACTTAAAGTTATATAGTCCGGGAGCCAAATGGTGATTTTTGGCTGAACGTGGATTCGCCTGTAAAAGTTTTTTTCTCAACTGATTCTTGTAGCTTGGGGTCACCTCTTAAGGATTCAAGATGATGACCAGTGATATCCATTGAGCATTTTTTTATTATTAACCCCTTAATGCCTGAAACACAAGAAATCCACCCAGGAGGAAAATACCCAGAAAAAGATTTTTTTTTCTGGGTATTAAAGGAGGATCTGAGGGGTCTAACTAGGGGTTTGGTCATGATGCTGAATCCATTGCAGGCATTTGTTTTGCACAAAAAACATTCCGTGGGCTAGAAATGGCCTCAGAAAACAATACACGTATGGGTGAGTATTCATGTTAGTCGGAGGCCTTAGGGTTTTTTTTCTCGTGCTAATCAGTCTAAAAGTGAAACATTTTGCACAGATGTAGCTCAGGGCATGCTCTAATGATTTAGCTAGGGTGCCCGAGTCGGCGACCTTCGGGGTCACCACAGCACCCACAAAACTCTGACTCATCACTTTACATCACTAAAGTCGATGGGAGCCCAACTTGATTTGGCCGCTGTGGCGACCCCAAATGTCGCAGACTCGGGCGCCCTAGCTAAATCATTAGAGCATGCCCTGAGCTACATCTGTGCAAAATGTTTCACTTTTAGACTGATTAGCACGAGAAAAAAAACCCTAAGGCCTCCGACTAACATGAATACTCACCCATACGTGTATTGTTTTCTGAGGCCATTTCTAGCCCACGGAATGTTTTTTGTGCAAAACAAATGCCTGCAATGGATTCAGCATCATGACCAAACCCCTAGTTAGACTTAGACCCCTGAGATCCTCCTTAAATACCCAGAAAAAAAATATTTTTCTGGGTATTTTCCTCCTGGGTGGATTTCTTGTGTTTCAGGCATTAAGGGGTTAATAATAAAAACATGCTCAATGGATATCACTGGTCATCATCTTGAATCCTTAAGAGGTGACCCCAAGCTACAAGAATCAGTTGAGAAAAAAACTTTTACAGGCGAATCCACGTTCACCCCCACGGCTCCCGGTCTAATACCATGTAACTTCTTTTATAAAACAAATCTTAAAATTGTCCTAACTTTTAAATCGCTAAAGTTTTAGAACACCCACTCCGTTATTTTCAGCTTCTAAAGCCTTCTCTTTATATGTTTTCTATGATCCTGGCCGGGGTCCGGTTTTCGCAGAAAAATAACGTCATCTGCGTCATCTGTATACGTTGTGTATACGTTGGCCAATCACATCGCGGATCATACACACATGATACACTACCGGCCAATAACAGCTTATCTGCCGTGTCTTCAGGAAGTAGCCTCGCTCAGCTGCAGTGTTTACCATGATGAAGGATTCTTAACCTCTTAATCCCCAAATCCTGGCCAGAAAATTACGTTCTACCATGCGTTCTACCCCTCCACGGATTTGTATCGGTCGCGGTGGTTTGCGGCGCCGCTCCGGTGGTCCGGGCGAAAAAACGGCAGAAAAAAGCAATACCGCTACTGACCACTAGTTTAGTAACTTACACAGTTGAGTATAGCTTTAAAGCACCTAAGTAAATAAAAGAGCAGATCTACAGATTTCGACACGTTGTGAGCTATTATAGGGCAGGGGAATGAATAGCGATTAATTGGTTAATGTTTGTTTTGTAAATGATTTTAAATGAACAAGATAACTAGTAACTGAAGTTTGAACTGTAGCGGAGTTTAAAAAAAAGTACAATTGCATCTCTGAGAAGTAGTGGAGTATAGAAGTATAAAGCATTGAAAAGTTCAACACTTAAAGGAGGACTTCACCACTTTTCAACCTATCTTCATATAATAGGTCCTAATGTTCATAATAAAATAGCGCAATTTTTTTCTACTCGGTCCAAGTCTCCTAGGAGAACTGTGGGAAGTTCAGAATCCATCGTCTTGTGACATCATCATTTTCCAAAAAAGAAATTCATCAATATATATTTTTAAAATATTTAGATTTGTATAATCGCGAGAACAATAGCTTCCACTTTAACATTGCAACTTTTCAGGAATAGAAAGCCTGCAGTTTCTATTAGCTTGGATTCCCAATCGATGATGTCACAAGACGATGGGTTTCTGACCTGCCCACAGCCCTCCTCTGGAAAAAAAAAAGAAAAAAAAAAGAAAGCTATTTTTTAGTGAGGACCAATTATATGAAGATAGGTTGAAAAGTGGTGAAGTCCTCCTTTAAGTAAAGAAAAAGTACCTCAGAATTGTACTTAGTAAATGTACTTCCCACCACTGCTGAAAGGCCTCAGAAACAACTGTGAGACAGGGAGGTTGAGAGAGAGAGATAGAGAGAGAGAGAGAGAGAGAGAGAGAGAGAGAGAGAGAGAGAGAGAGGATCAAAGAGTAAGCACAGCTGAGGCAAGCTATACAGTGGAAGGGATTTATGGCTCCGTGTAGCTCAATGGTTAAAGAATGGCACTAACACTGTTCAAGATTCAGTCCCCCTGGGATTCATGTGGCGTCCTGTCCTCTCATAACGCTGCTGCCGCAGGCCATTTTGGATGAAAGTCTCTCCGGCAAATTAAATTACCGGACGTTGGGTCGAAGACAGAGCGGTCCCGGGCCTCTCCTTATCCTCCATGGCTCTACAAATGCACATTAAAACCATTTAGGCCTGAACACATTATGACGCAATATTTTATGCTTTAGAATATAAAAGAATAGCAGATATACAAGCTCACAGCGCGGCACCGAGTGCCGCGCTGCGAGCTTGTAGATCTGCTATTTTTGAAAAATCGTGAAAATTTGAATTTCGACCCGATTCTATAAGTGTCTTTTGAATCCCTCTAAGATTTTTGGAAAAAACCTATGTTTCTATGTCAGAAATCTGGCCAGCCATTGTCAAAGAAAAGGTCCTTTTCACTCAACTGGAGCTCAGTTAGTCTGTTCTTGAGAGACTACTATGTCAGTGGTTCTCAAACCTTTTCATGTGAAGGACCCCCAAAATGATATTTATTTGGCCACGGACCCGCATCTCAAAATATTTAGTTCCAGGGACCACCCAGAAGCAGAATTTGAGTTACAAACGTTCGCTTTGAAAATACATAAATTCAAAGATTTGCACACATTTTCACGACTTTTTCAAAAAATAGCAGATCTACAAGCTCGCAGCGCGGCACTCGGTGCCGCGCTGTGAGCTTGTATATCTGCTATTTTTCGCTGGTTAAAGCATTCAATAATTTTAGGCCTAAATGGGTTAAAACCACTTAACCCCTATACTGTTATGACCAGGGTCTCCCGGGGGCCTGCACTTGGTCCCCTCCATGTGTTCCTCCTAGACCAGACCAGTCCAGAACAGGATGTTTGAATGTTAGTAAACAAAACGGGTCATCTCTAGGTAGAACGTCTATATGGACGTTTTCACTGCATAAAATACAGAACATAGATATTTCTAGAACGGTCATATTTAGAACAAGATAATGTATTACTCATTCATAGCCAAGGCACGAGTTTCCCGTGTTATTTCAGTGCCCCCAGACTGCCACGGCCCCAGTTTCCCCGAGTTTTCCCGTTAAAAAAAAAAATCAAAAATGCCTAAAATGTAATAGGCATGATCGCAATCGTGAAATATTATGGCCCCCATAACAAACACATCTTTCAAAATGGCAGCCATCTTTGTTTACATTTGAAGACTTTGAAGGCTTCTATCTCATGAATGCCTGAACGGATTTCCAAGCGGATTTTTTTGTTTGAAAGCTGTGAAAAAGTACTACACATATGATCTAGGCATGGACGTGGACGATCCATGCACTAAAAATTGATCCGTGCACTAGACATTTAGGAATGTGGCAGTGAGGTACTTGGGGGCCATTTTGAAAAAGCAGTGAATGAGTCAATAACATTATTATAAGTGTCCTGTTCCTCCAGAAATAAGGATAACTAATACTGCTCCAATGTGACGCTGCTGGCGTCATCTTATCTACACAGAAATACATGTTTGACTCGGGTGATGGGGTATGAAATAAAAACAAGAGTTGGCATAGCAACATCAGCCATGACGAGACTTGCCAGAGTATGGAAAAGCAACAGCATCAGCTGCCCAGTGAAGGTCAGACTTTACAAGTCACTTGTACTCTCCACCCTACTCTCTGGCTGTGAGAGCTGGACACTCCAAACACACACTGAGCGCAGGATGCAGTCCTTCCAGAACAAATGCTATCCACACGTTGCTGCTGTGAGCCTGTGACACCTGAATCTCTGCATGGTGATTGGTTGCTGTTGCTACTCTGAGCCTGTGACACCTGAATATCTGCATGGTGATTGGTTGCTTTTGCTACTGTGAGCCTATGACACATGAATCTCTGCATGGTGATTGGTTGCTTTTGCTACTGTGAGCCTATAACTCATGAATCTCTGCATGGTGATTACTTGGTTCTTTGTTAACTCTTATACCGCTTTGGACGTTCCTGTTCGCCCCAATTCCCAAGAGACCTCTGCGCCAATACGGCGCTCGTTCGCGTTCGTTCGTTCGTTCGTTCATTTACCTTGTTGAAGCTGATGAGGGGTCGCTCCGCCGTGTACTGTAAACACATTTTCCGCGGTGATGGTGTAAAAAATCCATTATGCGTTAACATCAACGGAGACCAATTCACTTCCTTGTTGATTTCTCTGGCTGTGAGGCTCTGTGGCCAGTGACTGGTCTGAATGCACGTAACAGGCAAATCACATTCATTCTCAGCATGACGCCACCCTCTGCTGCCTGGCAGACCAAAGTGCACTATTGCACAATCAAAAAAATAAAAAAAATAAATGTCTATCTATCTACTATAACGTCGCAAAGGTAAGCCGCACCAGACCCAATAAATAAATAAATAATCTGGCAGTAGGAGAGTTAAGTGATTTGAATCAGCTATGTGGAGGAAGTGAAGCCCACATTAACACACACATACCGCTTTCCCCAGTAAGCTCACTGGGAAACTTGTGGATAGAAAGATGCTATATATATCATAAGAACACCAGAGAAATGATCATAACCGTGGGAAGTATAGGTGCTGCAAGTGATGCAGCACCCCCTAGCGGTGGTTTATGTATAGGACCTAATATTATTTCTACTGTATTCTTGTGTTCTGACGGGCCACCGCTGCCCGCCACTGCTTTGCCAGCGTACCACTGTTGTTGTATATCTAATGTTTCAGATCATCTCCTGGGCGTAGCCAATATGCCAACATCTATGCTTATTTCGGGGTATTGGTCCATCCAATCCTATGTTATGTTAGGCTATTTGATATGCTACATTGCATGACGATTCTGCAATTAGGCCTATTTATATTAATAAAAATCACACCCAATGTGAAGTGAGCGGTGGTCGTGCTTGCATAACATCTTCAGACTAGGATTTAAGTCTAGTTTGTACAGGCCATGCTACACACACACATTTTGCTATGGCAAAACGCTGAGAAAGAAGGCTACAGACATACGACATATGACATCACTAGACAAACATGATGCTACGCACACACATTTTACTATGGCAAAACGCTGAGGAAAAAGGCTACGGACACACGCACAGCCACTTATAGGAGCGGTTTGCACCGCTCCAAAAACAGAATTAAACCGATTATAATATTAAAAACCAGATTTTTTCGCGGCGGCACACACACACACACACACACACACACACACACACACACACACACACACACACACACACACACACACACACACACACACACACACACACACACACACACACACACACACACACACACACACACACACACACACACACACACACACACACACACAGCCCCGCTGTCACATCAACAAGTGTATGAGGGCTCTCTCATAGACTATCCACACCTACACTGTCTGCAGAACAGGTCTAAACAGCTAAACATTCAGTTTTTTTAATAGTCATTAAGGTTTGTTTTCACTCTATTGTTTTTATTATCATAAATGTTTTTCTCTATATGCTCCAAATAGGGGCACAAGGGTGAAAGTGATTGAGCATAAAGTAGCACTTAGCATGCACAAGTCGTAGTATGCAAATAGATTGGCTGAAAGAAAAGACAAACCCCTTTGCGTAAAACCATACACAACAGGGGAGCGCTGTGTTTGACTTTCATCAGGCAACGCAGACCCAGTCCAGGATGAGAAATAATGAAGCAATGCCGAGTGAAATGATGCCATGATTGAAAACCCACAAGATTGAGACTCAATTATGTACGCACGGCATGGGTTATAAGAGAGGAGACTGTGTCCCACCGTTTCAACAACCACATCCATAAAATAGCATTGCGATAGTTCAGGAGGTCAACATGGCCGTCAGGCCGTTCCCCACGCTCACTCCAAACATCTCCTTCGCTAGCAAGCTAACTCATACGCCCTCACTCCTAACGGTTCATTCATTCTAGGTGTTTCTTTTTAACCCAACCTGATGCCGATTCAAAAAATGTCGTTTAAACCCAACAGTTTTCTGGAAAGCGTATGTTCTATATAACAGTTGTGGTTCTGAAGAAGAAGAAAAAGCAGATCATAGCACGGCACAAAGTGACGCGCTATCCAAAATAACATGGATGCTTTCCCGGTTTTAATAGGTTAAGTCAGGGGTCTTCAATGTTTTCAGGCCAATGACCCCTTAGTTGAGAGAGAGATGAAGCAGGGACCCCCACAACCTGTTCATAGATTCCACATCTTTTGTGTTTGACAGCACAATCATCAGTGTATTTTGGATTCATGTGTGTTTTCAAATATCTAACCACTTGAACGGCCAATAATTAATAAACTTGACCTACCACTATGTACCTAGTCTGCTCTTTTTCCCCTCTACACCAAACCTCTTTGCCGAAAATAGCCGATCTACAAGCTCACAACGCCTCGAACTGCGAGGCGTTGTGAGCTTGTAGATGTGCTATTTTGGGCTAAAAATATCAGGATATGGATACTAGGGTTCAATGGGTTAATATAAAAAAGGGGAGTTTTTTATCACACAGAGATTTGGAGGACCACCTGTAATCACTCCGAGAACCCCCTAGGGGTCCCAACTTGGGTTAAGTGGAACGTTGTTCCCTCTTCATAATGAGCAGAAGTCACAGAACCTCTTCTGCAGCTCGTCAGTGATAGGGCTGTCACGGTATGACATTTTACATGACGATTAATTGTCACTCAAATAATTGCGATTAACGATTTAATTGTGTTTTTGTCGTTGATGATTACATTTCTGTTTGGCTTTTAGGCTTTGAAGTTGCACATGGCAGATTATTATGGACATATTTGACAACGTTCTACTTAAAAAATAACATTGATAGTGGAAATAGCCGATGCGACGCGTTGTGAGCTTGTAGATCTGCTATTTCCACTATGTTTTTGGCATTTAGTTCTTCACTAGCTCTGGTTCAGAGCGTTGGCGAGGTCTCTAACGCTCTGCCAGGAGGCAGGCTCAGAAACAGGACCAGGAATTCCACTGCCCTATATGTAACAGAGGTGATCCGAACCTCCCCACCCGGCTTCGAACCCAGGTCTCCCACGTGAAAGTCCAATATCTTAACCATCACCCCAAAGGGATATCCCTATGGTACGAGGGCAGATACTAGACTTTTGAGGCTTCAGGCTGGGGCTGCGACTCTCTCCTCCACACTCACCCCCCCCTTTGACCTCCTCCTAGGGGGAAGCCCGAATGCGGGTCACAGCACCAATGTAACGGAGGTGATCCGAACCAGTAAAAAATAGACAAAGCTACTTCGCTACTCACCTAAACAAAGGCAGCTTTTGCATTGTTTTTATTTTTTTAAGATTTGTTTTGGGGCTTTTTATGCCTTTACTTGATAGGATAGTAGACTGACAGGAAATGGGGAGAGAGATGGGGAATGACATGTGGCAAATGTCGTCCGGATTGGGAATCGAACTGGCGACGCCAGCAGGCATCATAGCCTAATATGTGGTATGCGCCTTGACCACTAGGCCAGCGGGCACCCCGAGCTTTTGCATTGTTGAAAGTCTATTCTCCCTTGTGGGAAACCTCACAGCACCCCACCCTCTCTGTAAAATACACGTTTTTTTGAGCAGAAAATAAAACATGTCCGCCAGACTGAAATTGTTAGTGTGGTTGCCCAGCAGGGCAACCAGACTATAGTTCTGGGGAAACTTTATTCTCCGTTTCTATAGAGTAACTAAAAGTTTACAGCCTACTCCTCCCACAGCTTTCGCGCCACACACTCGCGCCATATGTCAAATCGACCGGCTTCATCAGGAATTTGCAATTTGCATTTTTCGAAGAGAAAAGTTGTATTGTTTAATTGACATAAATTTATTAGTGAATTAATTTTCCCCAAGTCAGTGGTTAATATTAACTTTTCCCAAATATGGAGATGACTGACATCATAGACCACATGATACCATTACAGTATGTCCATATATGGGCATTCCCCCGAAAACGGGAAACATACTTTAAGAATGATTCCCAGATGATGCCCTGTTAGAGTTTATAGATGCACTGTTAGGGTACCCCCTTATACTCATATATGGGGATTACAATGCACAAAATGCATTTACTTACTGGTAAACAAACATACCGTAGCCCCCAAAATAATGGAAATTCACTTCCCAAAACTCAAATATGATTTGAAACACAGGGCAACCACACTTGCAATTTCACAAATTGCTAATTTTCTAGTTTTGTTTTACTCCACAATGACCCCTAAAGATTGACAAGATCTTTAGGGAGCACTGTGGAGAAAAACAAAATAATTTCCGTTTCTGCTCAGTGGTGCTGAGAGGTTTCCCACCAGGGAGGATAGACTTTCAACAACGCAACATTGCCTTTGTTTAGTCGAGCCCTCGTAGGGCGGTGGAATTCCTGGTCCTGCAGAGCCGGCTTCCTGGCAGAGCGTTAGAGACCTCGCTAACAGCTCTGGGCGGGGTTGCACCAGCTGTTACTAAGTTATAACGTAGCCTAGTTGTAACGTAAATGGCTTCTAAGTCAAGACTTACACATTACTAAAATGTCAGGTGT
The DNA here is from genome assembly GCF_963921795.1 of Nannobrachium achirus. Lineage (NCBI taxonomy): Eukaryota > Metazoa > Chordata > Actinopteri > Myctophiformes > Myctophidae > Nannobrachium > Nannobrachium achirus. Next base: position 42,028,212 of record NC_137829.1, on the reverse strand, counting down.
TGCACCACACAAATTAGTTCTTACGTATCTCTAAGTAACAACTAAATATTTACACCACCCCTTGGGCAGCACTAAGTCTTTACTAAGTAACCTATCTCTATGGGAGTAGAGCAACTTCACTGCTAACGTGGCAGACAGCATTATATCGGCTATTTAATTAATTCAACAATGAAACGACCCATCTGTTTAAAACATACATTAAGCCCTATATACATTTCGGCCATTTGAAAATAGCCGATCTACAAGCTCACGATGTGTCTGCTATTAATAGAGTATTTCTATATTGCAGGATTGATACTTTTTTAATTCATTTGAGTAGGCCTACTTTTCAACCACTGCATGCCATATAGGCCTACAGCACAACAGCGAATTGAACGGTGCGCTCTCTTCCCCTTTGTCTCCAAATATGCGTTGCTCTGCGTTACTTCACAACGAGGGATACAATCCGTTTGCAGGGCAGTGCGCTGCGCAGGGATGCGCTCGCCCTGTGCACGCATATCAGTGACTTGTGTACTGTACTGCACATGCCAGTGGAGAGACGGAGGTCTCTGTTGACAAAAGACGATACAAGCTTTATTTCCTTACTAGAAACAGTTCGCTTTCATTGGATTCGGGAGCTATGACGTCATTTTATGCGACTATACATTACTTTAGGAACAGTCTACGCATTACTAGTTACGTTATGCCTTAAGAAGTCGTGGTGCAACACCTGTTAGTAACTCACTTAGTTACAAACTAACTATTAGTTACTAAGCCTCTAGTAAGGACTTTACTCCCTAACTTAGGGCAGAACTTACGTTCTGGTGGTGCAACTGGCCCCTGGACCAGAGCTAGTTCTTCACTATAGCCCCTTCTCCACTGGCCCAACACCACACCACTCCGCTCCACACCACACCACCCACTTGTGCCAGGTTTTCCACTACAAGGACCTGGGTAGAGTGGTGTGAAAGTGGTACTAATCGTGGTACTAAAAAGTATCCAATCTAGAGTAGGTCTGAGCTAGGCCAAGCAGGGCCAAACACTTCATAATGACTGATCACTTACTGACTTTTCATTTAGACCAACAGGATATAGTTGTAATACATGATAATAGATTCTATTGTGCTATAACTATTATCTATTATAGTGTATTATAATTATCATAGTAAAGGTGGTTGCACACTGCTGCGTTTTTCGTTGCGAAATGCGTTTTTCAGGGCAAGGAGAGAGAGAGAGATAGAGAGAGCAAGGGACCGAATGGTGCGCGAAACGGGCAAACGTGACTGACATAACGTGAGGTTGATTTTTTATTTGCGGGCTCCGAAATTCACTCTGATATTCGGCCCGAAAAACGCAGCAGTGTGCAACCAGCTTTATACATTAATATTTTATAGTGTGTTATAATCACAGTTATAATCCATTATAGTGTATTATAATTTAGGATAGTTGTAATACAAATTTATATTGTATTATAATCACAGTTAAAAGGGTCAATTTGTTTCTTACCGATAGGGGTACTTTTGTGTAATGGAAAGTGTAGATATTTTTATGTGGTGCGGTGTGGTGTGGTGCGGTATAGTATGGTGTGGTGTGGTGCTAAAGCTGCAGTCGAAAAGGGGCTTAAATCAGTATGTGTTAACTGTATGGATTACTGTGGATCATATGACGTTATATCTGTGCATCTTACGTTATGCCCTTGAAGAGGTCAACGTTATGTCCAGCTCTGTATCGCATTATGCTCTGTCTGCTTCAGGTGGGGTTAGTGATCTCAGGTTCTGTGTCATGCTTTTCTCACATAATCTAGCACAGGGGTCTTCAACAGGGGGTCCGGGACCCCTAGGGCGTCCTCAGAGTTACTACAGGGGGGCCGCCAATTCTATGTGTGATAGGATAATTATTTTAAATTGACAACTTGAACCCTCGCATCCCTATTCTGTGGAGAACTTTAGACAAAATAGCAGATCTACAAGCTCTGTGAGGCGGTGAGAGCTTGTAGATCGGCTATTTTCGGCAAATAGGTTTGGCTTAGAGGTAAAAAAGAGCAGACCAAGTACAGGTTTAGTAAGTAACAACGATTGTGGTTGAAAGTCTGAAAAAACACATCAACACAAATCTAACACAGACTGATGACAGTGCTGTCAAACGAGTCTATGAATCTATCTATGAAATCGATGAAAATCGTATCACACATTTATACAATATGTAGAGGGGTTCCCTTGGCCTGAAAACATTGAAGACCCCTGATCTAGCAATATCACACCACTGACACCACCAAATGTTATGCAGTATCATTGCAATAAATTATTTATCTAGACAAAAGTGAAATAAGGTAGTATAGAATAGTATAGTATAGGCTAGTATAGGCAAGGGATACATGTCAGCGAGCTGGTCGTTGATGAACAAGAACCCCCGGCAGGATGATTAAACGCTGAGGCAAAGCCGAGGTGTTTGATGATCCTGAAGGCGGTTATTTTTCCCCAGATTTGGGTCCAGATTTGGGTCCAGACAATGTTCCCTCTTGGATGCGCGCCAACACTATCACACACTGCTCCATACCCCCTCGCACACTAGAACATTACAGAGTGCAATAATGAACAACAGGGTGAAAAGATATCTTTTTGTATGTAATGTGTCCTGACTCCTGCAATGGCCTGGTTATCTCGGACGGCGCCGCTCGCAGCCGCGCACGCGAGTGTGTGTATGTGTTAGCTCTCTCTCACACACACACACACACACACACACACACACACACACACACACACACACACACACACACACACACACACACACACACACACACACACACACACACACACACACACACACACACACACACACACACACACACACACACTTTCCGTTGCCTACTTTTATGAATGGAGTAACCAACATTCAAGATGGTGCAGTGCTACAGAGTCGTAAGAGAGAGGAAGAGTCACTGTTTGTAATCCATTGCATATTTAAGCAATATTACACAAGAGGGTGTGTAATATTGCGATTATACAACTGTTGCCCTTAAAAAAAACATGTCAACTTCATTTCATTGTAATTAAGATATTAATATAAGACATAATAAGACATTTGGCCACTATGTCCCTTAACGTCACATGAAAACCGCTAGCCTAGCCGCCTAGCATAGTGTGGGGAGAGAGGAGCGCTTGCTGTCTTTCGTGACCAACGCAGCTGATTTCTTTACTTGATGAGAGACAGTGCATCTGTGCTCGTTATATGCACGGTTGGAGAGCCTGTTTTCCATTGAGAGCCCGACTACCTGTTGTATAATCTGTTAAGGTCAAGGTTATCTCAAAGGCAAATATTGTACTTCCTACTCCACTACATTAACCAAATAAGCACCATTTTATTTTTTTGCTATTCAAAAACTAGACTGCACTCTGTCGAGGTGCCAACTTGCAACCTGTGCACTCATAGCTAAATATGGCAGTTAATTCACGCCACTTTCCGAAGAAAAGTGCGCCCAGCACGCAAGTAGGGTGACACACAGAGGAACACTGGTCCCTCGTTGGCTGGGCCTTTAGCCAATAAGGGAGCAGCGTTCCCTCATTGGCCACATACATACCCATCCACATACAGCCCTATGGGGCTGTTAAGTATGACATCATTTTGTAGGCAGAGGAGAATTTCTGCCCCCAGTTTCCGTGAATCTTTTTACTATTTTGACTATTTACACATTTTTCTTCTCTTTGTTGTTGAAAGGAAAGTGTTAGAATTATACTTTAGTCGTTATTTTTGTCTCGGATCTGTTGAAATAGCGAGGGACAGAAAATGCTCTGGGGGCAGAGTTCTCCTCTGCCTACAAAATGATGTCACGGCTTAAAAGCCCCATACTTGCGCGCTCTGTTGGTGCAAGTAATAAGTATTTGATGGCAATACTTTAGTAAGTAAAAATGTTGACTTTTACTTGTTCCACCACTGGAGAAAAGTAATATATCGCAAGTACGCAGTATTGCATAACGGATCATTGCTTATCATGTCTATATCATATAGCAGAGGTAGCTTGCTGAAAAGGTTTGATCCACTCCCTCGCTGACAGACGTCTGTCGTCGGAGCGTCTCTCTCTACTCCCCCATCTTCTCTGTTCCAAGTCCTCTCCTCTACGCTGCTGACATCTACTCCTCCCTAATTGATCCCACACTAAGGCATCCGACAGGCAGGGGCGTCACACCACATTCTGGGCCCTGGGTACAAGGATTCACTGCGAGCCCCCCATGAATGTTAACTATTGAAAAATAGCAGATATACAAGCTCACAGCGCGGCACCGAGTGCCGCGCTGCGAGCTTGCATATCTGCTATTTTTGAAAAATCGTGAAAATGTGTGCCAAGAAACCTATGTCAAGGACCCCCAAGATGATATGTATTTAGTTCCAGGGACCCCCAGAAGCAAATTTTGAGTTAGACATGTTCGCTTAAAAAATACATAATATATTCAAAGATTTTCACACATTTTCACAACTTTTCAAAAATAGCAGATCTACAAACTCGCAGCGCGGCACTCGGTGCCGCACTGTGAGCTTGTATATCTGCTTTTGATTGATTGATTGATTGAAGACTTTATTAGAAGTTTGCATAGGAAAAGGTACAGTTTCATGACGGTACAGTTCACTGGTACAAGGTCTACTAAAAGGAGATCCATGAAAAGACTAAGCTTATTTCCACTGGAAACCATTGAAGTATCTCATATAATACTATGCTATTTTTCAATAGATAAAGTTATTAGGGCCCCTCCACCTTGGGCCCTGGTAACTCAGTCCCACTTTCCTACCCCTTGTGACGCCCATGCCGACAGGCAGCAGATCCATGGTAATGTGAGACCGGCTAGCACTCGCCTCCCGATGACTCACAGCAGATCTCAGGAAGTTCAGATCGCCGTGCCAGAAAAGTTTGCCAGGGTCGCTGGCAGCGAGAAAGCCATAGCGTCACCCTCACGCCCACCCACGCTTCTCCACCAAGAGGGTGGTAGGTCTACTCTGCTACTACTGTCACTATAGCGAGAGAGAGATATTCAATTAAGAAAGGGCTGGTGCAGGGTTGGTTTTGCAATTAAAGCCATGTAACAGTTAGGGATGGGACGATACGCGATATTATCGTTTATCGTGATAAAAAAACACTCACGATAACCGTATCGTGGAGGTTTAATTTATCGTGACATCGTCGTCCACTGGGATCAATTCACCTTTTATTTGCCGAGCTGCATATCCGGTACCACTTAAAGGAGTCATTCAGACCAAAACACTTATAGGGTTAAATCTGCCTTTTATCATACCCCTTCATACCTGCTTTAGTAAAAAATTTTCATAGCTGCCCCTGTTGCTAGATTTCGGCTGCCCCTGTTGCTAGATTTCGCGGGCTCTCTCATAACTAACACAGTGGATTGTCCTTAGGCTAGTGCAGTTATTTATTTAGCTTCAAAGTTAGTATTTTTTTTATTGGATTGTGTTTACACAACGTCCTGAGACCAACCACAACACTGTTTTGACCTCACAGACATCCTTACTTGTCAAACAGACAAGAAGTTCCTCTGCTCCTCCCCTCCCTTTCTAGGCTCTCCTCTCCCTGCTCTGGTGCAGAGCAGAAGCTGTTTGACAAGTAAGGGTGCCTGTGAGGTCAAAACAGCGGTGTGATTGGTCTCAGGACGTTGTGTAAACACAATCCAATAAAAAAGTACTAACTTTGAAGCTAAAGAAATAACCGCACTAGCCTAAGGACAATCCACTGTGTTAGTTATGAGAGAGCCCGCAAAATCTAACAACAGGGGCAGCCGAAATCTAGCAACAGGGGCAGCTATGAAAAAAAACGACTAAAGCAGGTATGAAGGGGTATGATAAAAGGCAGATTTAACCCTATATGTGTTTTGGTCTGAATGACTCCTTTAAACCCTCTATAATTGGTAAAAGGTACTTATAATATACAAACTTGATACATTCTTTTTTTCACTCTATCAAATGTCTTTGCCAAAGAATAGCCAATCTACAAGCTCACAACACGTCGTGAGCTTGTAGATCTGCTATTTTTCGCAAATGTTTTGCCCCAGGATAATGGATTTTTATTATCGCGATAATATCGTAAATCACGATTTCTTTTGTCACAATAATCGTGATATGACATTTTCATATTGTCCCATCCCTAGTAACAGTATGCTGCTATTATTAGGCCGATACGGTCGTGCACCTTCATGTAGCTTAGATTTTATTATCGATTTTTATTCAGGGAGTTTTGTTTTGACACTACACTGGTCACAGTGAGGTTTAAACACTGAGTTTAAAGTCTACCTCTTGAGACCGTTGCCGTTTGTGTGAGGTTCAGCGCAAGCTCACAATGACTTTCACTTGCCTTTTACTCTGTGATTGATTGGTGTCGTTGACGATGAAGTTGAACCTTAAACCTTGTTTTGTTTGTTTTGTTAAAATAAGTGCTAAATGGTTGTATATTCCTATAGCAATCATTGCTACCGTGTGTTTGCTCAGTAACAGGGCTCTCCCCGTCTCTCCGGCTGAAAAAAAGGCTTTTTCAATTTGAGATACCAATTTCATCCAATCAGCAGGGAGAAGTCTGGATACAGGATAAACAAGTGAAAATGGAAGTTAAAAAGCGGACAAAACTGGTACTGCAACATTATAAAATTGATGATGAATTGGGTTCTTTCTCTCCCAGAACATTTATTTTCTGTTTACTAAAGAAGTGGAGAGTTCTGCATCAAACTGGCTCCATAATGTTCTGCAACTGCTCCCACTAGAACGGCTCACACACGTTCTCCAGGGAGACTTGAGTGGGTTCTACATAGTTTGGGGCCCAGTCGTGGAATATTCGGGGGATGAATATTCTGAGATAATATGGAAAAATGAAAAAAATCCTTTTGGGGATGTTGAAGTTATCATCTGCCCATTTGTCAATTTGGTCAAAAGAAACTGGTTGAACAGAACTCATATTTTGGGACCATCGCTCCATTGTTTACAATGGTTTGTAATCCAGGCTGCCACCCCATGTGGTCATGTGATCCAAGATGGCCACGGTGTGAATAAGGTCTATCGGGTTAACATCTAGCCAGTGAAACTGTTTTGTTGACCCCAGTAGGGTCCCTGGACCATACTTTGAGCACAACCGCTCTACTGAGAACATTTCCTAGTCTAGAATGGGATTATGGTGGATGCTTAGGTAATTAAGCCTCGCTATTCGAGATGAATGATTATCAAAGATGATTAGAAAATGTAATGAGGTCAATAAATCCCAGAGGTTCACCTGTGATGAGATCCAGCACTGAACAGAGCGCCGTGTGCAGGCGTCGGGGCGAAAGCTAGCGCTCCTCTCCCGTGGGAACGCATAATCATTATGGAAGTGCTAAATGAGCATCGCATCAATCACCCGGAGAAAAAATAATAATAACCAAATTACTGTAGCCCACTGATACGACACTGATGATGAAGTTTGTCATTGTGTGAAATGTCATAAATGGCTGCGTTCACCCCAGCAAAATAGAAAGACGGCCGTGCATGAATATGGAAGAAGAAGCAATCACAAATCAAAGGGTTTGCACTGCACTTAGGGGGGATAAGTGGGGTGAGAGATGAAGGGTTCGTACAATAGCGACATACGCATACAGATGAGACAAACGTGTTATTATGAAGCAGTCGGAGATGACAGGGAGATTATTAGCATAGAGGCACACGTGGCTGCGAGCGGAGCCGTCCCCAGACTGAAGGGCACTTATCTCTCTGCCATCCATGCAGGAACCACAGGTGGCTCTGCAATGAAGTGCAGCAGGGGCCAAGAGAAGAAGAGAGAACGGGAACGTAATAGGCCTCTTTTGTATTAACCCATTTAGGCCTAGGATTATTGACTGCTTTAACTATTGAAAAATAGCAGATATACAAGCTCACAGCGCGGCACTCTGCGAGCTTGTAGATCTGCTATTTTTGAAAGATCATGATTTTTCTTTGCAAGTCTTTGAATATATCTATTTAAAAGCGAACATTTGTAACTCAAATATTTGTTTCTGGGGGGTCCCTGGGACAACATATTTTGAGATGGGGGTCCGTGGCCAAAGACCTGTAATTTTGGGGGTCCTTGACATGAAAAGGTTTGAGAACAGCATGATTTAGAGGAAGGATTTAGAAGTCGGGTCAAAGATCGGGTCAAAGATATTCAAAGACTTGCACTCATTTTCACGATTTTTCAAAAATAGCAGATCTACAAGCTCGCAGCGCGGCACTCGGTGCCGCGCTGTGAGCTTGTATATCTGCTATTTTTCTAAAGTTAAAGCATAAAATAATGGTTAAAATCTAACACGACTCGGGCGCGTTCCAGGTATTTGAGAGTTAAAATGGGGGGGAAGGATGGACATTATGGCATGCCTGTCAGCACTCCGACATATTGCCTTTCCGACCACCTAAACCTAACCTTAGCCTCAGTAAAACTAGTAAGACGCCTCAGGGCGACATGCGACCTTGCCCTAAAGGGCGAGGACACGCCAATTCTTGGCCATATGGCCAGTGATGTTTAATTACCGGACCAGTTACCCATATAGGCATAAAAGGGATACCCATATATGGACTTTTACATAGGTGATGTCACCTTTGATGTACCTGTGATGTCACAGAAACGTTGATGAGGTGACATCACTTCCTGTACGGAAGCACTTCCTGTACGGACGCACTTCCTGTACTGACAAGCTGCGACATTTCTCATGGTATACTGCGACCTTCGGTCACAACTAACGCTGGTGAATGCTAACCTGGTGAGATGCTAACCTGCCGCCGCTGGTGAATGCTAACCTGGTGTGTCGGAATGGGGATATGTCGGAATGGAAAACCGACTGACTCTTAAAAAGATAACAAACTTTGTTGTTTACTATTTCTTCATACATTCTGGACATCCTCGTGTGGCGTTTCCATAAAGTCTCTTAATGCGCATTATTATCTTATTTAATAGTTTGATACTTTGATAGTCTTATTCGCATACATCTTTTTATGGAAACGCTTCAAAATTCAAATAAACGTTCATTATCCGCAAAAACCTTTATCCGCTTGGAGGAGGTGGATTTTGAGGCTTTATCGAATGAACTAAATGCGCATTTGTGAATGGAAACGGGTCAGCCAATAAATGCGAATACATTATGATGTTCTGGTCCATATCGTCCTCCAACTTAAGACTTTCCCCTGCCGCTTAACGTCCATTGTAAAGAGTTAGCCCACAAAACAAACCGGTTGTTTGTTACACACGGAGTGACATGAACCGTGTGTAAATTCCTCCCGTTTTCACCTTCCGGAGTCAAGCCATCCGTGGCCAACCCTTCCTCATCACACCGTGTTGCCGCTGTTGCGTGCCAAAAGTGTCCGATCTACAAGCTCACAGCAGCTCGCATCCGCGTCTCCGCGCCGCGTTGTGAGCTTGCAGATCGGCCACCTTCCAGAGGACGCTGAAACTTGCAGGATGAGTGTGCAGCGATCTAGTCACAGCAGTCAGCCGTGCAGTTCTTACGTCTCGGTTTGGTCTGAAAAAATCAGCCCGATCAACTCACGCGACCATCACTAATTCGAATGGCACCGCAAATGGAAACAGGCTAAATTCACTTTGTCTTAATGCGAATTTATGATAATTTGCTTCCTATTTTCGAATAAGCTTATGGAAACATGGCTACAGACTCCCGTTGATCAGTGGTTTATGGCTGCGGATTAGTATTGTAGTATTGTTATTATGGTTGTTGCACTCTTTCACGCTCTCTTTCTCCCATGGGGTGTCACACCAAATTCTGGGCCCTGGGTACAAGGATTCGCTGCGGGCCCCCCATACAGTAAATGTAAATGTTAACTATTGAAAAATAGCAGATATACTATACACTATAGGATACCCTGGTAAACAACGGACATAGCATCTGTTTAAATAGCATGCTATCCAAATAACATTCTTAACATTGTGGTAAAGGGAAACTAGCCTAAGTAACAAACACATGAGAATGAATGGCCACCGTACTGTGTGTCATATCTTGGTCAGTCGCTATATAGCATCACCTGAGCAGGAGATGGGTCTTGCTCAATGTTTTTCCCAAAATAGCACGCTAGGGTTCTTGTGGTCAAGTGGACAATGGAATGGCTCTGAGCACCTTTACCACTGTGTTTGTTATCTATTTGAGCAGAGTATAAAATCTAAATACAATGTGCTGAAATATCTTCCCACATGGCTCTCTTGCCTTGCTGAAGATAATGTCACGACTAAGTTAGAGAAGTTTGCAATGGCTCCAAAGACTCCCACACACAAGCGTGCGCGCACGCACGCACACGCACACACACACACACACACACACACACACACACACACACACACACACACAAGCATAGTTTAATCTTCCGTACTGTGATGGCCTAAAACAACCTTTGCTGCTGTGCATGAAAGCTCATACTTCATGAACTATAATACTGTAAATAGAGAAAAGGTCAGGGGAGCACACTGTCAAATCCTGGGTGTTTATGTGGGTCTGTTTGGTTACATTTCCACGCTCTCCATCAGCATTACAAATGGATAAATGAACACGTTCGTTTGCACGGTGTAAAAGTCTTTCATTAATCAGATCGATTCTAAAGGTCTGTGTGAGTGCGTGCACGCGCTTGTTCCACAATTTACTCCAAACTCCCCCGAGAATTAATCTCCAGACTGGCAAGCACTCGGTTCTCCGGGAAATAAACGGCTTCACTGAGCAGTCATGAATCAACATACTGTACTGTGTACCACATACTGATTTCTCACAAGAAAAATCTAAATGTCATGGTTTTCTTTTTTACTTTCTCACACCACAAAGTCATAATTCTGAAATTAAGTTAAAGCTATACAGTCCATAACTTCCATGCGTGTTCTACCACGGGGTTCAAACCCACATCAGAGGCTCAGGGTGGAACAGCAATTTGCAACGGGTCTGGTCTTCAAGACTTCAAGAGAAGTTGATCCCCTACTAGCGGTAAACTGGAACGCTTGCCCCCACTTTTTTTTACGGACCTCTCGCTCCCAGCAGCGGCTCTTGTGTTTAGCAATAAGCGCAGGGTTAGGCATAGTTTTACTGAGGTTGCGTTTAGTACTAAGGTCAGGTTCAGGCATACATAGTGTTACTGAGGTTAGGTTTAAGAATAATGTTAGGTTTAGGCATAGCTTTACTGAGGAATATCTGGTGGCGACCGTTCCGAGGTCGCCGGATTTGACCCGGGGCGAGTGTGTTTTTTTTTTTTTCACCAAAGGAGCTCCATCCATTATTGTTTTAGTGTTGCTGTTGATAATGTCGGTAATGTATTGCCTTGCCGCCACGATGATTAAAGGAGTAGTTCACCCCCAAAATGACTTTTTTTCTATTGATTACTCATGCCATGGAGAGTAGAGTTCAATGATAGTTTTAGTTTTTTGTCGCATTCCTAAGACAAAAATGTGATAACAATAAATTTACCCCCATTCGTTCCGGATGGGGACCGGGTTCGAAACGGGTCCCCATCCGGAATCAATGGGGGTAAATTTACTCGAATCACATTTTTGTCTTAGGAATGCGACAAAAAACAAAAAATATTATTGAACTCTACTCTCCATGGCATGAGTAATCAATAGAAAAAAATGCATTTTGGGGGTGAACTACTCCTTTAATCTAGTACAATGGACCACAATGGAAACAAATCCCACCTACATCATTTTGTATCAATTTGGGGGGTCCTTCCTTGACATGTTTGAGAAGCAGTGTTTTATAGGGGAGCCGGAGTCGTTGGAATCGAGAGAAAGTGCAGTGAAACGCTCAGTGTTGGAGGCGTCTGGCGGTGGATACAGTAGCAGAGTGTGAGAGAACAGCACGCTGGATCAATAAAGTGTCTGCACATTCACAGAACGGCCTTAAAAATGTCTGTCCTTGGGACAGGCAGAGGGAATGCTGGAGCACTCAATCTCTCTCCGTTTTTCTCACTTTTTATCTGCGCACGCACGCACGCACGCACGCACGCACGCACACACACACACACACACACACACACACACACACACACACACACACACACACACACACACACACACACACACACACACACACACACACACACACACACACACACACACACACACACACACACACACACACACACACACACACACACACACAAATAATTCATTTATGAATTATATGATACAGTATTATAGGTCCTTTTAACCACCAAACATGTATATACTTTAGGCCTATTATAGCATATAGGTATATTTTGATAGCAAGATCTCCACATCTCCAAGACGCACCTAGCCTGACACTCAGCCTGAATTATTCGGTCTGAAGTTGGTTCCACCCAGGGCGATTGCTGGGATGGGCGTTGCCAAAGAGGCAGTCTTCTACGATTGGTTCACCGTCTGACCAACACAACAGTAGCAAAGCATCTGACGTAGTGTTGTTATGTGTGGCTGGCTAGTGGATAGCCTGTTGCTTGCGAGTGCTACTTGCTAACCAAAGAAACAGCAGGAATAGGAGCACAACGAATTAGTAATCAAACACAACATAACATGTCTGCTACTGATGTTGTGAGCGAGATCGATACGATAGCATTTGACCGCATTTTACCGCAACGCGATGTGTGCTGTCCCGTCCGGCGGCGGCGAATTGCACATGAGTTTTGGGAAATCCCCACCCACGCTGATCACAAGACGCTGATTCACGACGCTGATTCGCTGTGCGGATTTTCGAACGAGGAAAGTCTCTTCAATGAGAGCAATTCTAGACCCCTGAATCGCCAAAACAAAAATGTAAAGGGGTGTGGCTAGCGATTCAGGGTCTGGAACTAGGCTAAGACGCACCAGTAAGACTCCCTAATCGGGAGATAAGCGACCGTCAGGTCGCACACACAAACTTTAGAAGGCAATCGTAGCCAATCAGGAGGGAATATGGGAAATGGGACAGATCCATGTTGATGATATGACTTAAGAGATACTGTGTACCGCTTTGCGTGATTTTAGGGCAAAGTCTGTAGAAGCAGTGTCCAAAAATGTGTTTAGCAAGAATCTGCCTCATGGTGGCGCTAGAAGAGGGCCATGTGAGAAATCAGGGCTGGAGGTTGTGGTTTGCCAGCCCTGATAACGGACGCAATGAGAGCTTGCAGATCGTTTATTTTTTCCACCGTTCACTATAGTACGACTAAGAATAAGAGGGCTTAAGTGGTTAATGCAGGGCTCAGCGGTGCGGATGTTAGGATGTTAGTGCCTTTAAGAGAAGAACTAGCGTGCACTGAGCCTCTCACTGTGGAGAGGGCTGGCTGAATGGGACGGTAAGGCCATCACAAACACACACACACACACACACACACACACACACACACACACACACACACACACACACACACACACACACACACACACACACACACACACACACACACACACACACACACACACACACACACACACACACACACACACACACACACACACACACACACACACACAGTTCTTTCCAGCACTTTCTTCCAGCAGCACCACCACTCTACTAGCTGCCTGCTTAGGATGGTGGTCGCTGGTAGCAGTGTTGCCAAGTCTGTTTATTATAAGCGACTTTGGGCTTTTTCAAGTCTTCAAGTTACTTGTAAATTATTGCTTGTTGTGGGGGGGGGGGGGGGGTCTTTATGGGGCTTGTTTCCTAATGTTTAAACCAGTCGTTCTCAAACATTTGCATGTCAAGGACCCCCCAAATCAACCCCCCCCCCCCCCCCCCACCCCACAATCTAAAAAAATTGTGCCAGATTTGCCTTGTTGACAAAAATATCCGAGATCTGTTTGAAAAACAGCTGATCTACAAGCTTGTGAGATTGTTTAAGGCTTTAACATTTTAACCCTTAAGTTCTGTTCGGATTCACCTTGGTTCTGTTCGCAGGTCATTTTGAACCGGGGGATATTTGGTTTAAAAAAACAACACTAATATAAATTTTAACTTAACAAATCATCATCATACATTGACTTTGTCTCAATTCCAAACAATTCATATGATATATATGGTAAATGTTTGCATTTATGCTTTGCTATTAAACACTGAAAGAGCTAGGCGTTTTTACTGATAGCTGAAATTCATGTAAAGTAAGAGCTAACCCTAACCCTAACACGTGAACATGGGAACAAACATTAACATCACATATGAATGTACACTTGTACATATACACTAGGAAGCACATGCTTCCCAAACACCGACTGCATGTGAGGCACATATGAGCTTCTTGCACCTCCTGCAAGCAGTCTGTCTTCCTTCCTGCTGTTGTAGGACACTGAACAGCGCTTTCTCTTGCCAGATGCTTCAACTCCAAGTTCACTTTTTACTTAACCTTATATATGAATTGTTTGGAATTAAGACAAAGTCAGTGTATGATGTTGATTTGTTAAGTTAACATTTATATTAGTATTGTTTTTTAAACCAAATATCCCCCGGGCAAATTGACCCAAACAGGGCCAGTTCACCTCTGGGACAACCAGATCTTATTTGTTTGTTGTTTGGGACACGATCAACACAATCCTGAGTTATCTTTTGTGTTCAATCTGTGTTTTGAAATATTTTAGAATTTCAGCATGAATGATGATGCATTTTGCATCATATGACACAGCATGATGACTCATATGATGCAAAATGCATCATCATTCATGCTGAAATACTAAACTATCTCAAAACACAGATTGAACACAAAAAATAACTCAGGATTGTGTTGATCGTGTCCCAAACAACAATAAAATAAGATCTGGTTGTCCCAGAGGTGAACTGGCCCTTTAAGGGTTAAGTGAAGTGACCCAATATAGTCACTTGTTTTCATAATGCCACCTGGTTGCTTGTTTCTCTCGCTAAATCTGGCAACACTGGTCGGCTGGCTCGCTGCAGCAGCATCCTCCACTTCAGCCTGGGAATGAACCCCCCTCCCCCCTCCTCCCCAGCTCCCCCTCCCCAACATCTTCCCTCTCTCTCTCTCTACACAGTCCTATAAATAAGACCCCCCCCCCCCCCCCCCTCTATTCCCGACCACTTCTTCGCCTTCCCATAATAGCGCAGCAGCAGCTCCACAACAACATACAGTACAGCCCCCCCCGCCCAGTTTATGCAACGTCATGAAATATTCACCGTATCCCGATCATCCAAAATTCACCTCCTCTCTTTCGGGTGAGAAATTATCGCTGCAGTCAGCTCTCTCTCTCTCTCTCTCTCTCTCTCTCTCTCTCTCTCTCTCTTCTCAGCACTAGCCTGCAATGGGCACGGGGGGTGCTATAAATAGACCCTCCCCACCCACCCCCCCCCCCCACCCCAACAAAAATCACATCAGCCGTGATAGGACTGCAGGGTCGATCCGTGGGATGGCTCACTTTTATTATTATCATACTTATTATTATTTTAGCTTATGTCAATTCCTATAATAGGCTACACACTACACGTTTGCGCTCACGTCTCTATATTTATCGCCACTTCTATATGATCTTCTAGAGTTGTCTGACGTCCTACACGCGTCTATGCTGTAGCTTATACGGTATTTGACGCGTAGGCTGCTTATATCACCGGTTCTCAAAGCGGGGTACGGGGACCCCTAGGGGTCCTTGAGGAAGTTTCAGGGGGTCCCCAGCTAAATGAAAGTTAGGAACCAAATGGACCCTTATGGGTATGTAACTCAGAGTGTATGGAATTTGGTTCCATTTGTTAAATTAACACTGATTTTACTATATAGATTGAGGTCCCAGAGATAAAAAATGCCATTAAATGGGGGTCCGTAGCCTATATGTCAAAGTCCTTGAAATCAAAATGGTAGAAAATCACTGCTAGAGTCGCACAAATCTTCTCTGATGGGTGTCCCTGGCATATCTTTTCAGATGGGGGTAACAAGTGTCAAGGTCCTTGACATGAAAAAGGCTACTGTGGTACAAAGATGGCAAGGTGGTTGGGACCGGATGCTGCTTTCATCAGACCACACACACACACACACACACACGTTGACTGAACGGGTATGACCAGCTGTGCACACATGGCCGCAGTGGTGTAACAAAAGCCCCTTTTCCACAGGCCCAAAACCACACCGCCCACTTGTGCCAGGTTTTCCACAACAAGGACCTTGTTAGAGTGGTGTAAAAGTGGTACTAAACGTGGTACTAAAAAGTATCCAATCCAGAGTAGGTCTGAGCTGGGCCAAACAGGGTCAAACACTTCATAATGACTGATCACTCACTGACTTTTCATTTAGACCACCAGGATATAGTTGTAAAACATGATAATAGATTCTATTGTGTTATAACCATTATTATAATCTATTATAGTGTATTATAATTATCATAGTAATACATTAATACTTTATAGTGTATTATAATTTAGGATAGTTGTAATACAAATTTATATTGTATTATAATCACAGTTAAAAGGGTCAATTTGTTTCTTACCGATAGGGGTACTTGTTTTGTGTAATGGAAAATGTACATATTTTTATGTGGTGTGGTGCTAAAGCTGCAGTCAAAAAGTACATTTACTTAAGTACGTACTTTTACTTCTACTCCAATACATTTCGGATCTAAATATTGTACTTTTACTCCACTACAATTATTTGATGACTTTAGTTAGGCTAGCCTAGGCCTACTTGGTAGATGTTTTGATTATTATTATTAGGCCTACAAAACATACATTAACCACTTCAGTCCCATATACATGTAGGCTATTTTCAAAATACTTTTTAATACATTTTGAACTTGTGAAATGGTAGGCTACATTCTGCACAATGAGTAGGCTACTTTTACTTTTGGTAGCCTACTTTAAGTAGGCCTACATTTTCATACCAACACATTTATTTGTATTTTTACTCAAGTAAATGTTTAATTACAGACTTTCACTTGTATTACTAGTATTTCTATTTCTACATTGCAGTTTTGATAGCCTACTTTACTTAAGTAAAACAAGAGAGTTTTTCAGTATTGCACTAAAACCATAATTATTTTCACACATGGCGGGAGTCCCAGGGGCGTCAATTGGGTATGGCAGGGGTATGCAGCTGCCATACCCTGGGTCCAGGGGGGAAAATAAAAGTTACATTAAAATATAAATCCACAAATGTCTCTTTGTCTATCTTTGCTGGTTATTATGTAAACAAGTAAAACAACGACAAAGGCAAACTTTAACAAAATGGTCACTTCAACAAGGTCTATTATAATTATATTCTCCACACTTGTATTCTCCCCATCTTGACAAAATGGTATATTCCCAGGTTCCATAAGTCAGCTGCACAGGTGCAATTCATTATTATTAGGCTCATTGTGGCCCAATAATACTTCTTAAAATTAATGTATCATGCGTGTTGCTAAGGTATGGCATGACTGGTTTGCTGGTTGCCATACCTTAGCTTTTTCTGAACTGACGCCACCGGGCGGCACGATCAGGATGTGGGAGGTGAATGATACACCGCATTCACCCCATCTAATGCTGTGTGCCAAACGGAGTCGGACATTTAGCTACTGTTTGTAGGGGACTCTCTCACTCTCACACACACACAAACACACGCACAGCGAGAGAGAGAGAGAGAGAGAGAGAGAGAGAGAGAGAGAGAGAGAGAGAGCAGCACTAACCTTACTAATCTGAAAGTTCTCCGAGACTAAAGTTTCCTGGATGTCGATGTCCCGGGCAGTGGGGGTCCCCGCGGCGCTGCCACTGTACCCCGAGGGGGACCCCATGGTCCCCGAGGGAGACGAGGTGGTCAGGCCGTCCAACACCTTCCGAAACTTCTTCATGTTTTCCAGATAAACGTTCTGTCGCTGGTGAACCAAACGATAGACTTGTACTCTTTTAATAAGCCCTCCTCCTCCGAGACGTTAGATAGACGTTCCTCCTCTCTGAGAGGCGATGCCAGGATCGGGTCGGGATAAAATATGATTTTGTATTGCTGTAGCAGCAGCCTTTGATGCTTCGTCCCTTGCTTGTCTTTAAGTATGGTTTAAAAAGTCACAGAAGGACCTCATCTTGCCCTCTGGGGCTTCATGCGGGCGATCCACTGAAAATGTACTCCGTTCGGAATTAACTTGCAATTGCACACGCAACGCAATCGATTGTGAAGAAAATCGCAGCATTCACCGCTGGCCGTCGAAACTACTTAACTTCATCATGTTTCTTTCTTTTTTTTTCTTTGCACGCTAGAGCCACGACCACTTCATGGCGCGCAGCGCAGCAGTGCAGCCAGAGGGGCAATCCGGTTATCTCAACATAATCGGCCGATCTCTAGCCTATAGCGACGGGGTGGTGGATTAAATAATAAGCACACACAGCATACGTAGACCATTCCAATAGCACCAAAAGGAAGAAGAAGAAGAAAAAAACACTTCACGGCACTGTAAACCGAAGACGCAGAGATGATGATGATGATGATAATGACGACGGGTTAAACGCGTCTGGATTCCATGATGCATCAAAAACAAAGACAACACAAACAAACAAACACAGCGAATAATAAGCCTCAAAAGTCGAAAACAGCCACGGGAAGAAGAGCTCTTCAGGAGAGCACGGGACGAGAGCGCGTTGAGGTGGAACGCTGTTCATTCAGCCGTTTTCCTCCCTCTCTCTCTCTCTCTCTCTCTCTCTCTCTCTCTCTCTCTCTCTCTCTCTCTCAGAGTCTCTCTCTCTCTCTGCAGTCCAGGGGAGGGGAGCTGTCCACTGTCCGCGGTGCTGAAACGCAACCCAGCCCGGGCCACGCCTCCTCCTGTATCTCCACCCCGCCCTCTCTCGGCACTGATTGGATCGCGGCTTTAAATCAAAGTACAGTATAATATACTGAATGAAATGGCACAAACCTATGACGCCCCTATAGGCCCATACTGTACAAAGCATGGTGCTAACACACACACACACACACACACACACACAATTAAAAACAATCACACCCAATGTGAAGTGAGAGGTGGTCGTGCGCACGCACACACACACACACACACACACACACACACACACACACACACACACACACACACACACACACACACACACACACACACACACACACACACACACACACACACACACACACACACACACACACACACACACACACACACAATTAAAAACAATCACACCCAATGTGAAGTGAGAGGTGGTCGTGCTTGCATAACGTGTGTGTGTGTGTGTGTGTGTGTGTGTGTGTGTGTGTGTGTGTGTGTGTGTGTGTGTGTGTGTGTGTGTGTGTGTGTGTGTGTGTGTGTGTGTGTGTCAAGGCACGATTATGCATTTGGGATTGTATAATTCGACATTTCTCAGATATTTGCAATGGACACTGCTGAGACATAATGTACATTTGATATCTTAAAATGTATAATGTAGGCTTCGACCTTTATAGTAGAGAGAGAGAGAGAGAGAGAGAGAGAGAGAGAGAGAGAGAGAGAGAGAGGAGGGAGAGAGAGAGAGAGAGAGAGAGAGAGAGACTGGTCCCAGTCAGGCGGTGGAATTGCATAAGTGCTTACATCACCAGCCTGACTGTCCCTGGGCTATACTTCATGTTATCAAGTGAGAATATTCTTGTTATCAAGTGAGAATACTACGTCTCTTTCTCCCCCTTCTTCACACTGAATATTTCTGGGAGTTTCTGCAATAAAGAAAAGGTTGAAGAAGGTCTTAATCCTCTACGTTTCCAGATGAGGAGTGCATGTTGTGTTTCATGAAGTGAAGTGTTTCACTTTCACTTTAGGAATGCAAAGCAATGCATGATAAGACAAAAGACATGGATGGAATTATGTTGTCTGTTTTGTGGCGTTAAATAGCCGACTGACAATTTTCTTTGCCATTTTCCTGCGAAAGCAGGATGGTTTGATTGATTGATTGATTGATTGATTGATTGATTGATTGATTGATTGAAGATTTTATTAGAAGTTTGCATAGGAAAAGGTAATTTCATGACAGTACAGTTAACTGGTACAAGGGCAACTAAAAGAATACCTAAAAAAGGCTTTTTAGTCAGATGCCTCGCAGGCTGCATCTGTGCAAAATTTGGCGCTTTTAGACTGATTAGCATTAGAAATTACCATTCTATCTCCCTAAGGCCCCCGACTAGTTGGGCTCGTTTCCATTGGGGTCCTTTTTTAACTCATATGACAGACAAAACACAGTAGACCTACTATGCACAAAATATAAAAGAAAACAGTCGAAAACACAAGGCAAAATGAATGGTATTTACAGTTAGAAAGGTCAGGGGAAGGTAAGGATAGGCTTTGTTTTCCTTTACCAGTTTCAAGTAGAAGCCGAGTCTAAGTGGCTTTTCAGTCCTGTTTTAAAGGAAGGTAGGGATTTAAACTCCTTCAAGGACTTCAGTTGGGCGTTCCACATTTTTGCGGCTTAACGTGTTGGATAAACCCTCTATATACCCTACTCTTAAAATGGACCCGGGTTGCAACTACATGAACTGCTTTTTTCTCTCAACACCACATTTCTTCACGTAAAAAACGCCGATCTACCAGCTCACAACACGTTGCAGCGTGACGCGTTGCGAGCTTGTACATTGGCTATTTTTGTTGGGCCAATGTTCCCCCCAAGAACAAGATGGATGCTGCGGTTTAAGTGGTTAGAAAAACAACTCTTATTGATCAAAGTGTTATCGAGGGTAGCTAAAATTACAAATACAAGAATCACAGACACCAGTAAGACGCCTAAGGGCAAAAAGTTACCTCGCCCTAAAGGGTGAGGTTGCGCCATCTGTCTTTGCCATATATGGATTCTGTTAGTGTGGTTCAACAGGGCATCATCTGGGATACAATCCCCTTTATGCCCATATATGGAGATCTCTAACAGAATCCCTTTATGCCCATATATGGAGATCCCTGGTCTGAGTGTCTGACATCACTGTGTTGTCACTTGTTTATGCCCATAAATGGAGATCCCTGTGGCGTTTCTGATAGTAAACTGCGACCTACGGTCACAATAAACAACTCCAAGGGCACAACAAATCAAAATCATCAAGAACAATAAAACCAGATAAAGAATAAAAGTCAGACAAGTCAGGATTCAAACGCTAATGGATAAAAGTGTGTAATTAGCCAGTAGCTATGCCCCTCCCCTAAAAGCTTTTGTCCAATGCTAGCTTAGCAACCGGCAGCTTGCCAAGGCTGTTGCCAAGGTAAACCTTGGCAAGCAGGAAGTTATTCTAAGCTAGCATTGGACAAAAGCTTTTTGGGAGGGGCATTGCTACTGGCTGATTGTGCTGAGTAGAACGAGTAATGTTTACAGCAAGTCTGGTGTCCCAGTGAGATTAAAGTATAACGTTCCCAAATGCAATTATCAAATTCTACACACATCCCCTCTTGCAGGGCTGCAGACTAGAATGTAATGTAATTTGCTGATGGACAGAGAGGCATACTGAGAAGATCCAGCAGAGTGGATCAGATGGCCCTTAAGATACGTCCAAACAGTTTATATTAACCTCTAATATTGACCTCGAAGGATTTAATAGCACAGTGCGTGGTTCTCAAAAGCCGGTTTTCCACAGGCCCAACTCCACACCACTCCACACCACACCGCCCACTTGTGTCAGGTTTTCCACTACAAGGAACTGGGTAGAGTGGTGTGAAAGTGGTACTTAACGTGGTACCAAAACGGCTCCACTGAAGAGTGGAGCCGGACTAGGCGAAACGGTGCCTTAAAAGTGACATATATGCGCTGCTGATAGTGATTGGTCGGAGAATCTGGCTCACTGGCTGAGCTGTGTGTCTTCATAACAACTTGAGACAGATTTGAGTTTGCAGTCACGGCTGCAAATCAAATATAAAAGCAACGCCTGTTTGTTTTATAGGCTATATCTGTTTATAAAGAGGTCGATTATAGGCAGGATTGTGTTCCCCAGCCCTAACCTCGCCCACCAGGCTTTCTACCCCAGTCCTGCAGTTGAGATTCCACGAAGTACCAAGAACATAACCAACACAAACAGCGGACATACATCTATCGTCGCGAGTCGAAATAAACAACGGCCAATGCGTTGGCCATCCGTTATTTTATATAGATCTTTATATGGATCTTCTCAGTGAGATGTCTCCTGTTTGTAATTTTGTAACTGCATGTGTTGAATGGGGAAAAGAATCTACAGTACACATTTACTGTAGCTGCGGTAGTAGCATGTATGCTAGCGCAACTAGCCTCTACATTCTAGCATACTTCTTTGTGTAGTTTGGCCAATAAAGTCATTATTTGACTATGTTCACCCCGACGTTAGTCGTCGCTATAGTTGTAAAGACTCGATGAAGAACTGTGTGAGTGTGTGGCATCTAAAACATTGTCCACCACATCTCTAAAAATAATTAGCGCAAGTTAGCTTCTCCGTTGTGTTTACAGAGAAAGGGGCGTCGATTTCTTTCGGGAGCGGAGGGGCGGAGGGGAGGATGGGGGGGGGGGGGGGTACTGTAGTGGAAAACCTACATATAAAATGCGGTGCGGTGTCGTGCGGTGTCGTGCCGTGTCGGGCTAAATACTGGTATGGAAAACCGGCTAAAGTGGGGTCGGGGGACCCCCCAGGGGTCCTTGAGGGGGTTCCGAGGGGTCACCAGCAAAGGTAAGGCTGATATCGCATGAAAATGTAACCACTTTAACTCCATTTACATCGGATATTTGAAAGCAGCCAATCTACAAGCTCACAACTTTGTGAGTGTGTAGAATCTGCAATGTGGGAATATATTTTATATACACAAATCTTGTATGGGTGGTCCCCATTACAAAATATTTGCGGATGGGGCTCCGTGGGCAAATACATATTAATAATAATTTGCAGGTCCTTGACATGAAAAGCTTTGAGAATCAGTTATAGAAGGATAGAGATTTCAAAAAAGTATTTATATAAATTAATGTAAGCCTAGAGTCCAGTCATCCAGGGTGTATCATGACCATGAAATATTTGATTGAACCTATTCCGACCGTATGTCGCATTTAGTATGACAACCTGCACATCATGTCCGTCTGTCACACCTCATGTTACGCTCCATACAATATATGGCCAAGACATCTCCATATATGGAGCTGGCCAATACCTGACCACACAGACTCGCTTCTCGCTAGAGTTCTCAAATTCTGCCCGAACCCGACCATACCCGAACCCGACCGACATTTAGGGTAGGGTAGAGCTTAAAATGTATGCTAATTAGTCGGGCCGGGTAGGGCCTCGGGCTCAATGAAATTTTTTTTTTATTATTTTATTACTTTTACTATGATAGACCCGAACATACCCGACCCGACCCGACGTTTTTTGGGCCGGGTAGGGCCTATGTATGCTAACTAGTAGGGCCGGGCCTTAATTTTCAAGCCCGTTGAGAACTCTACTTCTCGCCCCTGTTTTTTCTTTTTCTTTTCAATTTGCCCTCGTGGCCCCCAAACTGTGGAATAAACTCCCTGTCGCACTTAGAACTACAGACTCACTCCCTAGCTTCCGCCGTGGCCTGAAGACTCACCTCTTCAGACTCCACCTAAACCCATAGCACTACTGTAACACTGCCCTTCCCTCGATGACCACACTTGAAGCTAGATAGCTTTTCTCTTTTCTTTACGTTTTTAGGCGTTTTTAGAAGATTAGGTGCGTGGTCTACCTATGTTATTATTATTCTCTCTAGAGTAATATTCCTATGCATTTGTTATATTGTTGTTGATGTACGGACATATTATCTTGCTTATTATATTGATGTATTACCTGCTTATTGTAAGTCGCTTTGGATTTGGAAGCGTCTGCTAAAAGCCTAAACTGTAAACTGTAATCAAATGTTTTATGGTCAGGATTCACCAGGATCCTGGGTGGCTTGATTCTAGGCTTAAAATAATTTATATCAATATTTTTGGATATCTCTGTAGGAAAAATTAAATTATATCAGGATCGATGGAACCAGAAAATGGTTGTGCGCTATATGCCCTACAGCAGGGGTCTTCAACAGGGGGTCCTGGACCCCTAGGGGGTCCTCAGAGTTACTACAGGGGGTCCTCCAAATCTTTGTGTGATAGAAGCTTTTCTTCTCCATTTCTATATCAACCACTTGAACTCTAGTGTCCATATTCTGAGAACTTTAGCCAAAAATAGCAGATCTACAAGCTATTTTTGGCAAAGAGGTTTCCTGGTAAAGGGGGAAAAGAGCAAACCAAGTACAGAGTGAAAGGTCAAGTTAACTACCGGTAAGTATTGACGGTTCACTTCTGGTTAAATATCTGAAAACACAAATTGACATGAATCCAACATACTGTACACTGATGATTGTGCTGTCAAACAATGTAGCTGTGCTAAACTATATGGAATCTATGAACAGGTTGTGGGGGTCCCTGCTTCATCTCTCTCTCAACTAAGGGGTCCTTGGCTTGAAAAACGTTGAAGACCCCTGCCCTATAGCACACAACTAAAAGGGAAGCAGTCTAGTCTTAAGTAAAGGCAGACGCGATTGCATGATTTCTCTCCTAATTTCACCCATGATCCTCCTCCTCGGTGCTCTGATGTTGCGCACAGTGCAGTGCATTACACAACACTACACAATCAGTGCCAACAACACTTCGGGGCGTGACTAGGCAAACTGCACCGTGCAGATCATTTCACAACTAGCTCAATAGCGTCAACATTTCCACCATCTTGGCATGGATTTCCAATGTGTCACAGGGATTTAGAACATTAATGCCACCAACAGGTGGCTCAAGAGTAATGACACTTAGCCAAACACTTACTGTACATTTCTCAATCAGTCGCACAATCAGATACAATGATTTGTATCGATGTTCTTTTCTGGGTTCTATAGTAACCACCTGGATTCTAGTTCCAACACCAAGTTTTCGCCCAGCTGATCCATTTCTGATACCCGCAACCTTTATATCGCTGATACAGAGGTAGCCTACCGATCCAATACCGATTAAAACATCAAGTAATAAATAACAATTCCATTAACAACTGTTAAATTCATTGATCAAATACTTACTAGAAATACTGTTCCTACGAAACAGTGTGGCCTCGCTGCTCCCTCATTGGTTAAAGGCCCCGCCTTTGTACAGTCGGACAGTTTTTTGAGGAGAATAACCTTAGTATATACATGGGCAACTGGCGGCCCGGGGGCCACATGCGGCCCCCACCTTCACTTAATGCGGCCCGCAGGTTAATATCAGAATACTGATATTATTGATTTCAATAATTCCAAACGTGCAAATATGACCTGCTTTAATTACTTCAGTCGACTGTATATTAGTATCTTCTTGATGACTAGTAGCCTACACTGACTGGTGTCTTGCACGCGTGCAAGACACCAGTCAGTGTAGGCTACTAGTTTTTTTGACTGGACAAAGCCAGATGTTTGGGCTTAGCTCCTGTTCCAGGAGCACTGCAAAACACACACACACACACACCACAAAAAAAATCCATAGAGTAACATCCTCAGTGATGCTCTAACTCTGAGTCACAGACCTGTAAGACGCCATTTGTATGGCAGGTGTCCAACATTGAGATCACTTCCTTTATCTGTCATTTCAAAAGTAATAGATCAGAAGGAGAGAGACAGAACAAAGCCGCAACCAGACCAAGAGGTGTGCACTGTAGCTTAGCCACATCATGGCCGTTCAAGAGATGGAACTGGCTGGAACACTTTCCACACTTGACAATGGAGCCTGCAGCTTCCTGGTATGGATACGCTGGTGTGACTTCAGACTACTTATCCGACTGAAACTCTTGCCACACTGTTTACAGTGGTAAGGTTTTTCTCCCGTGTGGATACGCTGGTGTGACTTCAGATTACTTATCTGACTGAAACTCTTGTCACACTGTTTACAGCAGAAGGGTTTCTCTCCAGTGTGGAGACGCTGGTGAGACTTCAGATGAGCTGGCTGATTGAAACTCTTGCCACATTGTTTACAGCAGAAAGGTTTCTCTCCCGTGTGGATACGCTGGTGGGTCTTCAGATGACCCAACTCACTGAAACTCTTTCCACACTGCTTACAAAGGAAAGGTTTTTCTCCAGTGTGTGTTCGCTGGTGAGTCTTCAAAGTGTCCGAGTGACTGAAACTCTTGCCACACTCATTACAGTGGTAAGGTTTTTCCCCAGTGTGGACACGCTGGTGTGTCTTCAGATTACCTATCTGACTGAAACTTTTCCCACACTGTTTGCAGATGAAGGGTTTGTGGACGTGCATGCGTCCGTCCTTCATATCCCTGTCTCTCTCACTCGGCCTGCCTCAGTATATTGTGCCCGAGTACAATATTTATCTTGACAATGATATACTTAGACTTTCTTTTGAAGGGGCTTGTGTCTAGATAACTATCTCTGGATGTTCTCCTCACAATGACTTCTGGACATACTGTTCATTCATAGAAGTGACCATCTTATATGCTGACTAGAGCTCTGGTTTGATGTCACACACAACACAAACCGTTGCCATGCAATCCTGATCCTGACCTCATCAAACCCTGGAGAGCCATACATCAAGACCATATATGGACGGTCCATAAATGGCCAAGACAGAATTCATTTGCAAATCAAGACTGCTGACTATCATCACCTGGATCTCCATAAATGAAGATCACGGCACTGACCTCATCAAACCCTGGATATCCATAAATGGAGACGACTGGATCATCACCTACTGTAGATCTCCATATATGGAGCTGGTCAATACCTCTACATCTGACCTCACAGACTCCATTTATGGATATAGCTGACCTGTTCTGGCATCACAGTGATGACCAGCTCAGCAGAAGGGTATACATACCGGTAGATTGCCTGCTGTACAAGTGCTTTGAGAGTACCAACCTAATAACCTTATAGAATGCAATGTTATGTCTGTCTCATCACAGGGTCGCAAGGTCATTCGTCTAGTGTGATGTTTTCCGAGGGTTGCAGGGCTGTGCTTCACAATGT
Organism: Nannobrachium achirus; assembly: GCF_963921795.1. Taxonomy (NCBI): domain Eukaryota; kingdom Metazoa; phylum Chordata; class Actinopteri; order Myctophiformes; family Myctophidae; genus Nannobrachium; species Nannobrachium achirus. Next base: position 42,001,397 of record NC_137829.1, on the reverse strand, counting down.
CATACGAGATGATGCGACCCAGGAAAGGAGGAGAGGGGAATCTAAGCAAATCATTAGCTGCATGTGCACACCCTCATCCCCCCCCCCCCACACACACACACACACACACACACACACACACACACACACACACACACACACACACACACACACACACACACACACACACACACACACACACACACACACACACACACACACACACACACACACACACACACACACACACACACACACACACACACACACACACACACACACACACACAAATCTATTCAGGAAAATATGATAATAAGGCTGGCGTTGAATATTCAAAAGCCGCAAATTCCTCAGAGCTTATTCACAACCGCACATGACAATGCCTCAATGTCATTCTGATGAGATCAAATGTGCATTTAATGAAGGATATGCGTCGATGTGTCAGGCGGGTTCAGAGGCGCAGTCACCGCGCATTTGTTGGAATGCAATTATTCTAATGTAATCGTCACTTTGCAGAGGAGAGCCTGCCTGGTCCCATTATTAGTGTGCCCTTTCCCTTTCAACGCATACCAACAATCAAGGCTGCACAATCAAAGACATCCCAAAGGCCAGGGTGATAATTAAAGCTCACTGCTAAATATGGAGGCTGCGTGTGGACGTGTCGGCGGGCTGCGTTTGACCTCAGTCAGGGAGGAGGAGGAAGATGCATTCATATGCTCTGATTGACAAAGTGATTTGCAGAAATCGACTGAAACGTCTATAGTGAGAGGCAAAAGGGCATCCAAAGGATTGTCAAAGAAAAAATATATAAGAGATACAGTACAGTATACACTGTAACATTATCAGTGTTAATGTATCTGTATCTATGTATATAGCTACAGTATGTATAGAGCATCGCAGTGAGGTGTCGGAAGCAAACTGGCCATTCATTTTTACCTATAGGGTTTTTCATTATCAGCCACAAAGTCGTAGCAATTCAATGTACACTTACCACTAGGCTGGTGGTTGTAAAATGGTTCTACAGTATATGCTCCTGTAGAACCCCTGAGTATGTATGCATTCACTCTAGTTTTGGTAAAAACATGTTTTAATAAAGATCGCACAGAGAAGAACTGCATTACCCATACTGCAAAAACTATACATCCGGTGAAATCGACGTCTGTGATTGGTGGAGATTCTTCTTCTTTTGTATATCTTGCGGTTGCCGCAAAAATAGCTACTGCCCCCTGTCTCCCAGGCAGATTATTGCACTTCAGCAGAACTCCGTAGGCGAGTGTCTTTCTTTTACAAATATGATGCACTGTGTTAAAGATGACGATAAGAGCGTCCACAGAGATGACAATCACTACATGTCAGGCCATATGCTGGCCTGGATAACTAAACTGAGCGTGATTTAAGGGATTTATTTCAGGAAACAAGTGTCATTCGCAATGCATTCTGGGAGTGTAGTTTCCTGCTGCTCCTACACTTGGAAAGGAGTCAGCTTAGGTGGTTCGGGCATCTAGTACGGATGCCCCCCGAGCGCCTTCCTAGGAAGGTCCTCGATGCGCGTCCCACTGGGAGGAGACCCCGTGGCAGACCAAAGACCAGATGGAGAGATTATCATAGCCGTGGGAACTAATTTGAGGCAGGAGGGGCTGTCGATCGTGTCACGCACGCGCGCGAAGCGCGCGTGCGTGACACGATCCCCGCGCGCGCGAAAAATTAGCGGGTATTTGCGGATTTTAATTGTGTTTTATAACCTTTTTTGCATGTTTTATTCGGGTTTCCGCGGTTTATTTTTTAGCTAAATGTAACACAATTGGGAACTGCACACTAAACTTTCCCTTTGCCTCTCCAAACGGGCTGTGGACAGTGCGGAGACATATAAAAAATGCGCACACAGTGGCCATATGCCACTGATCTGATTGCAGCCAGCAGGATATTATTAGATGCTATATTGTCCGCCGCATCGGTCCAGACCCCAGTGTTAGGAAACAGCTGGTCAACTTCTGGTACACCATAGCCATTAGCCACTAGCTAGCCCAAACATTAGCCTAGCCAGGCAGCACAGCAGCATAACATAGCATTCATCATTACAAGTCTTTAGCCACGACTCACCAGTGAGGACGCCAGGGCTAGCAGAGGGCGATGTGTAATGCCTTCATAGCCTAGGTTGTGTTGTCTTGGTGTTCTGTATATTCCTTTTATGCCCGTATTGTTATAATTCACCCGATACGTCCATGACGCATATGTTACGCACGGAGAGACAGACGCTTAGACAAGTTAAAAGGGAAGTCCTTTGAAAGCCATTTCCTGTCTAAACAGTGCCCAGAAGCACATTTCAAAACAAGAGCCTTTCTTTTTTTTTTTGTCTATACAATCGATCATTCAACACATGTTTATTTTGAAATTGTACTGGAAATAGAAGTAGCCAATAGCTCCTACTTCACGCCACTGATGTCAGAGCCTCTACTTGCCGATCGGCAATATTTTTCCCCCAACCCCCCTTTAGGGGGTGCGGTGGGACGTGGGGGAGGGGGTGCGGCCGCACCCCCAGCACCCCTACTTCCCTCGGCACTGGAGATTATATCTCCAAACTGGCTTGGGAACGCCTCGGTATACTCCCTGAGGGAGTGGAGGAAGTTGCTCAGGATAAGGAAATCTGGAGGTCTCAGTTGGAACTGTTACCCCCGCGACCCGATTCCGGATAAGCGGTTGAAGATGGATGGATGGATGGATGGATGGATGGAGTGTAGTTTCCGCAATTTTGAAAATAATGATGTACACAGTCTTGTACCCTGCCCTTTTTTTCAGCTTTCTAATTAATTGTTGCATTAAAAAAAAAATATTGTCATGATTCCTCACCAGCCGAGGTGACTTTGTCCAAGGCTTAAAAACGTTTAAATAAATACTTTATGAAATGTCTATGGAAGAAATGAATGGGGAAAACGCTTCCGACACCAGAGTGAAGACGGGGTGGGGCTTCAACTGCGATGCTCTATGTATGTATAGCTACAGTATGTATGTATGTATGTATGTATATAGCTACAGTATGTATGTATGTATGTATGTATTCGTTTTGTGCCCAACGTCAAAATCTCAAGGCACATCTGTATCCATAGCAACAATAGCTGATCAGTGACACGTTGTGATCTTGTTGATCAGTTATTTTAGCTATTAAAAAATGTATAAATGTGGACAGTTTTTAAATAAATAAATAAACAAATGAGTAAGCAAACAATTCTCACCTAGAATGATTTTCTCAAAATAGGGATGCTAAGTTGAAAGTGGTTAAATGTTTTTTTTTTTTTTTTTTGGCATATAATTTGCTTCTATTGGGAAATGAGTGCACACAAAGTACTGATATAGTAGTAGTAGTAGTATTAAAGAAAATCCTGCTTGGAAACTATAGAGAGAAACTAGAGATACTGTTCCTCCGAAACAGTGTGGGCTCACTCGTGACTATATTCTACAGCGTGCCAACTGTCATGTGAAGCTCAACCAATACTCCAGCTAACACCACTCCCAGATTTTCCACACCTCAATTGCACCTCATTGGCTAAGGGCCCTGCCTGTGTACTGTCTGCGACAGAACTCACTCTATAAATAATGAAGATAACATAGTGTTCTCGCCTTTCAGGCAAGTCCACAATAAATAAAGTTTCCCCAGGACTATAGTCCAACATGCCAACATGACTATATTCTGCAACATGCTAACTGTCATGTGAAGCTCAACCAATACTCTAGCTAACACCACTCCCACTCCCTGCCTTTGTACTGTCTTCGGCAGATATATGCGGCGGAACTCACTATATAAATGACATGTGAAGCTCAACCAATAGGCCTACTCCAGCTAACACCACTCCCAGATTTCCACCAATTGCGCCTCATTGGCTAAGGGCCCTGCCTTTGTACTGTCTGCGGCAGATATATGCAGCGGAACTCACTATATAAATGACATGTGAAGCTCAACCAACAGGCCTACTCCAGCTAACACCACTCCCAGATTTCCACCAATTGCGCCTCATTGGCTAAGTGCCCTGCCTTTGTACTGTCTGCGGCAGAAATATGCGGCGGAACTCACTATATATATAAATAATGAGGATAACATAGTGTTCCCGCCTTTCAGGCGAGCCCACAACAACTATGGCATATACTGTGCAGACACATTCATACTAACATCCACTTTGTTCACACACATTTGCACCTGCGTGCACTCATGCTTCTATGGCTGCATCTGTACGAGGCCCTCTCATTGATTTCTGTTGACTTTCATTGACATTCCATCAGCCCTGGGCGGGTGGGAGGCTGGGAGCGGGGGAGGGGGGGAGCGGGGGAACAGGCAGGAACTGGAAGGCGTACACAGAGAAGATAATGGTTTCTCATGAAAGAGCACACACATGTGCACATACATACAGTACTGTAAGCACCTTTGGGGGCGCGCGCGCGCGCGCACACACACACACACACACACACACACACACACACACACACACACACACACACACACACACACACACACACACACACACACACACACACACACACACACACACACACACACACACACACACACACACACACACACACACACACACACACACACACACACACACACACACACACACACACACACACACACACACACACACACACACACAAGAGGTGTAACGATACATTTTAACAACGATACGATACGCATCACGATACATGGTTGACGATACAATACATGGACGATATTGGTTCATTCATGGCGATACGATACGATTCGATTCAATGTTTTAAAATCGATATAGTAACTATTTAGCAAAGACATTAAATCTGTGTGAAACATGTCAATAGTGCAGTTTTTTAATTAAAGTGAGAATCTATTATTATGGATATAAATAAGTAAACACTGAGATTCTCTAGCAAATACATGGACATTATATTTCAACACATTATGGACAAACCCGCACCTTGACATGAACACAGAGATTACACTTATTTATCGCTAGACCAAAAGAAGCTATAAGGAATGGAAAAGTAATTAGACCCCTCTTTTTCATTTTCCTTCTTAAAATTGCTAAATACCATGCACAAATACTTAGTTTCCATACGATCAATTATTTGCACTGCAAAACGATTCAATATAGATTATCTGCTTTTCAAACGATACCGATACGATACAAAGCCAAAACATTACGATATATGTTTTTGCATATCGATATAGTAGATCATTACAAATTAAAATCGATTTTTCGATTCAGTTATAGTAACTGAATCGTTACACCCCTAACACAGACTCATACCACTTTTAATGGGCCGACTTGGGCCTTCCAGTTGAATGTCTGATGCCTAAAGGCACTCTCACACCGGGTTCGTCCAATCCGTGTCATTGCGCGTATCCCGTTCATTTCCAATGGGGGCATGCAATGTAGTCCGGCGATTATGATACGGGAAAGTTCGCGCTCATGTGCCGTATCTGACGGACTGTCACAGACAAATCTAATTTGAATAAAGTTTGTCTCAACGAACTTCATTCAAATCTAGTCCGTCCGTCGGATCTGTGAGGCCAATGAAAACAGCACTGCTGTGCCGCAGGTGTGGCTGTGTGAAATGACAGGGAAGAGATCCAAACAGCGTGACTGTCAAACAACAACATCACCGCCCAAGACACCTACTCGCCGGAGCCGTGGCGGACTGGTGTCAACAGACAGTGTGAGAGCGCCATAACTTCTATTCCGCTGTACGATGGCGGCACGTACTGAAAGAGAGACACCTGGAGGCTTGAAACCCAGAAGGGACTTCAGAGGTTTGAAGAACACCTGCTGCTTCAGTGGGACGAGAAGAGGGCCCACAGAAGGACAAACCAGGCCGAAAGATCTGCCACCTCTTTCATCATGTGAGCTGTGTCAGAAGGACTGCCACTCCCATATTGGACTCTACGGTCACAAGATGAGCTGCTCCAGCCAGAACCAGAAGCACTGATCCAATGGTCCTGTGGGACTTCGGAAGCCAATGAATGAAAGGCGTGCCCACCAGGGACGTGCTGGGCCCCTGATTCAGCCCGGGAAAAAGAGTTGTAGAGGCCCTCATTGTGCGCTATAGAGAGAGATCTCTCTCTATAGCACTGCTGCTACTCAAAGATTTGCCATTTCAGATCATGACAAGTGACAAGCCAGTGGGCCAATTACATGAGTTATATTTTGTCGTTGTCGGGTGGAAACCTTGTATGTCCAAAACCGTTTGTTTTGTATTTATCATTTAAAAAAGGATTTAAACTAGTGAAAACAGCCGATCTACAAGCACACAACGCCTCGCGGTGCGAGGCGTTGTGTGCTTGTAGATCTGCTGTTTTCACTACTTTTGTGCAACGGCCTTGTATGATGAAGCAGGGCTTTGCTTTGCGAAAATAATGTACACATTTGAAACTTGGAGATACAAGGTTTCTGCCCGACAGTGACGATTTACTTTGTTGGGCGCCCAGCCCCCAAAATGAAACGAAGGCCGACATTTTATTTGTATTTTTTTCCTAATGGCCGGCCTGGACCGGCCGGGAATTAACCAGCCGTTCGGGAGTTGTCCAGGTTTTCCCAATGGCCAGCACGTCCCTGGTGCCCACATTTAAAACAAGCTTTTTTCAGCTACGACTTTTAGCCAAGATAAAACCATATCTCCCCCGCCATCAACTGGAGATGGCTATTCATGCCTTCATCACGTCCAGACTGGACTATTGCAACTCTCTATACACTGGCATAGAGCTGGTGTCACTTAGACGTCTGCAACTTGTGCAAAATGCAGCGAGCGGCCCGCCTCCTCTCAGGCACAAAAAGGCGTGAGCACATCGCCCCAATCCTCGCCTCTCTCCATTGGCTCCCTGTCAATTTTAGAATTGATTTTAAGGTGTTTTTATTTATTTATAAATCCCTAAATGGGCTGGCTCCAGCATATTTATCTGCGCTTTGTTGCACCCTACACCCCAGCTAGGGCGTCAAGGTTCGCTGACAAGCTATTGTTGGATGTTCCCACCACTACTTTAAAAAAGAACAGGGGCCCGGCTAGCGCTCTTTCACAGCCACAGCCCCTCGGCTCTGGAATAGCCTACCCCTCCCAATTAGATCTGCAAAGTCAATTGTGACTTTTAAAACTCTATTAAAAACCCATCTTTCTTCCCGGGCTTTTAATTGCATTTAAACGTTTTAAATATGCATATGTCTTTCTTTCAGCTGTTTTTTATTTTTGCAAAATGTCTATTGTTCCCTATTTTGTTGCTTTTAATGTTAGTTCCATGAATTGTTTGAAATGTTTTTGTTTTTAACCTGTACAGCACTTTGGTTCAGCTTGACTGTTTGTAAATGTGCTATACAAATAAAGTTTGTTTGATTGATTGATTGATTGATTGATTGATTGATTGATTTACGTCATCGGACGTATCCCATTCATTTTCAACGGGGGCATGGTATCAGCCCGGCGAGTCACGGCAAGGTTTCCGATGATTTGTCGTATCTGACTGACGGTCGCGGACAGATCTAATTTGAATACAGTTTGGCTTAACCAACTTTATTCTAATCATGGTCTGTCCATGGGATCCAATGTAAGCAGCACTCCTGTGAAAACTAGTGAAAACAGCCGATCTACAAGCACACAACGCCTCGAGTGTGCTTGTAGATCTGCTGTTTTCACTAGTTTAGTACATTTTTTAGATGATATATACAAAACGAACGGTTTTGGACATACAAGGTTTCCACCCGACAACGACGATATGCTATAAATATAAGGTGCTGGGAGTGAAAATTATAATGTAGGGGTGCCTCGGATTAAAAACATATTCATGGGTTGCCCTGAGACAAAAAAGTTTGGGAACCCCTGCTGTATAGATCCGTTATTTTCGGTCAACGGCGCGGTCATACGGCGTATATAAAAGTCACTCTGAGCTGAAGGATACTTTGTGAGTGTGACCAACCTCCAAGGCCAAGTGCTGTGTGTTGTATTGACTATTGGATACAGAGAAAGACTGTAATTTTACAATCTGCAAACAAACAGCCAATTAGACCTGCCAATCCCAGCTCATTTTCATGCACTAGCAACGGTGGATATGATAATGATAACATGACGTGACCTCTTTGTTTAGTCACCAGGGAAACGGTGAAGGTTTATTTATTTGCTTCTGTTTGTAACAACTCTCATAATTGCCATGACGTCCTCCGTTGAATCCAAGTCCCAGTTTGTTCTCCTCTCACTCGGAGCGGAATGGGCAAACGGACGTGATCCAGCAGCCGTCCAATCAATACTGCATCCACTTCTGGGAGGAAAAAAAGGCACTGCTTTTCAGCTCCTCGCTCCATCGATTCAACCTCCCACATACAGTAGTGTACACAGTGGTTTTACTAGGATTTTTTTTTCGGCCCTCTCTTGCTTTGGTGTCAAGTTATTCCCCCTCTGCTCAAGGTTGTTCCTGCCAGTGGACTATTGACTGATCTCCTCACAACAGCCTTGCTGATGCTATAGAAACACAGTGGAAACTCTTGAAAAGGGGTGTGCGAACGGCTCCGAGCTACAGATGAGGCCAAGAACACACGCATTGCAATGTTGCCACATTGTAGTCTGGGATCACTTCACTTTTCGGGTTTGTAACCGGTCTGGAGCGGAAATCACAAAACGTGATGTTGTAGTACTAAAAGGACTACAATTTCCCGGAAAGATCAAACCGGATTCAGTTTAACCCAAAATATTCCCCTGCGCTCAAGGACACACTTTTAGGGCCTACCTAATAAACTCCTTGAAGCGGAGTATTTTTGCTTTTGAAAAATATGTTTGGTATTATGTATCTTTTAGTCCAACTTTTAGCGACTGGCAAGACTACACTAGGCTACTTGAGCATTTTAATAGGGATTGGGGAAACAAACGGGGGGAACCAAATCAAAGTGACGCCGCTTCTTCTTGTGGTTTCCACGCTCTAGGCGGAAACCAAACTGTCTGTTGTGAACGAACACCAGGCTTTCTCTCAGAGGTTACCACATTGCCACCGCCTTGTCCCGTCTCTGATTGGCTGAATGGGTTAAAGGGATATTTCACTTTCCAAAAAACGTTTGGTCATTTTATCGTCTAATCAGGCTTTTATGAACACGCTGGACAGTTTTTAAATTGCTTGATTCAATATTTAGATATTTGAGGTAAATGTTATCAGGCCCTCCAGGCCCAGGGCCTCTCCCCATACACACCCATTGTAACTTCAAACTCCATTTTAATCATGATAGATTCATTAAAAACACCCATTATTTTTTTCTGTTGACTCATAATACCCTCCTAATACGTGAGCAGGCTGTGTTTTTTCAATAACCTTTTTCATGTATTTTTAATAATTCTTTGGGAAAATGGAAACAATTAAATACAATAAAAAATTATTAAAAAGAAATGAAAAAGGTTATTGAAAAAACACGGCCTGCTCACGTATTAGGAGGGTAGTATGAGTCACCAGAAAAAAATAATGGGTGTTTTTAATGAATCTATCATGGTTAAAATGGAGTTACAATGGGAGAGGCCCTGGAGGAGGAGGGCTGATAACATTTACATCAAATATCTAAATATTTAAGCCAATTAAAATCCGTTCAGGTTGTTCATAAAAGCCTGATTACACAATAAAATTACCAAAAGTTTTTTTGAAAGTGAAATATCCCGTTAAGTCAGTCAAGGTAAGTATACTCCCGCCTACGACTGGCCTCCGATATGGGCTGAAGTCCAGACTGATATTGTATAACCACTGAGTCAAGCGAGAGATGAAGCAGGGACCCCCCACAACCCATACTGTAGATACTACATACCATATAGTTTAGTTTCATCGTTTGACAGCACAATCATCAGTGTATTTTGGGTTCATCTAAATTTGTGTTTCCAGATATTTAACCACTTGAACCGTCAATACCTTTCACTCTGTACTCTTTGCCGAAAATAGTCGATCTACAAGCTCACAACGCCTCGCAGTAGATCAGCTATTTTTGGCTTAAGTTCTCAGAATATGGAGGCTATAGGGTTCAGGTGGTTAATATGGAAAAGGAGTAAAAAAAAAAAAAAAAAAAGCTTCTATCACACAAAGATTTGGAGGATCCCCTGTAGTAACTCCGAGGACCCCTTAGTGGTCCCAGACCCCCTGTTGAAGACCCCTGTTGTATGGGGAACGTTTGTGAACCCCACGTGATCAATCTGGCAGTGGCAGGCTATCCACAACTTTCCCACGTCCCGTCCTGCATTGCGCAGAAGGTGTGCGTCAGTTTCCGGCGTCGCAGCCGAGAGTGATCTACACGCTCACAACGGTTGCATCTGAGACGTGACGTGAGCTTGTATGTCTGCTGTTAACCGGAAGTGTCCCACAGATAATGCTACAGTAAATTCTCGCGGAAACGGGTGGATCGACAAATCCAAAGAGCGCTGCCCTGTATAGTTGCAGTGTTATGATTGCAGTATACCAGAGGCACATCCCCTAACTAAACACTCTGATTTGTCTGTGTTAGTGTAGAAATGGGACCAAACTGAAACCACAACGGTCCATTTGCACTCTTCTCAGTGTTAAAGTTGCACTGAGGATTTGACAGTGTGTACACCTCTGTCTATATCCATCTTACTCTGCCATCGGGACACAGCAGATCTACAAGCACACAACGCCTCGCGGTGCAAGGCGTTGTGTGCTTGTAGAACGGCTGTTTTCACTAGTTTAATTCATTTTTTAAATGATAAATACAAAACAAACGGTTTTGGACATACAAGGTTTCCACCCAACAACGACGAAATATAACTCATGTAATTGGCCCACTGGCTTGTCACTTGTCATGATCTGAATTGGCAAAGTAGCAGCAGCGCTATAGAGAGAGATCTCTCTCTATAGCGCGCGCCGCGCAATGAGGGCCTCCCCAACTCTTTTTCCCAGGCTGAAGCAGGGGCCCAGCACGTCCCTGCTCTGAAGACAACGCATCCTGGCACAGGTACACTGACAACACTGCCGTATGCAGCAGAATGGAGGAGGTTAGGCGGAGGGGGCAGAGGGATGCTAGAAGCAGCAGAGGCAGGGCAAGAACACAGAAAGTGACCAAATAAAAAACATAATTCTACCACTTTTTCTAGTCACATGTTCAAATACTGGATTCTGATTGGCTAAATTCCGGAGGTTATGGCAGAACAACCGCCGCAGTTGTGTGAGGACGAGATCAATGCGCCTCAGTGTACATCCGGGGACTTCAGGAGGTAGTCGGAACACCTTTCCCCCAACCAACATATGACGGTCGTAGCGGTCCTATGTTTACTAACGTGCGTACGACGTCGCCGATTTATTTGGATCCAATGCAATCCGCCAACTTTAAAGGGACTACACCATGAATTTACATTTTTCCAATTTTTATGTATTTTCTTGGTGTCCCACCAGCAACTTCTATCCTCACAAAGTCCTATTTCTGACCATTGTGTCTTTCTCAGTTTATGGGCAGATCTATGTTAGCATGTCTCAGAACGGTCCTGATTGAGAAAGGTCAGATTTGTGATGTCACAAGGCCTGAGAAGGAGGCAGGAGGAGCTGGGAGAGGGTTGGGGAGGGGTGGGCAGGCCTGAGAAGGAGGCAAGAGGAGCTGGGAGAGGGTTGGGGAGGGGTGGGCAGGCCTGCTGAGCAGGAGGTGGGGAGGAGTGTGGGGCCAAAACTGGCTCAATAGCGCAGTCCTCCCACTCAGGACAAGGTGGTACTGCAGCTGAAAATGCTCTGAAAGCCAGGCAGAAATGACAGGGGCTCTGTATTCAGGAGTGGTAATTTAGCCTCAAACCTTTTCAAAAACGTTTTTGGGACACAAACAGTGTTATATAAATTATTTTTAAATGCACGGTGTAGGACCTTTAAAGCCCCTTTTCTCTGAACCTATGCCTTTCTGGAAGCGAACAGCCTCTATTTACGGCCGGAACGGTCCTTCTAACTGACGTTAGCTTAGCTGTATGCTAGACATCTTTCTCTGCATGGAGTTGGCGTCATCTGGTGGTGAGTAGAAGATGTTGTTTGTGGAACTATTTGCTGTCGTCGCGGAAGTTTTATAGGCAATAATGATTGTAACTTAATATCCTTGCAAGTTACAACTATGTGTTTTCTTTCATGTATACGGAAAAAAGTGGTAGAAAAGCTATTTACCACTCGGGGTCGGACATTATGCTCTGATAATGTCCTGTGTGAGGGTGTTATCGGACTCGGCTTCGCCTCGTCCGATCACCCCCTCACACAGGACATTATCAGAGCATAATGTCCTCTCACTCGGGGTAAATTGCTTACGTTCCACAGATAAAGTTTATCATAAAGTGTGTGCGTGTGTGTGCATGCGTGTGTGCGTGCGAGCTAGCGAGCCTGCCTGCGGTGCATTTGCATGCAGTGGGGATCAGTGTTGATTTCGTCGACTAAAACTATGAAGAAAAATGTTTGTCGACTGCATTTTTTCCCCTGACAAAAATGAAATAAAAAACGAAATAAAAACTAAGCTGTGGTGACTAAAACTAAGACTAAATATATGATTTCGTCAACAAAATAAAAACTAGACTAAAACGTTAGGGAGGGACTAGTGGAGAAGAGAGTCATTTTATGTTTGGTTGCTCTCAGGTGTTGCGTGCTGAAAATAGCCGATATACAAGCTCACAACGCGTCGCAGCACGCAACCAAGTGTAAAATCATTACGATGCCATCAAGGCCTGACAAATTACATTTTAGTTGACTAAATCAACTGTAGATTTAGTCACCTAAAATCTTATATTGATATTTAGTCGACTAAAATTAGACTAAAACTAAAACTTTTCCGGTGACTAAATTATGACTAAAACTAAATTACATTTTATTCAAAAGACTATGACTAAAACTAAATCAAAATTTGCTGTCAACAACAACACTGGTGGGGATGTTCCTAAAGTCTCAAGGTCAAGGGTTATTACGCCCATGGCTGACTGTTCCAGTGGCGTCAGTTCAGCAAAAACTAGGGTATGGCAAAGATGGGAGTCCTCATGGAAAAGAGGCAAGTTACATTTTGTATAACACGGTTATATTGTGAAAATAGCAGATCTACATGCTCACAACGCCTCGCGCTGCGAGGCGTTGTGAGCATGTAGATCGGCTATTTTCACAATGTCTGGAAATAATACGTTTTGTCAGTTTTTTACACATGTTTCTACAGTTTCTTGGGCTGGATATGGCAGCCTGGAACGGTTGTTCAAGTGCAGCTAAACTTAGCATGTTAGTAAACATGCCACAATTAACAATAATGCATTGCACCTGTGCAGCTGACCTGCGGAACCTGGGAATATAACATTCTGTGGAGAATATGACTATAATACCTTGTTAAAGTGACCATTTTGTTAAATGTTGCATTTGTAGTTATTTTACTGTAATTTAACAAGATAATAACCAGCACAGATAGACAAAGAGACATTCATGGATTTATATTTGAAAGTCACTTTTATTTATCCCCCTGGACCCAGGGTATGGCAGCTGCATACCCCTGCCATACCCAATTGACGGCCCTGGACTGTTCCGTCACCTGCATGACTTCTCACTTTCAACTCTTCGTCTCTCGCCTTCAAATCTGTCTCCCTCAGCAACCTTCGGTCTGCAGGGTTGGGCTCCCTCCTTTCCTCCCTCCCTCCCTCCCTCCCTCCCACACTATACAGCAGTCAGGCACATGCACACATAGACATCAAAGGGGGCTTGAGCCCCTGCCGTTTTATCAGTCTGTAAAAACTGCCCTTTCCAGACCATAAATGCCATTTTTACTATGGTGAAAGAAAATGCAAACGCCCTCTTTCCATGCCCTACCATGAAGGCAGCATTCAAGAGCATTGCCTTGTCAAAACTCTCCTGAACTTGAATGCAGCGTCTTATGTTGAAAGAATTGCCCTCTCTGTGTACGCTACGCCACATCTCCAGTATTGACTTGATTATGCTTAGTTCAGTGTGGTTTCACACACCGAAAATAGCCAATAGCCAACAAAAGGCCCTTTTGGAAATTCCAGCCTCTCTAACATTCTCTGTGCGTCCCTGGCGGCAGTGGGCAGAAGCGTGAGAGTGTCACAGCCAAATTAGCGTTGTGCTCCTCAGGTGCTGTGGAGGTGCAGGAGCAGCCATGGTGTGCGGGGTGACTCAGCGATCAGCATAATGATCCGTGGCAGCGGGCCTCTGTACATCACACCGCACAGCGTTCCTGCTGCATAAGCACTGCTCAACCCCAAAGACTTGGGGAGCGGAGCTTTGATGAAGATGACCTGTTTATTCAGCACAGATGACTATTTATACTATGGCTCGCGCAATATACGCGTTCATCTATTCTGCCTTCTGTTCTCCTTTCCTTTGCCAAAGAAAAAGGGCCACTTAATCCCCCTTGCGTGTTATTCCATATGCATGCTGTATGCACATGTGAATGTGTTTGCAAACGCAGATGCGCTCGCATGCGCGCACACACACACACACACACACACACACACACACACACACACACACACACACACACACACACACACACACACACACACACACACACACACACACACACACACACACACACACACACACACACACACACACACACACACACACACACACACACACACACACACACCTCTAAGGCTAGCAGTTTAAACTTTAACCTGACCCTTCTATTGTAAATATCTATATTTTTTTTGCACTGTTTTTGTTTTTCTCTGACAATATAGTACTGTGTTCCATCCATCTGTCATTCAATGTTATATGAGATACATAAAGGCTTCCTGTGTAAATAAGCCGAAAAGCTTACTAGGATATCTCCTTTTAGTCGACCTTGTACCAGTAAACAGTACTGTCATGAAACTGTACCTTTTCCTTTGCAAACTTCTGATTGATTATCAATCAATCAATCAATCAATCAATCAATCGATCAATCAGTACTAATGTGATTGAGCACAAGTAACGCCCTTGTAGGAAGCAGCGAGGGGAGCAAGGATACAACGATGGATTGGATGGAACCAAATGTAAATCAAAAAAGCACTTCGGTTATTTGATGAAAAGAAAGTTCTATAGCAATCTATAGAATTTGATTCATTCTATGCAGAGAATAATTACTAAGAAAGTAATTGAGTAATTGCAGAGGGAAGGAGAGCAGAGGAGGATAACATCTCCTTCCTGAGTCATACAGTGTAGGTAGCCTGTATCCCAGGGACCCTTTATTTGAGAGAGATGAAGGAGGGACCCCCACAACCTTTTCAGAGATTCCATAATAGTTTCATTGTTTGACAGCACAATCATCAGCATATTTTGGATTCATGGCAATTTGTGTTTTCAGATATTTAACCACTTGAACCGTCAATCCTTAATAAACTTGACCTTTCACTCTGTACTTAGTCTGCTCTTTTTCCCCTCTACACCAAACCTCTTTGCCGAAAATAGCCGATCGACAAGCTCACAACGCCTCGCGCTGCGAGGCGTTGTGAGCTTGGCTAAAGTTCTCAGAATATGGACGCTATTAGGGTTCAAGTGGTTAATATACGTAGAAAAGGAGAAAAAAAAGTTTCTATCACTCAATGATTTGGAGGACCCCCTGTAGTAATTCTGAGGACCCCTAGGGGTCCCGGACCCCCTGTTGAAGACCCCTGGTGTAGGTACAGTAGCACTTCTCGTCCTTTTCTCATAAAAGGTGCCGACACAAAGAACAAGCTGCTCTACAGCAGACTGGCTGCTATTCACTCACACAGGTTGAAGGTCACACTGCGGGAGCTTTCAAAGATGCTCAGCAATGATGGAAGCTTCAGCTCTCCGTCTAAGAGCAAGGATGCTGCTGCTGCTCGGAAGACGGTGGAATGCATCAGTCGATACAACACACTGCCGCTTTGGAATTATTTGAATCGTTTTCTGTTTACTTTTCTATATATCTTCTCTGTTATGTTCGTTATCGATGTACCTTGAAGAGTAGAAGTTTGTTTTGTTACGGTTTCTTCAAAACTTTCAGAACTTTTCTTCTGTAACTTTTCTTTTGTATTAGTCGGGGGACTTAAGGATATCTCGCGCTAATCAAGCTAAAAGCGCGAAATTTTGCACAGATGTAGCTCAGGGCATGCTCTAATGATTTAGCTAGGGTGCCCGAGTCGGCGACCTTCGGGGTCGCCACAGCGGCCAAATCAAGTTGGGCTCCCATTGACTTTCTATACAGGAGGAAAATACCCAAAAAAACTTTTTTTTTCTGGGTATTTAAGTAGGATCTGAGGGGTCTAACTAGGGGTTTGTCATCATGCTGAATCCATTGCAAGCATTTGTTTAGCACAAAAACATTCCTTGGGCTAGAAATGGCATCAGAAAACGATGCATGTATGGGTGAGCATTCATGTTAGTCGGAGGCCTTAGGGTTTTTTTTCTTGTGCTATAGTCTAAAAGCGCCACATTTTGCACAGATGTAGCCCAAGGCATGCTGCAATGATTTAGCTAGGGCGCCCGAGTCGGCGACTTTCGGGGTCGCCACAGCTCCAGAAAACACCCCAAAAACTCTGAAAAGTGATGACTCATCACTTTTCATCACTAAACCATCGTTTTCTTGGGCCATTTGTAGCCCAAGGAATGTTTTTGTGCAAAACAAATGCTTGCAATGGATTCAGCATCATTACAAACCCCTAGTTAGACCCCTCAAATCCAACTTAAATACCCAGAAAAAAAAGTTTTTTTTTCTGGGTATTTTCCTCCTGTATAGAAAGTCGATGGGAGCCCAACTTGATTTGGCCGCTGTGGCGACCCCGAAGGTCGCCGACTCGGGCACCTGTTAAAATACAGGTGTGTAGACCCACCCCATATATGCAACACAGGAGGCCAATTTATTCGTTGAATTCATGGAGATTTTTGAGTTTTTGTTGCATTTCTAAGCCAATAATTCGATGACCTGGTCATCAAACAGATTTATCCATTTGTGAACTTCCCATGCAAACTGATATTTCTAATGTGACCAATCCGTTCTCAAACCCTCTACTAACAGCTAGGTGTGTCCTCATGCTCATTTCAGCACAGCTGGAGAGCCTATTTCAATCAATTGCTTGGTTAGAAGAACTACCTGTAGTATAATATAAATATTTCACCCCACTTATGTATTTTTTCTTATTTTTGGGAAACTCCTGAGTACCACCAGAGGGGTGCCCATGTACCACCAGTGGTACACGTACCACAATTTGAGAACCACTGCATTAGAGCATACCCTGGGCTACATCTGTGCAAAATTTTGTGCTTTTAGACTAATTAGCGCGAGATTAAAATGTCATCTCCCTTAGGCCCCCGACTATATCGGGAGTGATTTTCAAACAGTTTGTGCCCAAGCACACAAAAGGGAAATCTCAAAGCAGATTATTTTTCATTTATTCATATTCATGCAAACTATCTTATAACATTGTTTCTATTCATAACCATGCAAACTAGACTCTATAACACTGTTTCCCAAATAGTGGGTCGGGTCCCATGTTTGGGTCGCAGACCAATTTGTATAGGTCGCGAGTAAATATCACCCTTTTTCCCCAGTTTCCTAAATTTCTAAAATATCTATTATAGGCCAGGGGCCAATTCTGATATCTTCACAAATTGGTACCACCCAAGGTGACCGTACATTTTTAAATTTGTGTCTTCCTACATGTCTCTAGTTTACATTTTGGTATGATAACCCTTTCTAAGACCCAGCTTAATTGATTTTATCAGCCGCTAGAGTCGGTGTCCCGTTAACGTTACTATACAGGGAAAGAAAAGCTAAAAATGATCTGCTTTAAGTAGCATGAGGGGTCAAACTAGGTAAAAAAAAATGGGGGAAAAAGTGGTGAAAATAGCAGATCTACAGCTAATCCATGTGCAAAAGAGTCTTTTGCACACATGCTTTTTGACATCGTGTGTCCTAATGCTCAGAGATGTGTTTTGCGCATGGTCCCTTGAACAGACAGCTGTAAAACCTGACTTGTATCTGTGATGTCCACCAGATTGTAGATTTGACCATAAACAGCCATGTATGTGAAAGTCTGTGAGTGTCAGTCCGTGACCCTTTTATGCCCATATATGGAGATCCCCGATGGCATCAGTAGGACTAAAGCCCTTTGCGCACAGGCGCGTTTAACCGCACGGATAAAACGGACAATATAATTTTTTGAAAAGAAAAGAATGATTCTCTATGACCTCATGCACACCGGCTCCGAATTAGCCGTGCGACGAGTGGCTGCCGCCGTGCGACGAGTGGCTGCCGCCGTGCGTTTTTTTCTCGATCGAACCCAGTTCGATTTGTGCGTCTTGTCGCATGCGGTAAAAAACTCATCACTCCTTTTATGACTCCTTTTTGGATCCGCAGCGCCGATTCCGCACAGCCTTGCACACCAAATCCAATGCGTTTTATTCATGCCGCAAATGAAAAAAACGCAACTGTCCTGTGTGCAAAGGGCTTAAGTCTGTGCGCGTAAGCGCGACGTAAATTGCATATGCGCCCATATATGGAGATCTCTGTATCTTTGTCCCCTTTTATGGGCATATTGGATGGATCGGCAGTCTGTACATCATGCAAGTACAGTAACAGCAGGGGAAGTAGCTAAGAAGGAAGGCAAAATCTGAGCTATCCGTGTGCTAAAGTTGGAGTCTGTAGAACTGGGGACCCCATGGGACTCAGCGTCAATTAGCAGTAGGGATTGTTGACAAATTATGTTACTCAATAATTTCTTGGGACTTGAGTTGAAACTGTATTTGGAACTTGGAACGTTTTTACACCAAATCTATAGCCGATCTATAATATCACAGCTCGCAACGTGTCGCGATGCGCTGTATGCTTGTAGATCTGCTAGTTTTGGCTAATGTTGCCCCCAGATTACTGTAGGGATGCTGGGGTTCAAGTGGTTATAACAACCTAATTCAAGAATTGATTAGAAACTTGACAAATTGCTTCAAATCAGCAATTTGAATGAGACTGATCAAAGAAATCCTACATTAAGATTGGCTGATGGGAGAGCAGGTGGGCCGGCCGGCAGGCTGACCGGCGGACCATGGCCACATCCCTCAGACATAACCACCAGTAAGACTCCCTAATCGGGAGATTAGGGACAAATAGGCCAAAAGTTTGTTTTACCAATTATTACACGCTATGTGAACATTTGCATCAACAAATCCCAAGTACTATGCAGAACGACCCATTTCAAGTTTTTAATGTACAACAATATTTAGAAAATAGGTCTACAAGCTGACAGTCCTCGTCCCTTATATTCCCATAGGTTATATGGAGATCTCAGTGTTTGTCAGTCCTTGTTCATTTATGCCCATATATGGACATCTCTATATCTACTGTAACAGTCCTTGTCCCTTTATGCCCATATATGGAGATCTCTTAACTGTAAGTCCTTGTCCCTTTTATGCCCATATATGGATATTCCTGATGTCATCAGTATATGAACATATATGGGCTTTCTGATATGCCCATATATGGAGATCTCTTAACTGTAAGCCCTTGTCCCTTTTATGCCCATATATGGATATCCCTGATGTCATCCGTATATGCCCATATATGGGCTTTCTAATATGCCCATATATGGAGATCTCTGTATCTCCATATATGGGTATAAAAGGATACTTCAGGTCTGACATCAGGTTTGTTTATATTGGGTTGCTAGGTTTGACATCACAAACTCTATGGGCCATCTGACCTAGAAATCTATATTTGGGCATAGATGACTCATCGTGACCTCATCACACGTCGACCGCACGTGTGACGTGCGGTCGACCGCACGTGTGACCGACGGACGGCCGGTGGAGGTTTTCATACCAGTAAGACTCCCTAATCGGGAGATAAGCGACCGTTGGTCGCTTATCTCCACAAATAGGCCAAAAGTTTGTTTTACCAACCAGTAAGACTCCCTAATCGGGAGATAAGCGACCGTTGGTCGCTTATCTCCACAAATATCACAACCTCCACCTCTCACGTCATACGGGTAGCCATAGTTACACCTGGAATGTTGAATCTCCATATATGGAGATAACCTACGCATCACACAAAGTCTGACCTCACCAGCCCATACTTGGGCATGGACGACTTATATCTCCATATACAGAGATGGCCATATATGGAGATACGATGACATCACAGAGTCCACAGCTGATGATGTGGCGTGATGTCATACAATGCACAAACAAGCCCTATATAAAGGGGCAATTCTCACCAGGGAAGAGAGCATTGCCTGGAATGTTGAATCTCCATATATGGAGATAACCTACGCATCACACAAAGTCTGACCTCACCAGCCCATACTTGGGCATGGACGACTTATATCTCCATATACGGAGATGGCCATATATGGAGATACGATGACATCACAGAGTCCACAGCTGATGATGTGGCGTGATGTCATACAATAAACAAACAAGCCCTATATACTGATGCGATACGATGACATCACAGAGTCCACAGCTGATGATGTGGCGTGATGTCATACAATAAACAAACAAGCCCTATATACTGATGCGGAGATATGAGCAGGGCAAAGGTGTGACGTGTGACGTGTGACCGACCGACCGACCGACCGACGGACGGACGGACGGCCGGTGGAGGTTTTCATAGTAAACTGCTCCCTGACGGTCGCAATTATTACACTCTATGTGAACATTTACATCAACAAATCCCAAGTACTATGCAGAACGACCCATTTCAAGTTTTTAATGTACAACAATATTTAGAAAATAGGTCTACAAGCTGACAGTCCTCGTCCCTTATATTCCCATAGGTTATATGGAGATCTCAGTGTTTGTCAGTCCTTGTTCATTTATGCCCATATATGGACATCTCTATATCTACTGTAACAGTCCTTGTCCCTTTATGCCCATATATGGAGATCTCTTAACTGTAAGTCCTTGTCCCTTTTATGCCCATATATGGATATTCCTGATGTCATCAGTATATGAACATATATGGGCTTTCTGATATGCCCATATATGGAGATCTCTTAACTGTAAGCCCTTGTCCCTTTTATGCCCATATATGGATATCCCTGATGTCATCCGTATATGCCCATATATGGGCTTTCTAATATGCCCATATATGGAGATCTCTGTATCTCCATATATGGGTATAAAAGGATACTTCAGGTCTGACATCAGGTTTGTTTATATTGGGTTGCTAGGTTTGACATCACAAACTCTATGGGCCATCTGACCTAGAAATCTATATTTGGGCATAGATGACTCATCGTGACCTCATCACACGTCGACCGCACGTGTGACGTGCGGTCGACCGCACGTGTGACCGACGGACGGCCGGTGGAGGTTTTCATACTAAACTGCGACCTTACGGTCGCAACTAAACTGCGACCTTACGGTCGCAACTAAACTGCGACCTTACGGTCGCAATCAACAAAGGTGTGACGTTTGTTGATGGTCACGTGTGACGTGTGACGGACGGACGGACGGACGGACGGCCGGTGGAGGTTTTCATAGTAAACTGCTCCCTGACGGTCGCAATAAACAAATCCGATATGCCCATATAGGTATATCACCAGTAAGACTCCCTAATCGGGAGATAAGCGACCGTTGGTCGCTTATCTCCACAAATAGGCCAAAAGTTTGTTTTACCAATTATCAAGACATACGGGCAGTTGACAGTTTGCCATGGTTACTCATTGAAGTTGAATCTCCATATATGGAGACATAAGTTGCTCATACCATAGCAACCATGTTTTTTACAGGGCCTGGGATTGATGACATCAGAAATCTCCATATATGGGCATGAAAGGGATTTTGTTTCTGGAAATATGTCTGTGGGGTGCCACATTTGGAATAAAACACTTACATCACACATCTGGATATCCATACAGCCCATCTAGTTTGCCTGTGTCCATTTATGCCCATATATCTGATGACATTGGGACAATGATCTCCATATATGGGCATAAAACTTATGTTAATTAGTAAAGCCTGGGGATCTATATGGGCATGAGGGGTACCCTAAAAGGGCATCATCTGGGAATAGCAAATATAGTTATCCTAGAAAGTGAAAATCTTACATCAAAGGCCATAACTACCTACCTACCACCATACTGCATTCCTCATTAAACTACCTACCAGTAAGATGCCTATAGGGAGAAAAGCAAAGGGCGAGGTTGCACCATTTCTTGGTCTTCTGGCCAGTGATGTATATCGGACCATTTAACCATATATGGAGACATCTGGTACCCAAAGATATTCACAGATATGGGCTTAATATTGATGACATAAGGGATCTCCATATATGGGCGTAAAAGGGATTTGGTTCCCCTGGCATCACAGGGATCTCCATATATGGGCATAAAATGGATTTGGTTACCCTGGCAACACGGGGATCTCCATATCTCAATATATGGGCATAAAAGGGATTTGGTTCCCCTGGCATCACAGGGATCTCCATATATGGGCATAAAAGGGATTTGGTTCCCCTGACATTACAGTGATGTCAGTGGCTGGTTCTACAGAGGGGATCTCCATTTATGGGCATAAAAGGGAATGTATGTATGATGATGTCAGATATCATAGACGTCATAGGACTTTCACATAACGAATAACTGAGTAAGCATGTAAACCCGTAAAATCTATATTTGGGCATGGCTGATTTATGACCTCATCATGATGACACGAGCAAACACAGCTGAATTGTATAAATGATCAGTGCAGAAACCAACAGAAGTATTTGACCAAGACTCTTCGATTTAAACATCAACAAAGGTGTGACGTTTGTTGATGGTCACAAAGGTGTGACGGACGGACGGACGGACGGACGGACGGACGGACGGCCGGTGGAGGTTTTCATAGTAAACTGCTCCCTGACGGTCGCAACTATGACTCAGACATAACCATAAACAAATCCAATATGCCCACATAGGTATATCACTTTGACTCAGACATAACCATAAACAAATCCGATATGCCCATATAAAGGAATATATGGAGATCCAGTTGTCCAGAGCCACAGATCCAATGGGCTATGCATATACAGTCATGGTCATGTGCATATATACTTCAAACTCGGTGTGTGCGTCGGAAAGGACTAATAGGGATATTTCACTTTTTTTTTTAAAACGTTTGGTAATTTTATCGTCTAATCAGGCTTTTATGAACACCCTGAACAGTTTTTAATTTGCTTGATTCAATATTTAGATTTAGATTTTGATGTAAATGTTACCAGGCCCTCCAGGCCCCGGGCCGTCTCCCTACACACACCCATTGTAACTTCAAACTTCATTTTAACCATGATAGATTCATTAAAAACACCCATTATTTTTTCTGGTGACTCATATTACCCTCCTAATACCTTCGCAACGCTCAACACGGTGACTTGCTTGCTTCAGCTCGCTAGGTGGTGTCTCATGTGGATCAAGGTCGCTTGAGACGGCGCGCCTCCGTCGCAGTTGTTGGAAAAGTAATCCGGGGTCCATGTTTTCTCTGTCTTGCATTCAGCCAATGAGAACGCGGGGAGGGTGGCGCTTGCCAGAATACTGCTACAATTCGCTAGTGCGTGTCCAGAGCCGCCGATGAAACCAATATGCCCATATGGGCATATATTGAGGAAACCTGTGCCTGTGTATCTGGGTAACAGTATGGGCTTCTCCATCTTCATAACCACCAACCTCTTCAGTCTCAAGGAAAGAAGTGTTTGGCAACTTTTGCTGCCAGAGTTTTGACCTTTTTGTAAATTTCTTTGAAGATTTCTTTACTTTGATTTGTTGCTGCTCTTCTTGGCAGCAGCCAAAGTGCAGTGGTGGAGGAATTACTCCGATTTTGGATTTAAAGGGGCATTCACTTAAAGTTCCAGTCACTTAAAGTTAACACTGTTTAGGGGGAAAGTGTATTCACATTTTAAATGTAATGTTACAGTACATTTGAAGCCCACATATAGGCTTAATTGATTTACAAATGTTAACAGCTAAAAAACAGCATTAAACGTTTTTATCAATTATATTTCATTCAAGCAACTATTTTCAATTGTTTTCATACCAAGGATGTTATACTACTGTATATCATACTTAAGGAAATTATTAAATATTACCGGATGTACCAGTTTGAGCGTTTGAGTGAATACCATGGGAAAATACCTTGATTACATAAAAAGATAGCAAGTTTGATTGATACATCCATAAAGAATAAACTGTAATTGAATGTCAGCTGACTGAACACAATATTGGCCAACATGTCAAATATGTCAATATTACATTATCATCACGTTATCATCATTTTTTTTCTTTGAATAGTTTAATCCGAGTAAAGAAACAAGTAACTATTGCTGTCTAATAATTGCAGTGGAGTTAAAGTACCGTATATGATATTATTTGTCTCTGAGATGTAGTAAAGTAGAAGTATAAAATAAGCAAGTAAAGTCAAAGTACCTCAAAATTGTACTCAAGTACCATACCTGAGTAAATGTACTCGTCGGTCAGGTGGTGCACTGTGGTGCGTACTTCACCCTCTCTCTGCCACTATCCAGTTAACTAAACAAATAAATCACAGTTTTTTTGTAAATTAACACCCTACTTGATCATACAGCGTCACACAAAAGTATGAAAAGATCCACAAGCCTGAAACGTGACGCGAATCGACATGTTTTAAGCTTGTAGATCTGCTACTTTTGATCATTTGATAAAAAAAAAAAAGCTGTTGCTGTGCCATTAATACATAATTTGTGTTTAATAAGCAAGTTGTTTTGCTGTTGGGAATGTTGTTTATTGATATCATCTGACAGTAGTTGCCACTGTTAAAGATTCAAACTACACTTAACACTTAAAGGGGCACTCCACCACTTTTCAACCTATCTTCATATAATAGGTCCTCACTAATGTTCATGATAAAATATAAAAAAAGAAAATTCTACTCAGTTTGGGTCTCATAGGAGAGCTGTGGGTGGGTCAAATCCTTCCTACCGGTGACATCATCAATGGGAAATGCAAGCTAATAGAAACTGCAGGCTTTCTATTCCTGAAAAAGTTGCAATGTTAAAGTGGAAGCCATTGTTCTCGTGATAATAAAAATCTTTTTTTTTTTTTTCAAAAATATATATATATATTTTTTTGGTCAAACGATGATGTCACCGGTAGGAAGGATTTGACAGCTCTCCTATGAGACCCAGACTGAATAGAAAAATAATTGTGCTATTTTATTATGAACATTAGTGAGGACCTATTATATGAAGACAGGTTGAAAAGTGGTGAACTACTCCTTTAAACCCCATATGGGGCTCTATACTAGTGTCTGTATTCTGTTATTGTGGGGAAAGGTTTAGCTGAACATAGCAGATCGACAAGCTCATAACTTGAAGTGTGAGCTTGTATTAATATTATTATTAGGGCTGGGACTAACTGATTCATTTCGATTAATTACAGAGAATTAACATGATTAAATAAATACACCTTGCACCACAAGAACACATATCTGACAACGTGTGCGTGCGTGCGTGCGTGCGTGCATAGGCGATTCTAGCCTCTTCCAGCAGGGGGTGCACGACCTCTATTACCTCATGCACGCGCGCTGCAAAAAATTGCGGATATTAGCGGTTTTGTAATGTTGTTTTAGCGGATTTCTGCAGTTAATTTTGTACCCAAATGTAACACAATATAAACAAAAAAAAGTGTAAAACAGGTGCTTCTTTTTCTAGACACCATATGTCTATCTATAGGATTTATTTACTTATTTTGCAGACAGAGGCAGCACAGCCAGGACATATAAAGCCAAACATCAAGTTAATCATCATTCATCAAGCAATCAAGCAGTCATTTACAGTGTCAAATAAGCATTTCACAAAAACAAATAGTAGACACATCCTTATTACACAATGAACTGCAGCCTCCGGGTTTTGGCACTTGCAAACCTTTCAATTATTTTCTGCACTTTAATTTCGTGTATTTTCTCAATCTGTAAAATGCCTATATCTGACACTCTTTTATCAGTCATGGTTGTCCGTAAAGCGTAAATACGTTTTTAGTTGTCTCAAAGTAGAGAAACTGCGCTCAGCTGAAGCACTCGTAACTGGTATGGTGAGGTACAGTGTGTAGACGTGTTTTAATGTACCAAATGAATCAGAATTATGCATTCCCTTCTCTTGAAAAAAAGCAAGTTTCTTTTCAAACAGTGTCGTGTCCTCCATTTCTTTTTTTTGCGCACATTCTCTTCAATATAACGAAACAGTTGAAAAAAGGGAACATAATAGACTATGCACTTGGAGGGAGTACAACAGCATTGTGTAAACAGAGATGTGTCTTTATGTACCTGTCCTCCTGAAAGCTTGCTCGGCGTTCTCAGAACCAAAGGCCCGACATGGAAAGCAGAACGCCCGGTCATGGCGCACGCTATACTCCAGCCAGGCAAAATCTTTAAACCACTCCTTTCTGAATTTGCGTTGTTTTTCGCCAGCGGCCTTTAATGGACATTCTACATCTTCTGGCTGATATGGACCCAAAGCCAAAAACTGCTTGGCTTTATCCGGGCCATGGCAAGGGTCTCTTTCATGAACAAAGTTGGCTTCATTTGGCTCCTCTGGGTCTGGGCCTGGGGTAACAACAGTTGAGTCTGGAGTGGGGCTTGCTTGCTGTGGAGGAACCGGGGCCTCGGTCTCCGGCAACGGCGAGCCTTCCACAGTGATGTCGGTGGCTGGATCACTGCTGCTGCAAGCTCCGTCCACCTCCTCTGGTTCACGTTCATTAGCATTACTGTCAGTGTCGAGTGAACTACTATACTTGCCCCTCCACCTCTCTTTTTGCGCACATTTTACAAATCACGATCACTGTTTTATTTAATAATTATAAAATAAAGTTACATTACAAAAAAAAAAAAAATCAAAATGGCCGCCTGGCGGCCAGGGGGTGCACGTGCACCCTAGGACACCCCTTAAAATCGCCTATGCGTGCGTGCGTGCATGCGTGCGTGCGTGCGCGCGTGCGTGCGTAAGAGGAACACCAGAAAGCGGAGGACAAACATAGTCCTGGACAACATGAAAGCAGAGAAGGAGGGGATGGAGAGGAACAAGATAAAAACAAATTGTCTGCAGAGGAAAAGTAATCTGCTGACACTCCCTAACACACACACACACACACACACACACACACACACACACACACACACACACACACACACACACACACACACACACACACACACACACACACACACACACACACACACACACACACACACACACACACACACACACACACACACACACAGAGTCTAAATTCAGCATCTAATTATTTCCTGGTGCGTGTGTCCTATCGACCCAACTCAGCTTTCAACTACACCCAGTGCTGATTAACTGACAGAGTATCTCTTTATCTCTTAGGTCACTTTGGTCACTTTAGTCTCTCTCTCACTCTCTCTCTCTCTCTCTCTCTCTCTCTCTCCAAACAGTTGGCTCACTCAATTTCCAAACTCTTCCGCCCCAAAACAACCACAGCGGTTAATGACAAAGGAGTAAAGCGGATGCCCCGCCCGCCTCCCACTATCATTTCAAAGCCTCTAGTAGTTCTCTCCGTCTCGCGCCCGCCGGAAATCAAACGCTCCCTTCTCAATCTGACTGTGGTCCCTGCTTCATCTCTTTCTTAACTAAGGGATCCTTGGCCTGAAAACGTTGAAGACCCCTGGTATAGATTATGTAGTATGGCAGATCATGTTTTCGGCTTTCGCGCGGCGTAGTTACAGAATTACAGACTCCTACAGTATGAAGCATTCAGAGGTTGTGGAATAAAGTAGTTGACTGACTGGCTTGAGAGAGAAACTTTGGTTAAGTTTAGGCATACAGCTGTTCAGCTATTGAACGACACAGTCCAACCAGCGATGGAAAGTACTATAAGTACATAACAAAATGGCATCGCATTTTTTGTCTTAAAAACCTTATCTGTGTGATACTAATGAACAGGAAATTAAAAGTATACCGAGTTAGTTCCACTGATCCAAGCTGGAACACAATCAACTGATTGTTAAGTGTTAAGTCATCAGATGAGATGGCCCTGATCCAGAAAAGGTTGAGAAGACCACTGGCCAACATTGGTAGGCTGTGCCCACCGAGAGTTGCAGTTTTCTTTTCTTCGTTTTAATCGATTCCTAATTAAAGATGTGGGACCGTGGCCATGGGAAGCTCTGGTAATTGAGTAACATTGGGATGAAGTGCAGCGAGAGAGGTGCAGCTCATCCATCGGGGCACCATCTCATTTCCATATAAATGGGCTGTAAAACGTAACCCCGTCATATCGGCGCACGGTACTGGCTGAGAGTCGAAACCCGTAATGAATATCTTCCCGCTCAAGTCCGCAGGAACGACTTTTCTCATTTCTCTGGTCAAAACAGCCTTGTTTAAAAGTTCCACTAAGACAAGGAGCCGGTGGAGATGTACAGCTTCAGTTCATTAGCTACAGTTTCTGAAGGAATCTGTGGAAGGGAGTGAAAGATTCAGAATATGATGACCCAATAGCAGCAAGATGTAAGAAATTCTACTGTCCACCTCATGTCATTTAGGGTGCGTTCGGAAATGCGCACTGAACGACCCTACTCAGAAGATGGGGTTTGGCGGTGTGGTGCGTCGGTGCGGTGTTTTGATTGGTTGGTTTTCATGGCGGTGTCTCGCACTTCTCAGCTGTGAACAGTGGCGTAGGAAATAATAACAAAATGCACCATTTGCTGCTTTATTGGTCCTTTGGGCTTTATTGTTACACACGCATCAACGTCAAAACTAACAGCAGGTATAGGCCAATATTATGAATTAAATTACCTATCAATAGCAACGATACGATAGCAACTTCTGCTTTTGAGAACGTTTTCCGACTGAAAAAGCACAGCTGCCTGGCTCTTAACTGGTCGTTCTTAAATAAGCCACACTGAAGGCACTCTACAACGTCACCGCCCACTGCAATCACTAAACCGAGTGCATACCCGGTGCGCATTTCCGAACGCGTAATGTCGTAAATAAGTGCCAGCACAAGCTGGGGGCGATGTCATCTTTTTTAGCCTACATCTACGTCACTATCACCAATATAAAAGCCTGGGTTTCCGAGGCTACTGGTTCCCAAACTGGGGGTCGGGATGATTCCCCAGTTGATGGTCTCCAGATGATTGGCTAAATGTGCAACATTGTTTTCTCACTAACATTAAACAAA
Organism: Nannobrachium achirus; assembly: GCF_963921795.1. Classification (NCBI taxonomy): domain Eukaryota; kingdom Metazoa; phylum Chordata; class Actinopteri; order Myctophiformes; family Myctophidae; genus Nannobrachium; species Nannobrachium achirus. The sequence continues at coordinate 41,972,336 of NC_137829.1, read as the reverse complement.
CCAACATACAGTAAAGGTGTGGGCCTAATAGGCCTACATGGTATGTGCACTTTCTTTATAACTCTAAAATGAAACAAATAAATAAACTAATAATACGAGCCATTACTACGTCAAAAGTAACCAACACACTAAAACTATACCAAAAAAGTTACGTCGAAAAGAGTAAAACTATATCGTCGTTGTCAGGTGGAAACCTTGTATGTCCAAAACCGTTTGTTTTGTATTTGTCATTTTAAAAATGATTTAAAAGAGTGAAAACAGCCGATCTACAAGCACACAACGCCTCGCACCGCGAGGCGTTGTGTGCTTGTAGATCTGCTGTTTTCACTACTTTTGTGTAACGGCCTTGTATTGTGAAGCAGTGCTTTACTTTGCGAAAAAAAAAAATACAAATTTGAAACTTGGAGATACGGGGTTTCTGCCCGACAACGACGATATGTAATGCCTCAACTCCTACAATTCCAAGTGCTTGTCAGCGTGTGAGGTCCCCAGTTCAAATATGATTATTTGGTGGGGGTCACGGGCAAGGCCTGAAAAGTTTCAGAACGCTTAATCAACATGACATTATTTGTTGGAGGTCCACCTTATGTTCCCCAGGTTCTATGTTCCCCACAGGTTATCCTGAATTAGTTTAACTGAGGTTAGGTTTAGGGGTAGGGGTAGGTTTAGGTGGTAAGAAAGTGGGGAACATAGAACCTGGGGAACATAGGTACGGTCGCATTTGTTGTTGTCAAACCGTTTAAAACGGCCTCTCAAAACACAGTGGCAGATTGCTGTGTTTCTCAGCAGTAATATACAATGAGCAGAGAACTGGAATCAATGCCGCTGCAGCACAGCTTACTGAAAAGCGAAGCATGGATGGGTTTTAGGATTGCGAGTCATCAACGTTTCCGTCGGCTCTTTCCTTCACTCTACTTTGAATTGATCGAGCGAGCGGTGACACACATCTGCCAAATAAACAGACTGAGAAATAAACCGGACCCGGGCGTCAAAGATTTATCTCCTGGTATTGATCCACTTTGGTTTATTGGCCATTACAGCAACTATTCTCACAGAAAAAAAAACATCATTACAACTGGTGAGCTACTGTAACACACAGCAGCTTTAAATAGACTGTGGTTTTAGGACATTACAATTTCCACTTCCTACATTTACACACACTAGGGCATTCACCAAATATTCGAATATTCAAATATCAAAGTCACTATTCGACGTTGTACACCGAATATTCGCTGTTGTACACCGAATATTCGCTTATATTATTTTATTGTTTTCTCTTTAAAAAATAATAGTTTATAAAGCTTGGCTAGATAAGAAGTCATAAGAATGAGTTGTCAATGCCCCTCGTGGATGGATTTGTTAATGCTCTATACCAGGGGTTCTCAAACCTTTTTAGGCTGTGACCCCCAAAATAAACATATTTGAACCCACCCTGACAAGCACTTGGAATTGTAGGTATTACATTTAATGTGACTCGTTTCCGCAGAGAAATATTGTGAAAATAGCAGATCTACATGCTCACAACGCCTCGAGGCGTTGTGAGATCGGTTATTTCACAATGTTCGCCTCTTGCTTAATTAATATTTGACAGTTTGGCCAGTCCTGTCGAATATTCGACCAGTAGGAGCGAGATCATTTAGCGACCTACAACCAGGTCGCGACGTGGTCGGTAGTTTTCAGCGACCGGGTCGCTAAATCAAGCGACCGGGTCGCTAAATCACCGACCGCGCCGCTAAATCGACCGACCCGGTCGCTAAATCTACCGACCTGCCTGCAGTTTTAGGTCGGTAGATTTAGCGACCCGGTCGGAAGATTTTGCGCCCCAGTCGGTCGATTTAGCGACCCGGTCGCTCGCTTTAGCGACGCGGTCGGTGATTTAGCGACGCGGTCGGTGATTTAGCGACCCGGTCGGGAGGTTGCGTGGCAGGTTAGCCTAACTGAGGTAACGGTCGGGAGGTTGCGTGGCAGGTTAGCCTAACTGAGGTAAGGTTACTGAGGTTAGGTTTAGGGTTAGGGTTAGTAGGTCGGTGGAAGCGACCACCGGTCGGTGGATTTACCTACCCGGTCGCTGGATTAGCGTCCCAGTCGGTGGAATTAGCGTCCCGGTCGATGGAATTAGCGTCCCAGTCGGTCGATTTAGCGACCCGGTCGCTCGCTTTAGTGCCGCGGTCGGTGATTTAGCGACCCGGTCGCTCCATTTAGCGACCCGGTCGCTCGCTTTAGTGCCGCGGTCGGTGATTTAGCGACCCGGTCGCTCCATTTAGCGTCCCGATCGCTCGATTTTGCGACCCGGTCGCTGAAAACTACCGACCACGTCGCGACCCGGTTGTAGGTCGCTAAATGATCTCGCCCTCTCTCTATTCGACTATTCAAATACTTTGAGGTTGAATAATTCGAATACTAAAAATCACTATTCGTGAATGCCCTAACTAACGCACACAAGAAGGGCCTTTTCAAGCCTGAATGAATGAATGAATGAATGAATGAATGAATGAATGAACGAACAAATGAATGTGTGTTTCGTCTCAAGACCAACATCCATTACAGATTGTAAGATTACAAAAGAAAAACTATTTATATGAATTATCTCCGCCACCCTGAAAGACTGGGAGATACATGTTTTCACCCCTGCCCTGTCCATCTGTCCGTCTGTCTGTGGACAGCTAATCGCGGACACCGCTGGGCCGATCTTGGTGAAACTCATTCACGAAGGGGCCAACGAACTGGCACTAATGATCCGCCACTGGATTTGTTTGTACTGCACGCCCCCAACCCTTTTACAATTTAGCAATTGGAAGGGTATTTTGTTATTGTAATTACCCCTCCCCCCTCCCCCGATTATTGATATTGATTTCTTGTTTGCAACCAGTTGAGGTGAGCTCCCCTGTAAGCTCGTTAGGCATTTGGTTCAGTGTCAAGGCCAGACTATGTTGCATGCATGCCAATTATGTTCCTGTGCCTGCATGTATACACAATCCATACTGCCAGCACTAGGGAACGTGTGTGTGTGTGGGGGGGCATTTTGAGCTGTGGCAACCGAACGCAGAGACCAATTAATAGATATACTGACTAATTAATTCATAATGCAAGTGCAATCAGTGAGGCGTGAGTTTTATTTTTTTATTTTTTCAATAAATTCACAGTTTTTGTTGCATTCCTGAGCCAATAATTTGATGAAGATTACTGGGGCCCCAAGGTGGAGGGGCTTATACTTTATAGCTATTGAAAAATAGCAGATCTACAAGCTCACAGCGCAGCACCGAGTGCTGCACTGCGAGCTTGTAGATCTGCTATTTCTGAAGCGTGCAAATCTTTGAATATACAGTATGTTTAAGCCAACATTTGAAACTCAAATTTGGCTTCTGGGGGGTCCCTGGAGATAAGTATTTTGAGATGGGGGTCTGTTGCCAATAATTTTGGGGGTCCTTCACATTAAAAGGTTTTGAGAACCACTGACATAGAAACATAGGTCTTAGAACGAAGAATTTTCCCAATTTTTCAAAAATAGCAGATCTACAAGCTTGCAGCACTCGGCGCCGTGCTGTGAGCTTGTATATCTGCTATTTTTCAATAGTTAAATCACAAAATAATGCTATTGCCCCAATGCCCCTATGAAGAACATTCATGGGGGGCCCACAGTGAGTCCTTGTACCAAGGGCCCAGAATTTGGTGTGACACCCCTGCTGGTCATCAAATTATTGTCTTACAAAAACAAAAACTGTGTGGGGTTGTCTAACTGATAGAAACTACGTAATCTTTCGGGTGAACTATACTACTTTAATACTTAACTTTAGACGTGGTGACAATCAGGTTAATATCTGCTTTTTGCCACCGTTTCATTTTCTCCCCAGAACATGATTTTAGGATTAGGCAACAAAATGTTCCCGCGTTTGTGGGCCTAATCCTGCACAGCAGAACACGCTGTGAAACAGGATAAGGCCCACAGACAGACAGCATCTGTCCCAGTGGGAGATAATATACAGAAACACAGAGGTCTGGGAGTCACATTCAGATTATTATTTTCTTTACATGACAGGCCTGCAAGCCTGTGGGTTTTCATGTGTGTGGTTAATGTGTGTGGTTAACCTAAACCCATTAAAAATACAAAACTAAGGTTTTTTAGAAAACTCTCTGAATTTAGTACAGTGGTTCTCAAAAAAAGCAAATATACGAGAAAGCTTTGTACATCTGATATATTTGATTCTATTTGTATTTAACTTTTTTAATCTTGAAAGGGTTTTAAACATTTTGAATAATTTCGATTTTTCTTTTTTTTTAAACACAGATCCTCTCTTCTCATGGGTCCCTGGCTCAAACCATTTCCAGATGGAGGTCCTCGACCAATATGTTTGATTTGGTATGATAAACATACTCATTTTGGGGGTCTTTGGTTAATCACTAAACTTCAGTGATTCTCAACCTTGGACCCCCAGTTTGAAATCGATTAGGCCACGGACCCCTATTTGATACCATTTTTGTAATCACTCCTACACTTGTCACAACACTGTAAAATCATCAGTGTTAATTCAACTCTAAAAATGTGCAAATGGAACCAAATGGACCTGTAAGGGGCCCAATTGGTTTAATTTGTAAATATTTACATAGTTACAAAGATGTGAGGGTCCATTTGGTTTCAAACTATCAATTATTTAACTGGGTACCAGCTATAAGCCCTTCTAGGACCCCAGGGGTCTCCAGACCCCATGTTGAGAACCACTGCTACACTTCATTGACCGGGGTCCCCCACTGCCCAGGGGTCTATCCTTGGCCTTGTGCCTTTGTCCCCCCTCTACACTGAATCTCTTCACCGTAAATCCAGTCAACAAGCTCACAACGAGTTTAGTAGATTGGCTGATTTCACCAAAGGTTTGCCTATTATGACATAAGCAGAATAGGGACCCTAGGGTACTTGTGGTTCAGGGGCATGCAGAGAATGAGAGGAAGGGGCTGAAATTTAGCAGACCTCCAAGCTCACAACGCGTCGCAGGAGGTCGGCTATTTTCGATGCTTGATTTCTACACAGAGAGGGCAATTCTTTCAACATAAGATGCTGCATTCAAGGTCAGGAGAGTTTGGACAAGGCAATTCTCTTGAATGCTGCCTTCAAGTATGGCATGGAAAGAGGGCATTTGCATTTCTATCACAAAAACTGCATTCATGGTCTGGAGAGGACACTTTTTACAGACAGCTCAAGCCCCCTTTGATGTCTATGTGTGCACGTGCCTGTCGTTGTTCAATGTCTACAAGCGTTGGCTGAAGGAAAACACTGGCATCCCTGTTTGTGATACATTACAGTGTATCTGTATTCTGTACTGTATCTAAAGATGTTTTTTGCTTCAGAGAAAAGATATTTATTGAACTCTTGGGTTGCCAGATTAGAACAGGAAGTTGGTGGACATTAATGGGCATGTGAAAGAACTAGGCCCTTTGCAAACACATACCTGATAGACAAACCAATGTGCTACCACTTAAAGAGGTGGTGCCATGATTCCCCCCCCCCCCCCCCCCCCCATAAAACATGATTATCAGGTATTATGATTATACTAGGAGGAAGATTTATTCGAAAAAAGTATACAGAAAGAGTTAGAATTGGGTTTTTATGTGGCCACACCCCCAGTTCATTAAGTATGCATGGATGGCATGGTGGGTGGTGACCCAGCTGATATAGCCACACCCCACAGTGTTGGGTGAATGGTAAATAGGGGAGGAGTTGATACTGTGACACACTTAGGGCCCTATTATGATCCAGGTCTTATGCCTTATGCCTTAACTTCTTTGCCTTTTTTTACTATTTTGTTTTTGTTTTTTAAATATTTCAAATAGCTGATCTGCAAGTTCACAACGTGCAGATGTAGATCAGCATTTGAAGTATTTAAAAATGTTTTTCAAAATAGTGGAAAAAAAGGTAAAGAAGTTAAGGCATAAGGCATAAGACCTGGATCATAATAGGGCCCTTAGTATCTGTGTTTTTTAACTGACACTTTTCACCACAAGGTGGCAGCCTCCAAGAGAAAACAAACAAATACTAAGAGAATACATCATTTCTCAAAAAAACACATAAGGGGGTCTAATGAAGTACTTTCAACCACCTAGACACATGAAAAACAGAAAAAGTACAAAACTATGGCACCACCTCTTTAAGCACATACACATCTGCAGGTCTTATGCTAACTGTCTAATAAGTATTGTGATTTTTCTTTTGTTCTCTTTGACATGCATATTTCATGCTTGTTTTTTTTTTCTCCCTGCTCCCCCTCGAAACCTAATCGCAGAGACAGCGAGCTCAGATCAGTGGCAAATACACAAACATTGTGTACACAACAACGTGGACAGCCATAGTGAAAACCGGGACTAAATATCTTGGCAACCCCCAACCCACGATTGACACCATGCCAGTTATTGTAAACGTCCACGCCTTCTGTCTTCGTGCTTAAATCTAAACAATTGCATATACCCTATACTCACACATAGCCTACACTACAGTAAAAGTTACGTTCACACATCCACAGGTAGACTCACGGACAAACTCTGTCTGTCTGTCTGTCTGACTCACTCACACACACACACACACACACACACACACACACACACACACACACACACACACACACACACACACACACACACACACACACACACACACACACACACACACACACACACACACACACACACACACACACACACACACACACACACACACACACACACACACACACAGTGGTCAGTGAGTCAGGGCAGCAACTGTCAGGTGTTTGCTCATGATGATTGCTCAGGTATGGACACACACTATAGCCTCGCTGCTGCGGTTGCCGAGCAACAGGGAAACATGGACCTCTAGGAGAGTCCTGTCCACTACTGCCCTACCGCGTCTCCTCCTACAACACAATAGAACTGAACACCTCCTCCTACAACACAATCAGGGGCGTCACAAGGGGTAGGAAAGTGGGACTGAGTTACTGGGGCCCAAGGTGGAGGGGCCCTAGTAACTTTATCTATTGAAAAATAGCAGATATACAAGCTCACAGCGCGGCACCGAGTGCCGCGCTGCGAGCTTGTAGATCTGCTATTTTTGAAAATGTGTGAAAATCTTTGAATATACGTATTTTTTAAGCGAACATTTCTAACTCAAATTTAGCTTCTGGGGGGTCCCTGGAACTAAATATTTTGAGATGGGGGTCCGTGGCCAAATACATATCATCTTGGGGGTCCTTGACATAGGTTTCTTGCACACATTTTCACAATTTTTCAAAAATAGCAGATCTACAAGCTCGCAGCGCGGCACGCTGTGAGCTTGTATATCTGCTATTTTTCAATAGTTAACATTCATGGGGGGGCCGCAGTGAATCCTTGTACCCAGGGCCCAGAATTTGGTGTGACGCCCCTGCCTACAACACAATAGAACTGACCACCTCCTCCTACAACACAATAGAACTGACCACCTCCTCCTACAACACAATAGAACTGAACAAAGTAGAACAGAAATTAAACATTCATTCAGTTGCTGATAGCCAAGTATAATAAATACCACAAAGTTATAGAGAGTTGGGTTTTGATGGCTTGAATGGGAGAGTTTAAATCTGCTTACACAGACCTAAACAGGGAGACCCTATTATCCGCCTTAATCTTTGCTATTTGCACGAAGCCTCGATCAGAAAGTAGAAGGCAAGAGCAAGAAGTAACAGAAATCAATGGAGAAGGGCATACACTTTAGCCTCGCAACAGCCAGACTGGGAGAGTCTGGGAGTTCTCCATAGACAACGCATTACGCGATGACGTAGTTACTCACTTTGACTGACAGGTCCAGTCAGCGCATCTTTTCCAGACAGAAATTCCAAAGGTGCAAACTTTTGTTCGTTTTCAAGTTATGAGATGCCGTTGATTTCAGATAAAACTTCGCTTAATGCAGCTTTTATTTGCGATTTGTGAACTCGCGTCGGACATGGGGTCCGCCATGTTTGTTTACAAAATGCGAGAGCTGTAGCAGCTACTCGACAATCAGGGGCGGTGTGAGGCGGGTTCGCTCGAAATGCAGCCTTTTGATTGGAAATTTGAAACCAAAGTTCTCATAAAGAGACACGACGAGGGACACCAGACCAAGAAAGGAAGCACATTGGTGATGACGTAGCTCGGGATGGCTTGCGATGCTACATAAACTTGCCCTCCATGCTGACGGGAGCATGTCGCTGTTACTACATGTCATCTTTCCGACACCCGACTCTAACCCTCACCCTAACCTCCGTGGAGTGAGACGCTAACCCTCCGGTCGAAATGATGGTCGTTCGAAAGAGCGCGATTTTCCCCATGCTGACAATGTAATTTTATGCAATATAATAAACTGCTGATGTTGGTGATATTATCATCAACAACGGAGGCATCTAGGAGGAATAATCTAGTCCATACATGGGCAAGGTGGCCCGGGGGCCACGTGCGGCCCTCACCTTCACTTAATGCGGCCCACAGGTTAATATTAGAATGCTGATATATTATTGATTTCAGCTGATTGATTCCAAACATGACCTGCTTTAATTACTTCAGTCTATATTAGTAGCTTAATGACTAGTGTAGTCGAATGTATGTATGTCCAATGTATTTGTATTTAGGTTCATAAAGTTAACATTAGTATATGTTTGAACTTAAATCAAAATGTTACATTTCAGGATTCCAATTAAAACAAAGAACAAAAAATAATTCAGGATCCATCCATCCATCCATCCATCCATCTTCAACCGCTTATCCGGAATCAGGTCGCGGGGGTAACAGTTCCAACTGAGACTTCCAGAAAAGAAGCAAAAATAGCTGATCTACAAGCTCAAAACGCATCGCAGCACGATGCGTTTTGAGTTTGTAGATCTGCTATGTTTGCTTCTTTTGTATGAGATACTAGATAGAATGACAAAGTAGGACGTAGTCATATGCAGTGACCCTCTGCAGTGAGTGTGGAAATATAGTGGCCATCATCAAAGTTGCCCACCCCTGATCTAGTGTCACGGAATAAAAGCCTCGAACCATCATTTCTCCCAAGACTAAATTGATGTCCTTATGCAGGAGATGCTTAGCATCAGCAACACATTCTGTACAGCACATCACAATGCCAAGAGCAGGGGGCGCCCACTGGCCTAGCAACAGCAGCAGATCTGCTACTTTTAATGCAAATAAAACAAATACGAAAAGTAGCAGATATACTTTTGATTCAAATTCAAAAATAGAAAAAGTAGCAGGTCGACAAGCTTTCGAGCTTGCAGGTCTGCTACCTTGATGCTTTTGAGTTATGATGCTTTTGTGTGACGCTGTAGAAAGATCAAGGAGGGCATTAATACATTTTTTTTTTTAAGTTCAAATATGGAAATAAGAAGTTTCTGCCCGACAGAAATGATATGCTTGTTCACCCGGCATTGCTGTTGGTGCTGTCTGTAGACTGTTCCTCAATTAGTCCATGGGCCATACGAGTTGTCGGTATCAAAAAGGTGGCAAAGGTTACCATGCATTTTATAAAAGCTCTATATCTGTAGATTATATTTTGGTATGATAACCCTTTCTTAGACACAGCTAAATTGGTGTTATCAGCCGCTAAAGTTGGTGTCCCATTAACTTAACATTACAGGAAAAAAATGCTAAAAATGTATCTGCTTTAAGTAGCATAAGAGGGGTCAAACTAGGGGGTTTTCATGATGCTGAATCCATTGCAAGCATTTGTTTTGCACAAAAAACATTCCTTGTGCTAAAAACTGTCCCACAAGACTATGGTTTAGTGATGAAAAGTGATGAGTCATCACTTTTCACACTTTTGTGGGGGCTGTTTTAGCCCCAGGAATGTTTTTCGTGCAAAACAGATGCTTGCAATGGATTCAGCATCATGAAAACACCCTAGTTTGACCCCTCTTATGCTACTTAAAGCAGATTAATTTTTTGCTTTTTTTCCCTGTAATGTAAAGTTAATGGGACACCAACTCTAGAGGCTGATAACACCAATTTAGCTGTGTCTAAGAAAGGGTTATCATACCAAAATATAATCTACAGATATAGAGCTTTTCAAAAATGCATGGTAACCTTTGCCACCTTTTTGATACTGACAACTCGTATGGCCCATATGGTCGACTAGTAACTGTACATAAACCTGCAAAAAAAAAAGAAGGGGATGTTCGGCAGGCCAATTAGAGGTGGGACTCATTCTTTCCGAGAGGCACACGCTCATTCCAATAAAGCTTATTTGAATTGAATTTAAGTCCCGTAAAAGACGTGCTGTGCGGCCATTGGTCACTTTCAGTCACACTTCAAGCCTTCCCTTTTTCACAGGTCGCTCCAATAAACTGCAGCGGCGAATTGAGGTATCTACAGTAGGTTTTTATATCTATGACCAAAAAGGCTTTTTAAAAACAAAATGCCCGTGTACTTGTGGACAGGGCTCGGACTTGTCAGTCCACACCCAATAACCACCCCTATAGCTACACAGCCACGGTCGAGTACATACATATCTCTGACCGTTGGTTCTTCCAGTCACAGCATGGAAGATCTATTAAACTGATAGACAACACAACCTAGCCCTCATTTCAAATGAAAATCCCTCCGTGTTCCATCCTGTACTTTATACGATCCAGCCAGCCATACTGTAGGCTTTGACCTAATCTTGTTTGATTGTTCTATTCTGCGCTCTCTCCTGCACCATCCAATAATGCTATAAACCACACACACACACACACACACACACACACACACACACACACACACACACACACACACACACACACACACACACACACACACACACACACACACACACACACACACACACACACACACACACACACACACACACACACACACACACACACACACACACACACACACACAGTTCAGTGTCTGGATATTTACTCAGTGCGGCCATGTTGATCCTGGTCACAGTGGGACATGTCCTTACCATAACCTTCGCCATTATTCCTCTTCCCCTCAGGATAAGATTGAATCTGCTATATTTATTATTTAAAGACAGGTAATTTGTCACACATGTGTCATTTATTGGTTTATATGGGGCCACACTGACTCTATACTTGGTGGCCTCAGATAACCACAGTTCCCTGGGCATGTAATACATTAAATTGCCAATAAATGATGAGGCACATCCCCTCACCCTCTACAAACCTGCACTCGCTACCTCCAACCCAACAGGCCCTACACCACACATGGGCAACATACGGCCCGGGGGCCGGACCCGGCCCTTCGACCATCTCAATACGGCCCTCGAAGTACTCAAGAAAAACAAAATGACCCCCATAAAATCTACACCTTAAAAGGCAGCATCATGTTTTTCGGGAAATCAATTGAACGTAACTCCAATTCATTATTAGTAATTAATACGTATAGGCCTATGTAGTATGTACCATTTGAGTATATTCCATCCGTATAAAATGTTAAACGTTTATAATGTTAACAGTTAAACAGTCTGCCATGGATCCATATTCATAAAATAATTCATAAGCCTTAATCCTGCAAGGCCCAGCGATGCTTTTTGTCAAAAATGTTTTAACATTTTTTTATTTTATTTGTATAATTAGTTTTCCTGTTCTTTTTTCACATTAACATCACCATTAAATCCTATTGTTTAGTATTACAATGCCATTGGCCACGATATTTGCATATGAATACCCCCCACAGAGGCTGACATTCACACAACTTCAAGATCTCCAGAGTCTAGACGAACAACATCTACAGTAACTTTTTCACTGAAGCTATTCCTCACAAAAACATAAGTAAAATACCTGTAATATTTTTTGGTGATCATTAGAATGTCTAGAACATTATGTTATTATTGTGAAAGATATCCCCAAAATGCAAATTAGAGCGTGATTTATGATTTATGTCTATAAAACCTTACAAAAAACATTATTAATTTTTAAACATTACATTTTCCTCTGATTAGGACTCCTAAAACAGCATCTGATTTAAGAAAAATGGCAAGTAGAAATTAATTCGGGTCTTGCAGGGTTAAAGACACCACACAAAATAGGCAATATGTTTGTCTGTCGTGTCTATCAAATTCATGCAGTTTTAACTTCATCCAGCACTATGTGTTTCAAGTTTCAATTGTCCAACGTGTGGCCCTTCACTCACTTTATCAAAGTCAGTATGGCCCCCTGGAAAGAGATGTTGCCCACCCCTGCCCTATACTGTATACGACATCTCATCCCACTCCTCCCATATATTGTTCTGGGAGACGTGTGCATGTGCCTGATAAAACAGCACCATCCATTTTACTGTCTTATAGTGCACACATTTCCCCATGTAGATGTCGCTTCAAAAACACAAGGCAGGATTTGTTTTTCGCAGTGGTGGCGCAGTCGGTAGTGCTGTCGCCTCACCCAGGGGTAACCTCGCCTCACCAAGCTTTCTGGGGGAAAGCCTGGTGTTCGTTCACAACAGGCCGCTTGGTTCACTTCCTGCTCACAGCGCGGCACCGAGTGCCGCGCTGCGAGCTTGTATATCTGCTATTTTTTAGATCTGCTATTTTTTTTAAATCGTGAAAATTTGTTCAAATCTTTGAATATTTCAAATCCTTCGAAGGTTTTTTGAAAAACCTATGTTTCTATATGTCAGTGGTGCTCAAACCTTTTCATGTGAAGGAACCCCAAAATTATATGTATTTGGCCACGGACCCCCATCTCAAATTTTGAGTTAAAAAATACATTATTCAAAGATTTGCACACATTTTCACGACTTTTCAAAAATAGCAGATCTATAAGCTTGCAGAGCTTGTAGATCTGCTAATTTTCAAAGTATAAAATAATTAAGGCCCCTCCACCTTGGGCCCTGATAACTCAGTGGTTTTCAAAGCAGGGACCACTATAGAGCATGGCAGGGGGGTCGCCAGGGCATGCAATTGTGGTGAGAAAGGAGAGCTTGTAGATCTGCCATTATTGACAGTAAGATAGGTGAGCATCCAGATCAGTGCACAGAAGCACTGTACACTGATTTACATGTCAATTAAATCAATCAATCAATTGTGTCTGTCAAAAAGAAAAAGAAAAGTAAAGAAAACAGAAATGCATTGCTTAAAAAATAAGAATTATATTTCTCTCACCTGCAACCTCTATGTCAGGAGGGTCCAGGAGATTTTCTTTGTTCCTTTAATCCGTTTCACTTCATAATTTCCAACATCAGAATATCTTCTTAATTTCGACCAAGCTTGCCTTATTCAGGTCTTAAGGTTTATCGGACACAATATTGAATGGTTTAAAGTTGTGATTTGGAATGCAGTGTAGGCTTTAAAGAGTCTCTTTGACAAACCACACCAAACACTCTTTCACTTCCTGGAAGTTGTACAGGTGTTCCTGGTACCTCACTTCCCTGAACAGTGATCACTTCCTGCACTTTTTACTACAGGTGCTGCTTTCCACCTATGATATAACTCACTCACAACTTGCATTTTTTATCTCAATTAACTGTTGTCAGGTGGAGTTAAATAAAACATTAACATTCATTTCTAGGTTGATATTTCTATGCATTTGATGTATTGATGTTGTTTTATTGATGTATTTACCTTGCTTATTGCAAGTCGCTCTGGATTAAGAGCGTCTTCTAAATGCCTAAATTGTAAACAAGTGCTTGTATTTCAGTCTCACTTTCTTCATCAAAGAGTATAATTAGTCTGATTACCACATAACCCTGTATTATGCTTTGCTTCGTTGTTCAATCGTGGCGTACATAAAGAGCGAAAATACCCAATCTAGAAGCTCACAACGTGTTTCATCGTGACACGTTGTGAACTTGTTGATCGCTATTGTTTTATTTATTTTTATTTCTGTATAATTGTTCATTAATCACATTCGAGGCAAAGGTTGCTTTGAAATAACGGTGACATTGATTGAAAGTCACATCGGCCAGCCCTACGTGTCACCCCCCCCCCCAACATGCACACACACACACACACACACACACACACACACACAGGGCAGGTGGTGAGTGGACCGCAGCAGCACACGGTCAATAAATGTAATGTTGCGTGACGTCTGCACCAGCAAGTGATGAATTTCCAGGGCAGAGAGAGACAGACAGGGACGAGGGCCACTGACCACTGAACCGCTGTGGCATCCAGTGCAGTGCAGTATAGGAACCTCAAGGTCTGTTGTGTTTGTCTTTAGATTCACCCTTATTATCAGCTGCTTGTAGATCTGCTATTTTAGAAAGACTTTGACACATTTTGAATACATCAGGAAAAAATTAAAAAATAAACAGCAACTTGTGAAATGGGACATTTTTGCGTAATGACTACTTTTACTTTTGGTATTTTTAAGTATATTTTGATGCCAATCCTTTATTTTTGATTTTTTTTACAGGCCTTTTACTTGTAACAGTATTTGTATATTGTGGTAATGCTACTAAAAATGTAATCTTGTCCAATCTGTATGGTAATGTTGATACGATATAACTTGGGGTAGTTGCATTTTGTCACCCTGATCTTCTCTCAGCACAGTGGCTTCGTGGTTAGAGTGTCTGCCCTGAGCCTGGGAGGTCAGGCCAGTGCCTCCTTGCTTGGCACTAAGCATAATAGTCGGGGGGGCGTTAGGGATATTTCGTGCTAATCAGTCTAAAAGCGCCACATTTTGCACAGATGTAGCCAAGGGCATGCTCTAATGCTTTAGCTAGGGCGCCCGAACCGCCGACCTTCGGGGTCGCCACAGCGGCCAAATCAAGTTGGGCTCCCGTCGATTTTCTATACAGCTTTAAGTAGGATGTGAGGGGTCTAACTAGCGGTATGTCATGATGCTGAATACATTGCAAGCATTTGTTTTTTGCACAAAAAACATTCCTTGGGCTATAAAAACTGTGAAAAGTGATGACTCATCACTTTTCATCACTAAACCATTGTTTTCTTGGGCCATTTATAGCCCAAGGAATGTTTTTTGTGCAAAATAAATGCTTGCAATGGATTCAGCATCAAGACAAACCCCTAGTTAGACCCCGCACATCCTACTTAAAGCAGATTTTTTTCGGGGTATTTTCCTCCTGTATAGAAAGTCGATGTGAGCCCAACTTGATTTGGCCGCTGTGGCGACCCCGAAGGTCTCCGACTCGGGCGCCCTAGCTAAATCATTAGAGCATGCCCTGGGCTATATCTTTGCAAAATTTGGCGCTTTTAGACTAATTAGCACAAAATGACCATGTTATCTCCCTAACGCCCCCGACTATTAAGGGTTGGATTTGCCATTTCAGATCATGACAAGTGACAAGCCAGTGGGCCAATTACATGAGTTATATTTCGTCGTTGTCGGGTGGAAACCTTGTACGTCCAAAACCATTTGTTTTGTATTTATCATTTTAAAAATGATTTAAACTAGTGAAAACAGACGATCTACAAGCACACAATGCCTCGCGGTGCGAGGCGTTGTGTGCTTGTCTGATGTTGATCTGATGTTTTCACAACTTTTGTGCAACCGTGTATGATGAAGGCTTTGCTTTGCGAAAAAAATTACAAATTTGAAACTTGGAGATACAAGGTTTCTGCCCGACAGTGACGATTTACTTTGTTGGCCGCCCAGCACCCAAAATAGAACGAAGGCCGACATTTTATTTATATTTTTTTCCTAATGGCCGGCCTGGACCAGCCAGGAATGAACCGGCCATTCGGGAGTTGTCCCGCTTTTCCCAATGGTCAGCACGTCCCTGGCAAGCATCCATCATCCATCCATCCATCTTCAACCGGGTCGCAGTTCCAACTGAGATCTCCAGAGTTCCTTATCCCGAGCATATAATTCCTCCCCTGAGCAAGCAGGCTGGCTCTATTAGCTCAATGGTAAAAAGGTCAGAACTTGCGCGGGAACCCGCGGGTTCAAATACAGGGAGGGTATAGAAGAGGAAAGTCTCACGGTAAAGAAATTCGAGTAGTTCTTCCACCACTGGAAAGAAAACTGTTTCAGATATCAGAACAACGTGTAATGAACACTTCCTCTTTCAGACCTCTCCACCAAGTGAAATCATTCATCTCCAATCTCCAGAGGATTAACAAAAAAACAATGAATCTATGTTCTGAACTGAAGTCTCCTTCTCTAATCATTTAGTCACTTTTTTTTACTTTTTTTTGCCGAAAGGCTCTAATTAATCCAACCTCATTAAAAGTGAGCGATGGTGTGGTCTGTTCACGTCAATACATTGTCAAGTCCGGAGGAGTTTTTACTAATTAGTTTTGTAAAAGTTCTATCATTTTACCACCAGGCTCTCCTGGGCCATGCCCTTACCCGACACGTCCTACTGAGGATAAATCAGGGCATCTCACAGTAAAGTCCTACTTTACTTTTAAATGCCATCTTAAAGTTATACCATGTAACTTTTTTTATAAAACAAATCTTAAAATTGTCCTAACTGTTAAATCGCTAAAGTTTTAGAACACCCACTCCGTTATTTTCAGCTTCTGAAGCCTTCTCTTTATATGTTTTCTTCTTAGCAGTGAGAGGGGCGGGATTTCCCAGCAAAATGACGTAATCTGCATCATCTGTATACGTTGAGTATACGTTGGCCAATCACATCGCAGATCATACACACATGATACACTACCGGCCAATAACCGACTCTTCAGGAAGTAGCTTCCCTCAGCAACCAGTGTTTACGATGGTGAAGGATTCTTAACCTCTTATTCCCCAAATCCTGCTCAGAAAATTACTTTCTACCACTCCATGGATTCGTATCGGTTGCGGTGGTTTGTGGCGCCGCTCCGGTGGTCCGCGGCGGTGGTCCGCGGTGACTCCGGGCGAAAAACGGGCGAAAAACAGACGAAAAAAGCAATACCGCGACTGACCACTAGTTTAGCAACTTACACAGTATAGCTTTAATATCTGTCCAACTCCTCCTCCTTTTGTCTGAATGCCTCCGGTTGTCAGTGTCGTTTTAAGGGATGCTTTATTATTTCTGCAGGTTGTTTGCCTTTGTTGCACACTTATTGTACACTACTTACTAAGTTTGTTCTTAGAACTGTAGAAACGTTTGTGACAAGACGTATGGTGTAGAAACATAAAAAGTTGGATCTAAAATGGCCAAGTTTGATAAGAATAAGGTGATAAGAAGCGGCCTGATCACTCCTCATGCACTGAAGGAAGCATCAGCTCAGTTCAGGGCTCTCCCTAGGTTGGCAGAGGGAGAGCCGAGCCCAGGATTACAGCTCTGGCAATTGGGACTGGGTGAAAAATGGGTGAAAAAATCATGGGATAAAAAAAATAAGAACAAAAAAATGGCCAAGTTTTCATCTGAAATCTATTAGTAGCCTTGTTTACTCTTAGGTTTTTACACAGAAGTTTAAAGAGCTGGCGTGTTATCCTTCTTATGTCAATGCATCAATTATATTATTCACACATTTTGACCTGAAGATCAAAATTCCATTTCTCTGCTGAGCAAGTATACACAGTATGCAGGTCTAAACTAAAATTTCAGCAGCTGTGCAGGAGACCCCGGTTCAAATATGGTGTAGATAAGTAAAGTTAGGCCTGGACACATATGGCTCTAATGTAGCCTACAGCACATTGTGGGTTCGAGTCCCTTTCCCGACAGTCTCTCGCTGTTTCCTGTCCATCTCCACTACACCATACATAAAGGCAGAAAAGCCCAAAAAAAATCTAAAAAAAAGAAAAAGAAAAAAGAAAAGAAAAGGAAAGTTACAAATTTATGTTTTTAACTCATTCGATCTAGGATGGCATTTGTGTCTTTTCTTTATTTTAGCTGCTGTCAGGCAGAAACCTTGTATCTTCATGTTTCATACCTAAATTAATGCCCTACTTCATCATACGAACAAGAGTGAAAGGTGACGTAAAAAACACAGCGGAAACCGGTGATGGAACTCACATCTTTAACTGAAATAAAATAATCAATACCACAATGTAGATATCTCTGCTGTCAGGCCGAAACCTCCTAACTCCAAAATGTTCATTTTCTGGAAAATGAGCTCAAGTGGAGTTAGGAGGTTTTGACCAAAGGGCTTTTGTTTTTACTACTTTTCATTGGTTCGATATTATTTGAACCAACACACAGACGTAAAGGGTGTTCAATGGCACATATTTATGAAAAAAGAGAGGGCCAATCGGGTGGAGTTAGCTGGTTTGGCAGAAAGTGTGGAGTTTGGAGGTTTTGTCCCAAGCACGTTTTACTACTTTCCATTGGTTCTTATTATTTTAACCAACACTCAGATGTAAAGGGTGTTCAATAGCCCTGATTCATGCCAAAAAAATCTAAAACCTCAAAAATGGAGTTAATAGGTTTTGGCCAGACAGTAAGTTAAATAGCTCTTTTTAAATGTATGGAAATCTTTTGAAAATAGCAGATCTACAAGTTCTTGAAGAGCTTGTAGGTTTGGCTATTTTCTAATAGCCAACGTTTAAAAAGGGCTGGAGTGGTTAATGCATGTTTTGTAATAATAATCAAAATCAATAAAGTAAAAAGTAACTAAAGTTTTCTAATAATTGCAGCCTAGTGGAGTAAAAATTACAAGGAACAATGGGAATGTCCCCCACAGGGACCAACAGCAACAGGTGTCTGGATGAAAACAATAGTGTAAAGTAACATTGACTCAAGTAGGATACTGTTCTTAAGTAATATTTTTAGGTATTTTTTTACAAATTACTTTACTTCTACTCCACTACATCTCAGAAGAAAATGTTGTACTTTTACTCTACCACAACTATATGAAAACTTTTTTTTTACTATTTACGGTAACAGGAACTGCGTTTCCCACAATCCTTCAGCTTTCCCAAGAGCAATAAGTGACCTAGGTAGTTGACCCCCAGGTGCTGCTCAAACCCGTCCGTCCGCCGTACGACCCTCGGGAACAAGCATGACGGCCGCTGGTCACACACACACACACACACACACACACACACACACACACACACACACACACACACACACACACACACACACACACACACACACACACACACACACACACACACACACACACACACACACACACACACACAGGCATTCACCAAATATTCCAATCTTCGAATATTCGAATATCATATTTTTATTGTTTTCTCTTTAAAAAATATAAAGTTTATAAAGCTTGGCTAGATAGGAAGTCATAAGAATGAGTTGTCAATGCCCCTGGTGGATGGATTTGTTAATGCTCTATCCCAGGGGTTCTCAAACCTTTTTAGGCCATGACCCCCAAAATAAACATATTTGAACTGGGGACCCCCACCCTGACAAGCACTTGGGATTGTAGGGATTACATTTAATGTAACTCAGTTCCGCAGATAAATATTGTGAAAATAGCAGATCTACATGCTCACAACGCCTCGCGAGCATGTAGAACGGCTATTTTCACAATGTTCGCCTCTTGCTTACTTAATATTTGACAGTTTGGCCAGTCCTGTCGAATATTCGACTATAGAGCATCGCAGTTGAAGCCACCCTGTCTTCACTCTGGTGTCGGAAGCGTTTTCCCCATTCATTTCTTCCATAGACATTTCAAGTATTTATTTAAACGTTTTTAAGCCTCGGACAAAGCCACCTCGGCTGGTGAGGAATCATGACAATATTCTTTTTTTTTTTAATGCAACGATTAATTAGAAAGCTGAAAAAAAGGGCAGGGTACAAGACTGTGTACATCATTATTTTAAAAATTGCGGAAACTACACCAGTTTCCGCAAAATGCATTGCGAATGACACTTGCTTCCTGAAATATTTCCCTTAAATCACGCTCAGTTTAGTTATCCAGGCCAGCATATGGCCTGACATGTAGTGATTTTCATCTCTGTGGACCCTCTTATCGTCATTTTAACATAGTGCATCATTATCTAATAATGCGAGAAGTCTCTGCGTAAACCTCATCTTTGATGCCTATACATGAATGGCCCGTCGTACAAGGGTGTCACGCGCCAGAAACAGCAGATGAAAGCAGATCCACAAGCACCTCCACGAGCTTGTGGGTCGGCTATTTCCGGCGCTTGACGCCATCGTATGACTAACTTAGTATGAATGGATGCTACATCGCAGTACTGACTGCAGGCTACCTGTCTGCTTCCTCCAGCGCTAGTCATTACTTATCCGTCAACTTCCCCAGCATCCTCTGACAGCACTGTCTGCCTCCATATTCTTCTCTCGCTCTCTCTTACTTTTGTTCAGTGATGGAAGAAGTACTCACGTGTTTTACTCAAGTAAAAGTATCAATACCACAAATACTCTTGTATTTAACATTTACTTGAGTAAAAGTACAAAAGCATCAAAATGGACTTAAATGCATAGTTCACCTAAAAAAATACCTTTTGTGTCTATCAATTACCATGGACACTTGAATTCATGGATATGTTTTTGTTTTTGTCACATTCCTAAGTCAATGATTTGATGACCAGTAGTGGTTCCCTATGGAGACACAAAGAGCCTGCTTTGTTACCTATGGAGACACAAAGAGCCTGCTTTGTTCCCTATGGAGACACAAAGAGCCTGCTTTGTTCCCTACGGAGACACAAAGAGCCTGCTTTGTTACTTATGGAGACACAAAGAGACTGCTTTGTTCCCTATGGAGACACAAAGAGTCTGCTGTGTTCCCTATGGAGACACAAAGAGCCTGCTGTGTTCCCTATGGAGACACAAAGAGACAGCTTTGTTCCCTATGGAGACACAAAGAGCCTGCTTTGTTACCTATGGAGACACAAAGAGACTGCTTTGTTACCTACGGAGACACAAAGAGCCTGCTTTGTTCCCTATGGAGACACAAAGAGCCTGCTTTGTTACCTATGGAGACACAAAGAGACTGCTTTGTTCCCTACGGAGACACAAAGAGCCTGCTTTGTTCCCTATGGAGACACAAAGAGCCTGCTTTGTTACCTATGGAGACACAAAGAGCCTGCTTTGTTACCTATGGAGACACAAATAGCCTGCTTTGTTCCCTATGGAGACACAAAGAGCCTGCTTTGTTAGGCGACACAAAGAGACTCCTCAAATGATTGGCTTAGGAATGCAACAAAAACTAAAAGATATCCATGAATTCAAGTCTCCATGGGGTGAGTAATCGAGAGAACAATAGTCATTTTGGGGGTGAACTATCCCTTTAAAGTACCAAAAGTGAAATAACTCATTATGAAGTCGGTCCCATCATTTCACAGGTTTTCAAATTTATCAAATGTATCCACGAGTTTCCAACGCCCCATAGTGCATTGCGCAGACGTCTGCACCGAGCTTCCACCGCCGATTTACAAGCTCACAACGGGTTGCATCTGCGACGCGACGTGAGCTTGTATGTCTGCTGTTAAACTCGGAAGTTTGGTCCCGATAGTCTCCAGTAAACTCCCGCGGAAACTTGTGGATAAAATCCTTTGAAAATAGCAGATCTACAAGCTCACAGCTCCAAATCTGCAAAATAACAAGTAACTAAAGTTTTAAAATAATTGTAGTGAAGTAAAAAGTACAATGTTTCCCTCTGAGATGTTGTGGAGTAGATGGATAAAGTATTGAAAATTGGAAACACTCAAGAAAAGTAAAACGTGTAGTTACTTCCCACCACATGCTTATCCGTCAACTTCCCCATCAGCATCCTTTGGCAGCACTGTCTGCCTTAATATTCTTCTCTCGCTCTCTCTTACTTTTGTTATACTGTATCTCTTTCTTTTCTTTCCCGCGCTGTGTGCTGACTCCAGGTGCCTTGCTTAATGACATACCAACACAAGCTGTCAAAGAATCCGTCGACAAAGAGCTAAATATAGCGTCACTGTCGGTGATGCGTGGCAGAGTGAGTTCAGGCACACGCGTCAGCCGGGGCATGGCGGACAGAGAGCCAGGCGCTTCATTATGTAGGATCAGCAGGGACATGCTGGCCTGGGCCCCTGATTCAGCCCGGGAAAAAAAGTTGTAGAGGCCCTCATTGCGCACTATAGAGAGAGATCTCTCTCTATAGCACTGCTGCTACTCAGAGATTTGCCATTTCAGATCATGACAAGTGACAAGCCAGTGGGCCAATTACATGAGTTATATTTTGTCGTTGTTGGGTGGAAACCTTGTATGTCCAAAACCGTTTGTTTTGTATTTATCATTTAAAAAATGTTTTAAACTAGTGAAAACAGCCGATCTACAAGCACACAACGCCTCACGGTGCGAGGCGTTGTGTGCTTGTAGATCTGCTGTTTTCACTACTTTTGTGTGACGGCCTTGTATGGTGAAGCAGGGCTTTGCTTTGCGAAAAAATGTACATATTTGAAACTTGGAGTTACAAGGTTTCTGCCCGACAGTGATGATTACTTTGTTGACTGCCCAGCCCCCAAAATGGAACGAAGGCCGACATTTTATTTTTAATTTTTTCCCTAATGGCCGACCTGGACCGGCCGGGAATGAACCGGCCATTCGGGAGTTGTCCCGCTTTTCCCAATGGCCAGCATGTCCCTGAGGATCAGTGACAGAAGAAGTACTCATAGATGTCTTTACTTAAAGTAAAAGTATAGCCTATCAATACTGCAATGTTGAAATGCTCTGTTACAAGTAAAAGTCCGCTGTTCAAAATGTTCTTGAGTTAAAGGAGGCGACAAAAGTACTGGCATCAACATATAGGCTACTTAGATTTAAGTGCCAAAAGTAAAAATAGGCCTACTCGTCCCCTTTCACAAGTTTTCAGAGTGTATAAAACGCTCACAAACGCGTTGTGAGCTTGTGGATTGGCTATCTTTCAAATAGCCAAAGTTACAGGGCTGACATGGTTAATATGTTCCGTAATAATAATCAAAATCCACAAAGTAATACGTTTTCAAGCCTAATTTTAGCGATATTTGCCTCTTACTGTGGATGTAGTGGAGTACATGTATAAAGCATTGAAAATCCTTATGGAATGACTCCTTAAGGACAAATACCTTATGTATAATTAACTTCTGAAAAGCCTACACAGCCTTAAAACATGGCAAAAACAGTTGAGTGCATTAGCGCAAGATTAGATGAGGATAAAGGAAATCATTAAATGGAAAACATTAAATTAACTTCTGAAAAGGCTTCTAAGCCTACACTATAGCCTACAAAAAACTAGTGGAACCGTAAAAACTGCCCCCGTATTTTTTTTTCCGAAGCCGTCAATTAATTTTCCGACAGCCAGTAAAAATATTGACGGTCAAAAAAAAAAACGACGGTCGGTAGAATAAACGGCCGTCACCGACGTGCCAGAGACCTGTTACTGCCGCCTCATTGTCAGTAGTGGATCTAGCCCCTGTGATGCGTTGTGAGTAGTGATGCGCGGGCCGACCCGGTGCCCCCACCTGCCCATGCATGCACTCTCATGTGCAGAAAATAAATAAGAATAATCACCTGCTCTTATTTGCCTTTTATTCTTAATAAGAGTAGGCCTATAAGAATAAGAATACAACGTTTTGAATACAAGCATGGGCGAGCGAGTTAATAACATTGTGAAGCAATTGAAACAGAGATGTGCTCAGCTCTCTTGTTATCCCTTTTGATAGCAGGCCGACAGATAGACAACAACCCAGACAAATAGCAGACACATTTACATTAGTTTGTTTTAGTGTTTGTGTGGAATATGCTAATTGCACAGAATTATTAAAAAGAGAGAAAATGTAGCAAATTACTTTGATTACAAATTGTGTCATTGACAAAATATAAATGGAATTCCAAGCCATAACATAATGCACATTGCACTTGTCTTATGTTATGTGGAAATAAAGCAAATACAAGAGAGAGAGTTATCAATTAATATAATTTGATCAACTGGCCCACGGGCCCTTGATTTTTTTGTAATATGGCCCACAGGCTCAGAAGTTTGAGTATCCCTGGGCTACAGTGTCCAACTCTTCGTATTAGGACATCCATCACTTGTCAGACAAAACTCTACAAGCTCACACCTCTACATCCAAGCTCACAGCGGGAGTTCTGTCACGAGTCACGACCAAGAGAGCTTTAAGTGTGTGACAGCTGAGGGAGTTTATTTTTTTATTTTCCGTTTTTGACCGACAACCAACGGAATTTTGTCTGACACCTCGAAGGGAGTTTCTGAACGACAACCAACGGAATTTTGTCAGACACCGCTGCACGGGGAAGTTTCATCAGATGACAGCGCTTTGTCTGACAACCAGCCGTTTAGTTCCCGACGCACACCGATTGCCTGCTGGTGCAGAGTATTTGCCTGACAACTGACGGATGTTCTAATATGGAAACCGTACTATGGGCGAAAGTAAAGCCTTGGGCCCTCCTCCTCCTCCTCCTCCTCTGCATGCACCATGCATTATTAATCCAGAAATCAATGTCTCTGGACAGGGCAGGTCAGCTCCCCCAGGAGCAGGGGCGTCACAAGGGGGGGGGGGGGGGGGGGAGTGGGACTGAGTTACTAGGGCCCAAGGTGGAGGGGCCTTAATTATTGTTTACTTTAGATATTGAAAAATAGCAGATATACAAGCTCACAGCACGGCACCTGGAACTAAACATTTTTAGATGGGGGTCCGTGGCCAAATACATATCATTGTGTGGGTCCTTCACATGAAAAGGTTTGAGCACCACTGACATAGAATCATAGGTTTTTTCAAAAAACCTTAGAAGGATTTGAAATATTCAAAGACTTTCACAATTTTTCAAAAAATAGCAGATGTACAAGCTCGGTGCCGCGCTGCGAGCTTGTATATCTGCTATAGTTAAAGCACAAAACCATGCGTAATAAATAATGCGTTCCCAGTCTAAATGGGTTAAACCCCTTCATCCTGAAGAACATTCATGGGGGGCCCCGCAGTGAATCCTTGTACCCGGGGCCCAGAATTTGGTGCAACACCCCTGCCCAGGAGGAGTGAGGAGGAGGAGGGGGGAATGACAGAGAGAGAGACGCAGAAGTGGATTGTATCTCACAGGAGGAGGTGAACTGGGGCCTGCATGCTGCCTACAGGGGAGATCAACTAGCACTTTAAAAGGCCTGCCTGGCCACAGATAAGGATGCACACAACACTGACCTTTTCATAGAGTAATGAGAAGTAGGGCTGTCACGATATGATATTTTACATGACGATTGATTGTCACTCAAATAATTGCGATTAACGATTTAATTGTGTTTTTGTCGTTGACAATTACCTTTCTGTTTGGCTTTTAGGCTTTGAAGATGCACATGGCAGATATACATGCACATAACCTAAATATACAACGAAATTACAGACATATTTGACAACGTACTACTTACTACTACTAGAAAATAACAGTGATAGTGGAAATAGCCGATCTACAACCATCGCGACACGTTGTGAGCGTTGTGAGCTTGTAGATCTGCTATTTCCACTATTTCTGAAATTTTTTGAAAATGTAGGAACATTTTTCAACATTCACGATTATGACGATTATGACAAAATAATTGCGATTATGTCAAATAATTGCGATTAGACGATTATGTAATAATTGTGACAGCCCTAATGAGAAGCCGTCCCAAGGCATGCTTGGGTCGTTTGTCGTCTTTTTAGCATGTGTTGTTATAGGCTACTATTTATGTTATTTTATATTTTTCATTTCTTTTTTATCGTACATTTTAATCACAAAAGGTCCTACAGGAGCCATTTTTAATCAGGGGGCCAGTTGTCCGGATTTAAAATGAAGCAAACACGGAACTGAAAGTTCCTATGATGGCCGCTAGATCTATTTCGACCTCAGTCTGACCGTCACTACGGTCATTACAATGAATGATGCCCTCATCTTCTACCTATTAACGAGACCAAATACCAACAAAGTCATGCCCACATGACCCGGGGAGGCGGTCTCACCTTTAACAATGCCGGGTGAGAGCGTCTCCTCCTCTTTGCCTCTCTCGCCTCATTGAAGAGACCCGCACGGATGGGTGAGTATCTGTTTAGAACATTTCTACCTAAAAAGTGCATTATTCTTTGACTACTTTGCTATTTGCTCGTAGTGTTCACACGCTGCTTGGGGACCCGTTTCACTTCGGTGCAGGCGCCTTGTGTCCCTGTGGGTCGCAGTGTTTGTGTGTTTATAGCCTAGTGTTTGTGCTATTGCTAAGGCTAGTGTTTACACGTTGTCGTGTTGTTTGTTTGTGCCTACAGGCTTTCTTTTCAGGTAGGCTACATTTGTTTGAGTTCCATTGCGGAACGGCCGTCATCCGGCTTACTTTGTTTAGTTACAATTAATTAATAATACCCGTTTGTGCGCTGTTCGCAGCCGCTGGGTTTACTGTTGAATATCCATCCAAGTGGTGGTGTTTTTCCTTTGGTTAATTATTCTACATTGCTGTTGCAATCGAGTGTTTGTTTGAGTTTGTCCGTTTTCCCTCTTGTACGTGCGCGTACAGTGAGTAGTTGAGAAGCGGGTTATTCAGTAGTGCTACTAGTGCAGTGCACGTGTTTATTTGTTGTCCCCCAGTCCGCTGTGCGCAGCAGGTGGGTTTACTGTTATTCTTTGGATTTCCGTTTCCCTCTCGCACATTCGTGTGCAGTGAGTGGGTATTTTTCAGTTTGAATTTATATTACTGCCCTATACTAGGCTGTTCGCAGCTAGTGGGGCTTTTGTCTGGCTATACCTCTGGTGCGTGCGCGTACTGTAAGCAGGTTGTTACTGGATATTGGACCACTATGGCTCCTCCGGTCTGTCGTTTTTGTCAGGCCGCTATGGACCCCCGTGATGGCCACAGAGAGTGTCCCACTTGTTTGGGCAAGGCTCATTTGTTGCAGGATGTTGATGATCCGTGTGATGCAGCATGCGACTTGCCTTATGCCGAGAGGGTTCGGCGTGCTGGCCTGGGGGGGGAGTCAGTGCCTCCTGATCAGGAGCCAGTGCGTGGGCATTCTGACAGGCATTCCCGAAAACGCCATCGGCGGCGCTCACCTGATCGGCGCCATGGGAGGTCTCGTGAGCCTGTGCCTTCCAAGCGTACTGCTCACTCCACAGAGGTGGAAGACTCGGAGGAGGGCACTCAGAGGCAGATTTTAGCTGCTATTCAGTCCCTTTCTGAGCGAATGGGAAGGTTTGAGGCTGAGCACTCAACCGTGGTGTCACATGGGACAGCGTCCTCGCAGGCATCTCCCTCCAGGGAGACACTTTACTTAGAGGATGATCCTGATGCCATGTCCATTTATGCTGGTGGTTCACTTACTGGTAGCGGTCCCCATTCTGATCAGGCTTCAGTCACAGGCAGCACCAGGTCTGCGGTGCACAGGGACGAGACAATGTCCACTCCGGACGTGTCTGCTAATCAGGCGATGGTGTCAAACGTTTTGACGGCTGCAAAAATAGTCGGTATGCGTCCTGCAGACCCAGGCCCCACTAATCCAGGGGGTGTCTGGGATGGAGTGTCCCAGGCTCGCGCATCTCTTGCTGTTCCGGAAGCGGACAAGTACCCACAGATGCTGATGATGGGTTGGGCGAAGCCTACCAGTACGTCATTGTTTAATGCTGGTTGTAGGGGCCTGGCAAAAATGCCTTATTCTCAGGAATCCGGCATGGAGGACATGCCACCGGTTGAACAGGAGATGGCTGCGCTGACTGCGCTTGGCCCTGACAAGGTCACTGCCGACCCACGTTGCCCCAGGCAAGAGTGCGACAAGACTGATCGTCTGGTGTGTCGCACCTATAACTCAGCTACCCGTGCAGCTCGCTCTGGGAATGCTTTGTCCATCCTCTTGGCTGCTTTGCGCAAGTCGGCTGGCGGTGAGGCGGACCAGGACACCAGGAACCTGATAGAAACTGCTCTATCAGTCCATTCGCAGCTCACAAGGGACATTGGGGCTGCTATGGCATCATGCGTGATGACTCGTCGTCAAGTCTGGCTGGCCCAGATGCCATCTCTCCCTAAAAACATGAGGAAGACACTGCTTAATATGCCAGTGGTGGCAGGCCATGTGTTCAATCCGGGCTCTCAGGATGCCCTGGATAGAGCTGAACGGTCTTTTCAGACACGGCAGAATTGTCAGCGGACCTTTCGCCGGCACGTGTCCACCAGACTTGGACCTGAGGTTTCACAACATACACGTCAGGCCTCATGGCCTCGTCAAGGGGCCTGGGGGCGTGGCAGGTACGAGGATGGGGCGTTTCAGGCCTCCAGTACGGCTGCTCGGCAGCAAACTCGCCAGCAACAAGGGTCGCAGTCTCGGGGTGTTTCGCGAGGTGAGTCCAGAGGGCGTCGCCCCCACAGGGGCAAAGGGCGCCAGGGGGGCTCAACGTGAAGGTCTGGGGCCGGCCGTCGAACGGCTCTCCCGGCTTTGCTTGGACAGCTGGGTAGAGCGCACTTCAGACCCCTGGGTGCTGGATACAGTTTCCAGGGGCTACACACTCCAGTTTCGACGGCGTCCCCCCCCATTTTTAAGGGTCCGTATGACGTTGGTCAAGGACCCTGTCCAAGCACAGATACTGGCCGAAGAAGTGTCCATCCTGCTGCAGAAGGGCGCAATAACAAAGGTGAGCTCAACCGATCAGCTAGCAGGGTTTTACTCAGCATATTTTCTGGTGCCAAAAAAGGACGGCGGGTATCGTCCCGTCCTGGATCTCAGGGGTTTAAATCGATACATGAAAGTTCTGCCTTTCAAGATGCTACAGACAAAGCAGATACTTCAGTCCATCGGGCAGGGAGAGTGGTTCGCCACTCTCGACCTGAAGGACGCGTATTTTCACGTCCGCATCTGGGAGGGCCACAGGCATTTCCTCCGCTTTGCTTTTCAAGGGCAAGCGTACCAGTTCAGGGTGCTTCCATTTGGTCTGTCGCTGTCACCGCGAGTGTTCACGAGGGTGGTGGCGGCCGCTCTGTACCCTCTTCAACTGTCCGGTCTGAAGGTCCTCCCTTACCTCGACGATTGGCTGATTGTCGCACCGTCACGCAGCCAGGTTGTCGCAGACACAGAGAAGTTGATGTCGCATGTTCAGGCTTTGGGCTTCAGAGTGAATTTGAAGAAAAGCAACCTCGAACCCAGGCAGCAGACAGGGTTTCTCGGGCTGTCTCTAAATTCCGTGTCCATGGTGGTCTCTCTGTCCCCACAGAGGGTTTCGCGCATCCAGGCACTTCTACGGCATTTCCATCTCGGCTGGTGTGTCGAGATGGTTCTGGTCCAGCGGCTGTTGGGGATGATAGCATCCGCCGCAGCCGTTATTCCACTCGGCCTTCTCAAGGCCCGACCTCTCCAGAGGTGGCTGAATGCATTCCGCCTCGATCCCAAGCGGGACAGGCATGTAAAACTGATGGTCACCAGGGCTTGCCTACGTGCTCTACGTCCATGGAAGGACAGGCGTATGCTGGCACACGGAGTCCCACTACAGAGCCTCCCCTTCAGGAGGACCGTGGTGACGACGGATGCCTCCCTGACAGGCTGGGGAGCTGTATGGGAGGGCAGGACAGCGAGAGGTCTGTGATCACCTCCATGGACGTCCGACCATATCAACGTGTTGGAACTGAGGGCGGTTCACCTTGCCCTCAGGGCTCTCCTCCCCTTTGTCCGCGGCAAGCATGTGTTGGTGAGGTCAGACAACACATCAGCGGTCTATCATATCAATCACCAAGGGGGCACGAAGTCACTTCGTTGCCTACAGGTGGCTCAGGAGCTTTTGTTGTGGGCAGCGCCTCGCCTGGCTTCACTCAGGGCCATTTATGTGCCAGGGGTAGTGAACAGAGCAGCGGACCTGCTGTCCAGAGCTGCCCCTCTTCCCGGGGAGTGGAGACTTCACCCGCAGGTGGTGTCTCAGTTGTGGGCTCATTTCGGGAAGGCCCGAGCCGACCTGTTTGCCAGTCAGGAGAATGCTCACTGCGAGCTGTGGTTCTCCCTGGCAGGGCAGGGGGGGCCTTTGGGCCTGGATGCTCTGTCAAAAGAGTGGCCGGACGGCTTGTTGTACGCTTTTCCTCCACTGCCCCTGATCCCTCAGGTGTTACATCGGGTGAGACTGGGTTGCTACAGGGTTCTGTTGATTGCACCCCGGTGGCCAGGGAGACACTGGTTCCCAGATCTTCTTCGGCTGGTCCAGGGATCCCCATGGCCTCTACCAGCCAGGAAAGACCTCTTGTCCCAGGCAGAGGGTCAGATTTGGCACCCCAAGCCGCTGACTCTGCAGCTCTGGGCCTGGCCTCTCCTGAGCCCCTCTCTCAGGGTCTAGATGAGGCTGTTCTTGACACTATGCGTAATGCCAGGGCTCCATCCACCCGTGCCAATTACGACCACAAGTGGAAGTGTTTCTCTTCCTGGTGTTTGGCCAATCAGGTGTGTCCCATCACCTGCAGTATTTCCCATGTCCTGCGTTTCCTCCAGTCCCTCTTGGATGCTGGCAGGGCAGGAAGCACCATCAGGGTGTATTCCAGTGCGATTTCCGTCCGTCATGATGAAGTGGATGGGCTACCAATTGGTAGGCATGACTCTGTCAAGGAATTTTTGAAGGGTGTCCGCAGGTTACGTCCCAAACGAGAGTTGAGGGCTGCCCCTTGGGATCTCCCTCTGGTGCTGCAGTCCTTGACTAGAGCCCCTTATGAGCCTTTGGGTCAGTCTGATCTGAGATCCCTGTCTCGTAAGACGGCGTTTCTCTTGGCTCTCTCCTCTGCTAAGCGCGTTGGTGAGCTGCAGGCTCTGTCAGTCAGTCCAGATTGTATGAGGTGGAAGGCTGAGGACACAGGGGTTTCGCTGCGGCCTAACCCGGCCTTTTTGCCCAAGGTGATAACTCCACAGACAGTGAACCAGGTGTTGGAGTTAGCGGTATTTCACCCTGATGGTACGGAAGGCCTTTCCACTTTGTGTCCAGTTCGAGCGTTGCGTGCTTATGTGGACCGCACACAGGCCTTACGGGGCACTGGCACACAGCTGTTTGTCTGTTATGGTGGGAAGAATTTGGGTCTTCCTTTGTCCAAACAACGGCTGTCACATTGGCTTGTGGATACGATCTCTGCGGCCTATGTTAGTCTAGGCCAGCCGGTCCCTGGGAGGGTGGTGGCTCACCAAACAAGGGGCATGGCCACTTCCTGGGCGGCTCTTAAAGGAGTTTCGATGGCAGAGATTTGTGCAGCAGCCTCTTGGACTGCACCCTGCACGTTTGCAAGATTTTACAGGCTCAACGTGGCATCCCAGATGTCGTTGGGTTCCACGGTGTTGCTTGCAGCTGCCCAGTGGGTTGATATTGGGGCTGGGTTCCCTGTTCCTCGCGACCCGGTTGATATAAGTCATCCATTGTAATGACCGTAGTGACGGTCAGACTGAGGTCGAAATAGATCGTAAGTTATGTCTATAACTATGGATCTATGAGACCGAAGGATGACCGTCACTATCTCCTGTCGCTCGGAACGTTCTGAGGCGTTCGAGGCTGGAGGAGGAGACGCTCTCACCCGGCATTGTTAAAGGTGAGACCGCCTCCCCGGGTCATGTGGGCATGACTTTGTTGGTATTTGGTCTCGTTAATAGGTAGAAGATGAGGGCATCATTCATTGTAATGACCGTAGTGACGGTCATCCTTCGGTCTCATAGATCCATAGTTATAGACATAACTTACGTTACGCTGTTCTGGCACCAGAAGCAACATGTTCTCCATAGGATTCCATCCATTTCCCCTGGACTTTTACATTTTGATTTTCTTACCTTAATAAACATTTAATTGTCATAAATACTTTATGGTTCCTGTCGCTAGTTTAAAGCCTTGTTTTAATCACCATGACGTTTTGTGAAAATATGGTCAAATTTATCTTATATTTGATGTTATAGCAGGGTATGCTTGTGATCATAGGCTTGTGATGATTCTTCTTTGTGTGCTTTATTAAACACAATAACTGTTAGCCCTTACTGTAAATGTATAGCAAAATTTCGAACAGTATTATACTGTATTAGTATCAGACAGTATTATACTGTAAACAGCAAAGCATTCTGGGAGTGAAAATTACTTTTTTACAGCAATTTACGAGAATGTCATTATCATAGGAATTACTGTAAATTTGATTTGCTGTTAACAGCAAAGCATTCTGGGAGGGAAAAAATGTTTTTTTTACAGCAATTAAAGAGAATGTCATTGTCAGGAAGTGCTGTAAATTTGCTCTTAACAGCAAAGCATCCTGGGAAGAAGACAGCAAAGTATTCTGGGAAAAGCATTTGTCTAGTTATTAGGGGCATTTTGTAAGCTTCTGGGAGCTAAAATGCTTAATGTGTCATGTCCATGTGTCTGCCTAGG
This sequence comes from Nannobrachium achirus, assembly GCF_963921795.1. Lineage (NCBI taxonomy): Eukaryota > Metazoa > Chordata > Actinopteri > Myctophiformes > Myctophidae > Nannobrachium > Nannobrachium achirus. The sequence goes on along the minus strand of NC_137829.1, from coordinate 41,940,269 downwards.
CAAGCTGACTGACATTATGACAGAATTTGATTTGTCAGTATTTAAGCCTCAAACCCTAACCCTAGCTGCTATCTCTAGGTTAGGGTTCAGCTCCCTCACCCTGGTGGTTGGACAAGGAACATTTCTAAGAACTCTAACGGGTTGAGTTTTGGACCATGCTTATCTTCTCTGTATTGTTCCAATTTTAAGAATGTCACAGACATTGTTAAAATTACATTTGGTATAACCTGGTTCTATTGTGAAAATAGCAGATCTACATGCTAAAAACGACGTGTTGTGAGCATGTAGATTGGCTATTTTCACAATTGCTGCCTCTATATGACAATTTGGACAATGTTTAATTTGTCATTTTAGAGGTATTATGAATTGCATTTTGTTTCACTCCATTATTCAGTCTGAACTTCATCCAAGGCAATTTCTGGGATGGGCGTTGCCAAAGAGGTAGTCTTTTCTGCGATTGGTTCACCGTCTGACCAACACAATAGTAGCAAAGCAGATGACGTAGTGTTGTTGTGTGTGGCTGGCTAGTGGCTAGCCTGTTGCTTGCTACTTGCTAACCAAAGAAACAGGCAGAATAGGAGCGATACTAACTAGTAATCAAACACAACATAACATGTCTGCTACTGGTGTTTCATAGCGAGATCAATACGATCGCATATTACCGCGACGGGCGACGCAATGTTTACAGTATGTTTGGGAATGTGCGGTCCGGTCCGGCGGCGGCGCTGGGTTACATGGAATCACACACGAGTTCTTGGAAAACCCCACCCACGCTGAAGACAAGCCCCGAGAAATGACGCTGATTCGCCATACGGATTTCCAAACGAGGAAAACCTCATCAGTGAGAGCAACACCAGACTCCCTGAATCTCCAAAACAAAAATTTAAAGGGTGTGGCTAGCGATTCAGCGAGTCTGGAACCAGGCTAGAAAGTGTGTGTACTACTGGAACATCGTCTGCCTGTCTGTCTGTCTGTCTGTCTGTCTGTCTGTCTGTCTGTCTGTCTGCCTGCCTGCCTGCGTGCGTGCGTGCGTGCGTGCGTGCGTGCGTGCGTGCGTGCGTGCGCGTGTGTGGTTGGCTGTTTGCATATTTTGTATCTTCATAAGAGGCTGTGTTTTTTGAAGAAAACAAACGACAACATCGTGACTCTACCAGGCATTGCTGACATTATTGTTGTCTATGCTAGCAACTGTACAGTTAAATCCAGGAATCTATAACTGACTGACTACACACACACAGGAGACGAGCTATTATTCGAGCGATTTGCAACAAGTCCCAAGTCACAAAGACGTATTAGTGTGGATTAGGGATGGGACGATGATATTGACGTTTATTGTGATAAAAAACACTCATGATAATCGTATCGTGGAGATTCAATATATCGTGATATCGTTCTCCGTCATGCACTGGGATCAATTCACCTTTTATTTGCCCAGCTGCATATCCGGTACCACTTAAACCCTCTATTGGTAAAAGGTACTTATAATATACTTGATACGCGTTGTGAGCTTGTAGATCGGCTATTTTTTGGCAAAGACATTTGATAGAGAGTGAAAAAAAGCTTGTAGATCGGCTATTTTTTGGCAAATGTTCCGCCACCAGGATAATGGATTTTGATCATCGGGATAATATCGTAAATCGCGATTTCTTTGGTCACAATAATCGTGATATGAAATTGTCATATCGTCCCATCACTAATGTGGATGCAGCCTTACAACACGCCAACCTTTGCCTGGATCCAAATCTACTTCCAGGCTCCCCAGCAGAACACACACAAAGACTCGCTCGTGACGACACTCCGTCTCCCAAGTTAATTGGAATGGATGTGCGACCTTTGTTGGGGTTCCAGGAACGCCGCCTTTTGACGTCCTTGGCAGGGAGGCGTCTAGCAGATTACCAAGCGTGTTTAGGAAGGGAGCGCTCGTTTTATGGTTAGATGTCGCAGTTATTGTCCACGACATTCAGTTATTGTCCACGACATTGCAAGCGGCGCGGCGGCGCTCGGGCGTGAAGAGCGTGCCAGGGCAGCGAGTTACGAAGCCGTGGTGAATGCAATCGTTAAACGCATTCTATTCACCTCCTCTGCGCGGTCCAAGTGACTACAATGGAGCGCTCCCTACCTCCGGTTCAGCCAATCACAGGGGGCTCGGGGAGGGCCGGAACTTGTACAAGCTTGGGCATCCACTAGACGCGGCAGAGAGAGGCAGGGCACAGGGACCCCGCATGCATGCCATGACTGAATCCACTGAATAATGGTTTTCCCGTACAGAGCGGACACAGCACGGAGCAGAGGGACAGTTTCCTGACAAAGCTAATAGCTTGTAAATGAGGTTGAGGACGAATGTTGACTGCGGTCGCAGTGATGGGAATGTGTGACTGAGGCATGCCAGTAGAAGACACAGGCACGCACGCACGCATGCACACACGCACACACTAGGGCATTAACGAAAAAGTCGACAAATCGACTCAGTCGGCTTCATTACACTCCCACCAGAAAAAGTCGAAAGTCGAAGTTGAAAAAAAAAACGTTCTATTGTGAAAATAGCAGATCTACATGCTCACAACGCCTCGCAGCGCGTGTAGATTGGCTATTTTCACAATTTCTGCCTCTATATATTTGACAATTTGGACAATGTTTAATTTGTCATTTTAGAGGTATTAAAAAGTCCTTAAATTGGCACTTTATAAATGTGCAGATACCCTCTACTTTAACTTTATCTTGGTTTGTTTACTGTTGAGAGAAAACAATGTTTCACATTAAGTTAATTATCTGGGGACCCCCCAAAATAATTGGGGGGTCGTGTGTGATGTGATGACGTCATCAAACGATAAAGTCGACTTCAACTCAAAACCACAAGTCGTTAATGCCCTAGCACGCACGCACACGCATGCATTCACGCCAGGGGCTCCATCACAAAGCCAAGGTAGTTTGCTTTGTGATGGTGTCCACCCTCTGTCAGCTTGAAGCTTCGCAGTTGTTGTTGTTTTTTTTGCCGCCGGTCTCACATTGAACCTCCCCTCCTTGTACACACGACCACACATACGACCATGCACCCCCCCCTCCCCCCTTCTGTCTATGGCTGTCCCCGTCTCCACCAATTGATCGCACGGCGGGGGCGGGGGGGGGGGGGGGGGGGCGCGTTGAAGGTCAGGCTTTGAAATGTGACACCTGATTGGCAAGTCAGAGTGGTGGTGTGTGGGGGGGGGGGGAGGGGGGGGGGGGGGCATGAGGAAAATCATCTTAACACAGCATGTGTTAAAGAGAGCATGTTTATTTTAATGATCAACCTACCAATTGTGTTTGTCCTAGTATCAATGGAACTAACATGGTATACACGATGAGTGCCAAGGGCCACAAGAGGCCGCCAAAGTGCCAGACATTCCCCCATAGACCACTGCTGTAACATACGGGTACCCACGCAGCAGTGGCTTTTCATTTCACGTTGACCAGCGGAATGAACATGACCCGGATGAAGAGCGCTACAAGATGGCTATAGGCTTCTTTTTTTTTTATAAGCCCGATTTCCGCAAAAAAAAAACGTTTTCGCTTCCATAAGAACACAGTTCAGGCTTCAAAGATGTGAGAATGTATTGGATTAGGCGGTGCGATGCGGCAGCTTTACCCGATTACGGGCCGGTGGAAAGAGATCGCGGTCGGCGGCCTGGATGAAAATTTAGAGCCAGGCTTCGTTGAGGCCTCCGATTATTTCATTCATTTTATTAAAAAAAAACGAAATTGTTCGGTTTTAGCACCCCGGATACATCGCGCCGCCGACAGCATAGATTGAGTTTTTTGGGGGGGGCTCTAAACTTTATTCTAAACCATTTTCAATGGAATAAATCGTCGGAACACGTAGAATGGCTCGTTGGAAAGCGTCGGACGAGCCAGGACCACCCACGTCTCTACAAGCAGCTCAGGGTAAGTAAAATAGCAAAAGAAATATTGGATTGGATTGGAGAAAAAAAAACCTTTTAGCACTAAAAGGGTTAAGTTCTTATTTATTGTCATTTTTAACGTCGATGTTATACATGGTCTCTGTTGGGTGGAAATTAAACCTCTAATCTGAGTTCCCAAAAGTTATTTTTTTTCCCGCAGTGAAGTATTGTAAACTTGTAGTTCTGCTCATATGTCCAAAACTGTTACCTTTCAGCACTCAAATTCAAATGCATCAAAAGTAGCAGATCTACAGTACGTAGAGGGTAAAAAAGCTTGTGGATTTGCCACTTTTGATGCTCTTGTGATCAAGTGGGGGCGTTTATTTACAAAAAGAAACACAAATAGGTTTGAATCTGGAGATAAGAGGTTTCTGCCCGACAGCAACGACATCATCATTATTACAATCTTAGCGTTTTGGCAATTATTTGGGGACCGTCTTGAAATATACTTGAGGAGGACCACCAGAGGAGCTCCTTTCTCATCATCACCAACATGTGGCTGGAGAGCTGGATCAATGTGTTGAGATGAGACGATAGACACGGACGTGCAGAGAATGTTAGAGAGGCAGGGGCTGACATTTCCAAAGGGCCTTTTGGTGGAAGCACCGAAAATAGCAGACCTCCAAGATCACAACTCGTTGCGTTGTGAGCTTGGATGTCGTCTATTTTCGGTGTGTGAAACCACACTGAACTAAGCATGACATAAGATGCTGCACTCAAGTTCAGGAGAGTTTGGAGTCAGTCAATTCTCTTGAATGCTGCCTTCAAGCATGGCATGGAAAGGAGGGTATTTATATTTCTTTCCCCATAGTAAAAACTGCATTCATGGTCTGGAGAGGGCACTTTTTACAGACGGGTAAAAGGGCAGGGGCTCAAGCCCCCTTTGATGTCTATGTGTGCCTGAAGAAACGGAGAGAGAGAAAGACAGATAGACAGAGATAGAGAGAGAGAGAGAGAGAGAGAGAGAGAGAGAGAGAGAGAGAGAGAGAGAGATGGGTTGAGGGGGGAAGAAAGCACATACTGTAAGTACGTTCAAGTCAGAAACAGTGATCTGACGTTGAGAAATTGAATTGCAAATGACAGCACTTTGTGTCTCAATCTCCCATAATGCATTTAACAGTAACGAGATGAGCTCTACTGTGGCTTATGCATGTCATTCCATTAAATACCCGCTCTTTTTTTCTGCCAAGACTTTGGCCTCGATGGACTCAGGACAGGATACCCTGCTGTCCATTTGGGGGGGACCCACAGAATATGGAGACAAGTGGTCAAACTGGGGGTCTTTGAAATGAGAAGAGGTTGAGAATGACGGGTCTAGTCTGTCCTGGAATGAAGCCGGATGGGGGAGACCAGGGTTCCCAAATTAATTTTCCCCAAGGGCCGAATTATGTCTAGGGTACCAAGCCAAGGGCCACAACATTGCAGGGGGCGACGGTGGCGTTCCCGCTACTCCAGCTGCAGTTTTCGTCATTGTCGGGTGAAAATCTTGTATGTCCAAAACCGTTTGTTTTGAATTTGTCATTTAAAAAATTATTTAAACTAGTGAAAACAGCCGATCTACAAGCACACAATGTGCTTGTGTGCTTGTAGATCTGCTGTTTTCACTACTATTGTGCGGCGGCCTTGTATGATTTGCGAAAGAACGTACAAATTTGGAGATACAAGGTTTCCACCCGACAACGACGATATACTAGTGTTGTTGCTGCTCTTATACCACCATTATTACTGGGGTTGGTGTGGGCCTAGTCTCGGAAACCCAGGCATTTTATTTTGGCGATAGGAAGAAAAAATAGTGTGGGCCAGACAGTAGCCCCCTGCAGGCCGCTGGTGGCTCCTGTTAGCAGAAATGACAGACAGACAGACAGACAGACAGACAGGATCGATCATTAATCTTGCGTCTCCATCAGACGAGTGACGGAAGTGTGTCCAATAAATCCATCCCTGTGTGATCTACCCTGTCAACTCCCCCATGCAAGCATCACTGGGAACAGGCTCCACCCACTTCTGACATCCCCTCCCCCCCCCCCCCCCCCCCCCAACCCTCCCTTACTCCCCCCCCCCCACCCACACCCAACACCTAGGGCGACGGCACACACACACACACACACACACACACACACACACACACACACACACACACACACACACACACACACACACACACACACACACACACACACACACACACACACACACAGTTGTATTACTATGCTTGTGAGGACATCAATATTTTAGGATAGCATTGCAAATATAGTTGGGGCGAATCCGAAATTTCCGTGACCGTGAGAGTGCAGTTTCTCGGTGGTTTTGTCAACTATGAAGGTTAAATAACAAATTGAGCTCCCATGCCCCTCGCAAAAATGTGAGCAAAATGTTTGACAGCCGCTGAACGTCTGGGTCTCATCCACTTACTACATGCTATACTATAAAGGAAAAAAATAACCCCAATCTATGGTTTAGTGATGAGTAATTTTTTTATCTCTTGGGGTCCGTTTTTAGCCCAAGGAATGTTTTTCGTGCAAAACAAATGCTTGAAGTGGGTTCAGAATCATTAAAAACTCCTAGTTTGACCCCTCACATGCTCTTTTAGTGCTAAAACCGAACAATTTCGGTTCTTTTTTTCAATCCAATACAATTGTTTTTGTGCTATTTTACTTAATTTACATTACGTATAGCCTCGCATAGCCAGACAATATCACTGCTTGGATATTAGTCTGGTTCTTTTTGGACACTGGTCCCACCCCCTCCGTAGACCAATCAGACGCCACAACTTCCACAAGTCGTTTTCACTCGTTTGGGCACGGAGATAGGAGGCTTTCCAGACTGAAAAGCGGAGTGAGAAAAATGAAACGGCGAACGTAGCAAGCGGGCTGCGCCCCAGGCTACAGGGCCGCGCTGCATTTTTAGAGCAGTTTTTTGTTGCGTTCCGGCTTGGATCAAATAATATACTTTAAGTTCCTATTTATCGGTATCACAATGAAAATTCACGTTTCAAGGTTTTAAAGAAAAAAATACATTTACATTATTATTGAATATAGGCCTACATTAATGTTATATTATCATTCAAATCATAAGTGTTTTCTTCAATTATGTATTTGAGGGCCCACTTACTTGTAATATCCTTAGGCGCCACACCCCAGGCTGCTGATATATGGCCTTTTCTCAGCTTCCCTATTAGCCATATCTACAGTATAAGAGAACAAAAAAAAAAACATAATGCATTAGGGCACGGTGAGGTCAAAGGGAGGCCCCCTGCAGGGTGGGCTTCATTCAGACCTGCCTGGGCAGATCAATGCCAGTGTGTGTGTGTGTGGGGGGGGGGGGGGGGGGGGGGGGGGGCTGCCCTCCAGAGGGGCTCCTGATGTTCTAATGAGGCCAAATCCTGTTTTCACCCTGACCTTTGAGGCTGTGCCCTGCAGGTGTTGCAGCCTACATCCTCCTCCCCATTAAAAAAAGGGCCATTCTATCGTCGCTGTTGGGCAGAAACCTTGTATCTCCATAACTGTTTGTGGGTTGTTGGACTCGCGGATTCATCATCATCACGGATCCACGTGCACAAAATAGTAATCCCATAACATGGAGGCCGACGGTGGATCTCATCTTTAATGTCCATTTTCTCCAAACAACACTTTTAAAGCCAAGGATGGCATTAGATTCTCGCTACAATAACATAATAACAAAGGCATCGATCGGCCATTTTAGGAACGGCATGGAGTGACGATGGCTTCGGTTGAATGACGTCATGACGTCAACCCGGAAGTGTTTACGCAATGGACTTCTGGCCTTCAAAATAAGATACTGGCCGCGTATGGAGCCCTGCGAGAGGCACGCTGGACATTTAACCCGTTCATGTCTGGAGCACTAAATGGGTTAAGTATTGACGGATCAAGTGGTTAAATATCTGAAAACCCACATTAACATGAATCCAAAATATACTGATGATCGTGCTGTCAAACAATGAAACTACGGTTTATGGAATCTATGATAAGGTTGTGGGGGTCCCTGCTTCATCTCTCTCTCAACTAAGGAGTCCTTGGCCTGAAAACGTTGAAGACCCCTGCTCTATAGCAATGCATTCTATCAGAATATAGAGCTAATTAACACTTTTAACCAAAGAAAATCACTTACCCTACCTGCAACCTGCAGTACTTTTCCTCAACGTGAAAGTTGCTCTGTTGAAACGTATACTGTAGTCGGAGGCCTTAAGGATATCTCGCGCTAATCAGTCTAAAAGCACAAAATTTTGCACAGATGTAGCTCAGGGCATGCTCTAATGATTTAGCTAGGGCGCCCGAGTCGGCGACCTTCGGGGTCGCCACAGCGGCCAAATCAAGTTGGGCTCCCATTGACTTTCTATACAGGAGGAAAATACCCAGAAAAACCTTTTTTTTTCTGGGTATTTAAGTAGGATCTGGGGGGTCTAAATAGGGGTTTGTCATCATGCTGAATCCATTGCAAGCATTTGTTTTGCACAAAAAACATTCCTTGGGCTAGAAATGGCCTCCGAAAACAATGCATGTATGGGTGAGCATTATAAACGATCTACCTGATGTATGTAAAGATGTACATATTCAGATGTACGCAGATGATGCTGTTATACTGACTCATGGAAAGAGCTATGCAGAGGTGTCAACGGTTTTAACTTCTGTTCTGACCAGCGTTCAGGACTGGCTTACAGACTCATGCCTGCTCCTGAATGCAAAAAAGACGGTCTGCATGGCTTTTTCCAAAAGACCAGTTGTGATGGAATCATCAAATGTGTTTCTGGGTGGAGAGGAACTTGAACTTGTGTCAGAGTTCAAGTACCTCGGGGTCATGTTAGACTCAACCCTAACCTTTAAAAAACATGTAAAAAAGGTTACAAACACAATCAAGTTCAACCTTCAGAACTTTAAACAAATCAGACCTTTTTTGGCAGTTAGTGCTGCTAAATCGTATCTCCAATGCATGATCCTATCACACATTGAGTACTGTTTCACAAACTGGTCTTGCGCAGGTATAACGACTCTCAAACCCATTGAACAGCTATATAAGAGTGCGCTTAAGGTATTCGATAGGAAACCCCACTCATATCACCATTGTAATATTCTTCAGAGGTACCGTTTTTTGAGTTTCGCTAATTTTAAGGTTTTTAAACAGGTCAGTATCATATATAAGACCCTAAATGTCTATGCCCACCTCCCCTAAAGGAATTCATAAAAAGGAAGCCTGATAGAGGACTCAATACTAGAGCAATCACTAGAGGGGATTGCGAAGTACCGTACCGGGTAACCGCTTTTGGAAAAAACACCCTTTCAGTGCAGGGATGTTCAATCTGGAATGACCTACCTCTAACAATAAGAGACTGTTTGTCATTTCCATCCTTCAAGTTCAATCTAAAAAAATGGTTAGTTGACAATCAAACCTGTGACCATGTATAGTTCTAAGAGTACAGCTCATGCCATGTACGTATATTTTTAACTATCCTTTTTTAATGTAGGGTACTGTTAGTAATATGTGTTGTTTTGTTGTTTTTTTCTTGGTTCAGGAAAAATAGTATTTGTATGTATGTTCTTAGGCGCCCTCTCCTAATGTAGGGTTACTGTTTGTTGGTATGTATTGTTTTGTCTTCATGTGGGGACTACGGATGAAATTTAGCATTCTTGCTAATTCCGGCTTATTTACATTGCATTCATGTAGTGTTCATTAATATGCATTGTCCCGTCTAAATAAACAAATAAAGTAAAGTAAAGTAAAGCATTCATGTTAGTCGGAGGCCTTAGGGTTTTTTTTCTCTCGTGCTAATCAGTCTAAAAGCGCCAAATTTTGCACAGATGTAGTCCAGGGCATGCTCTAATGATTTAGCTAGGGCGCCCGAGTGCGACCTTCGGGGTCGCCACAGCTCTAGAAAACACCCAAAAAAACTCTGAAAAGTGATGACTCATCACTTTTCATCACTAAACCATCGTTTTCTGAGGCCATTTGTCGCCCAAAGGAATGTTTTTTGTGCAAAACAAATGCTTAAATACCCAGAAGAAAAGTGTTTTTCTGGGTATTTTCCTCCTGTATAGAGGCCGCTGTGGCGACCCTCAAGGTCGCCAACTCGGGCGCCCTAGCTAAATCATTAGAGCATACCCTGGGCTACATCTGTGCAAAATTTCACCCTTTTAGACTAATTAGCGCGAGATTACCATGTCATCTCCCTTAGGCCCCCGACTACTGTAGGCTACTTGAGTTAAAGTGCTGGAGTACTTGCTTTAAAAAAAGGGGGTTTTCAAAAGTGCACTCTTAAAAAAAAGGAACCAACATTATAAATTACCTTTTTAATATCAAAGTATTGCTGTATTGAAAGCCACTAAAAATATTAATTCAAAATATATAAGTAATTGTGAAAAAAATCTACAAGCTATCTCTTTGCATCACATCAGCTATAGAGTTAAGAGGCTAATTCACAACATACTTTTTCCCCCCCTTCCAAGAAATGTAGTGGTGTCAAAAGTACAATATTTGCTTTTGAAATTTGGAACATCAGAAGCGGTACCAAAAATAAGTACAGATTGGTAAAGAGAAGTCTGCGAGCTTCAGCCAGCAGAAGGTAGAAGTGCTCAACAGGGACAACATGCATCAGATAGATTAGAATAACACCTGGACACTTCAGGACCCAAATAAAATGTACTGGAGCATCAGGTTCTTTATTTTGCAGGGGTGACTGAGTGCAAACTAAAGAACGTGCAGACCAGTTGAGTGCCCCAGTGTTTATTTATTTGGGTAGTCTCCTCTCCTGAAGTGCCCAGGTATTAATCTGATACAAGTACAGATACTCAACATTATGAACTTAAGTACAGTTAACTGTCCACCACTGTGTATGGCCGTCATGCCTTGCGATGCGATCCGATGCGTCTGTCTGCAGTCTGCACCCATAGATATAAAAAGCTAGGTACCTCTTTTGCCGCTGCAGTTCATTGGAGCGACTGGTAAAAAAAGGATAGGCGGAAGTGCGGAAGAGTGGAAGGCACACTACCACTCAAAATGACTATTGGCCAATCACATTGCGTCTTTCCCGGGACTTGTCGATTCAATTCAAAGGAGCTTTATTGGCATGAGGAAACAAACGTTTACATTGCCACAGCAAAGTGCCTGTGATTGGCTTATAGGGCATTCACAAATAGTGATTTTTAGTATTCGAATTATTCGACCTCAAAGTATTCGAATAGTCGAATATTCCACAGGACTGGACAAACTGGCAAATATTAAGTAAGCAAGAGGCAAACATTGTGAAAATAGCAGATCTACATGCTCACAACGCCTCGCCACGCGAAGCGTTGTGAGCTGCTATTTTTTGTAGATCTGCTATTTTCACAATATTTATCTGCGGAACCGAGTAACATTAAAAGTAATACCTACCAGTAAGACTCCCTAATCGGGAGATAAGCGACCGTAGGTCACTTATCTCCACAAATAGGGCAAAAATGTGTTTTGCCAAAATCTTCCTGATCCATGTTGATGACATGAGTGTAGACATACTGTGTAGTGATTTTCGTGATTTTAGGGCAAAATCTGTAGGAGCAGTGTCCAAAAATGTGTTTTTAAATATCGGCCTGGAGGTGGCGCTATATGGGAGAGATTCATGTTGATGGGATGAGTGTAGACATACTGTGTACCGATTTGCGTGATTTTAGGGCAAAAATTGTAGGAGCAGTGTCCAAAAATGTGTTTTGCAAGAATCGGCCTCATGGTGGCGCTAGAAGAGGGCCATGTGAGAAATGAGGGGTGGGGTCTCCGCGCCGGCAAGGCGGACGAATAGGTACCGGCCCCGGCTGTCCCGGTCGCTCCTAGCCGGAGTTACGGCATTTTATGTGAGCTGCAGTGTAGGGGGTCCTCCACTGGGGGCGCCACCACTTTTGCATCCGTTCTGGAGCACCAGGAGTCGGTGGTCCCCGGGAATTCCCCGTGAGCAGCCCCGTTGGGGTGGTCATTTGGTCAGTTTAGCACATTTGGTCATTTTTTACATCTGGGGGTCCCCCAGGGACCTAGGGGTCCCTGGAGCTCCGGGGGTCCTTGGAGGTTGTAGTTTGGCAGGTAAGGAGTGTGTGTGCAAAATTTGGCATGGATCGGGGCAACGGTTGCGGAGATATGAGCAGGGCAAGAGTGTGACGTGTGAGGTGTGACAGACTGACGGACTTACACTTTGTGCAGGGTTTGATAGTAAATGTGACCTACGGTCGCAACAATTCCAAGTGCTTGTCAGGGTGGGGGTCCCCAGTTCAAATATGTTTATTTTGGGGGTCACGGCCTAAAAAGGTTTGAGAACCCCTGGTATAGAGCATTAACAAATTCATCCACCAGGGGCACTGACAACTCATTCTTATGACTTCCTATCTAGCCAAGCTTTATAAACCAGTAAGACTCCCTAATCGCTCCACAAATAGGCCAAAAGTTTGTTTTACCAATTATTACACTCTATGTGAACATTTACATCAACAAATCCCAAGTACTATGCAGAACGACCCATTTCAAGTTTTTAATGTACAACAATATTTAGAAAATAGGTCTACAAGCTCACAATGCTACGCATTGTCCTCGTCCCTTATATTCCCATAGGTTATATGGAGATCTCAGTGTTTGTCAGTCCTTGTTCATTTATGCCCATATATGGACATCTCTATATCTACTGTAACAGTCCTTGTCCCTTTATGCCCGGAGATCTCTTAACTGTAAGTCCTTGTCCCTTTTATGCCCATATATGGATATTCCTGATGTCATCAGCATATGAACATATATGGGCTTTCTGATATGCCCATATATGGAGATCTCTTAACTGTAAGCCCTTGTCCCTTTTATGCCCATATATGGATATCCCTGATGTCATCCGTATATGCCCATATATGGGCTTTCTAATATGCCCATATATGGAGATCTCTGTATCTCCATATATGGGTATAAAAGGATACTTCAGGTCTGACATCAGGTTTGTTTATATTGGGTTGCTAGGTTTGACATCACAAACTCCATGGGCCATCTGACCTAGAAATCTATATTTGGGCATAGATGACTCATCGTGACCTCATCATGATTTCAATCGCTATAAAAGTGACATACACTCTCCACAGATAAAGCAGTCAACCAGCCTACCAGTCAACCCATTCTTTGATTACTTTGTACAACTAGATTAACTTTTCAATGGCATCCCCACTGGAATTGACCGAAATGTACGACAGACAATGCCGGTCTTATACCAGGAAAGAAGCATTTCTTCGACTCAGACCTTATCGCCAGGGTTGGCTTATAGCAGCTGTCGGTAGATAATGCCAGTCTTATATAAGGGTCATTTGTGTACGGTGTGATTTGCCATGGCCACAAATAGGCCAAAAAATTTGTTTTACCAATTATCAAGACATACGGGCAGTTGACAGTTTGCCATGGTTACTCATTGAAGTTGAATCTCCATATATGGAGATAACCTACGCATCACACTAAGTCTGACCTCAGCAGCCCATATTTGGGCATGAGCAACTTATGTCTCCATATATGGAGATATGATGACATCACACAGTCCTCAGCCGATGATGTGGCGTGATGTCATACAATACACAAACGAGCCCTACAGTATAAAGGGGCAATTCTTGCCAGGAAAGAAGCATTTCTTCGACTCAGACCTTATCGCCAGGGTTGGCTTATAGCAGCTGTCGGTAGGACCATATATGGATTCTGTTAGTGTGGATCTCCTAACAGGGAATCATCTGGGATACAATCCCTTTTATGCCCATATATGGAGATCCCTAACAGAATCCCTTTCATGCCCATATATGGAGATCCCTAACAGAATCCCTTTTATGCCCATATATGGAGATCCCTAACAGCATCCCTTTTATGCCCATATATGGAGATCACTAACAGCTAACAGAATCCCTTTTATGCCCATATATGGAGATCCCTAACAGAATCCCTTTTATGCCCATATATGGAGATCCCTAACAGAATCCCTTTTATGCCCATATATGGAGATCCCTAACAGAATCCCTTTTATGCCCATATATGGAGATCCCTAACAGAATCCCTTTTATGCCCATATATGGAGATCCCTAACAGAATCCCTTTTATGCCCATATATGGAGATCCCTAACAGAATCCCTTGTATGCCCATATATGGAGATCCTAACAGAATCCCTTTTATGCCCATATATGGAGATCCCTAACAGAATCCCTTTTATGCCCATATATTAAGGAGAAATCCCTGCTCTGAGTATCTGACATCAGTGTGATGTCACCTGTTTATGCCCATATATGGAGATCCCTGCTCTGCGTATCTGGTTGCTATGGTAAACAGTTGGTTGCTAGGGTAAAAAAAACATGGTTGCTATGGTAAACAGTTGGTTGCTAGGGTAAACAGTTGGTTGCTAGGGTAAAACCATGGTTGCTAAGGTGATTGCTAACGTACACTAACAAACCAGCAACAACAGACTGTTGCCACAGCAACGTACACAAAGGTTTGTGTACACATGTGGTGTGATGTCATACTGATGCGGAGATATGAGCAGGGCAAAGGTGTGACGTGTGACCGACCGACGGACGGCCGGTGGAGGTTTTCATAGTAAACTGCTCCCTGACGGTCGCAACTATAGATTTTTGCCAGACCCAGGGGGTCGGCCTACACCAGTAAGACTCCCTAATCGGGAGATAAGCGACCGTTGGTCGCTTATCTCCACAAATATCACAACCTCCACCTCTCACGTCATACGGGTAGCCATAGTTACACCTGGAATGTTGAATCTCCATATATGGAGATAACCTACGCATCACACAAAGTCTGACCTCACCAGCCCATACTTGGGCATGGACGACTTATATCTCCATATACGGAGATGGCCATATATGGAGATACGATGACATCACAGAGTCCACAGCTGATGATGTGGCGTGATGTCATACAATACACAAACAAGCCCTATATAAAGGGGCAATTCTCACCAGGGAAGAGAGCATTGCCTGGAATGTTGAATCTCCATATATGGAGATAACCTACGCATCACACAAAGTCTGACCTCACCAGCCCATACTTGGGCATGGACGACTTATATCTCCATATACGGAGATGGCCATATATGGAGATACGATGACATCACAGAGTCCACAGCTGATGATGTGGCGTGATGTCATACAATAAACAAACAAGCCCTATATACTGATGCGATACGATGACATCACAGAGTCCACAGCTGATGATGTGGCGTGATGTCATACAATAAACAAACAAGCCCTATATACTGATGCGGAGATATGAGCAGGGCAAAGGTGTGACGTGTGACGTGTGACCGACCGACGGACGGACGGCCGGTGGAGGTTTTCATAGTAAACTGCTCCCTGACGGTCGCAATAAGGCTTTGTCGGTCTGTCGGTCCCTCTTTTCCTCAGTGTCCCTCTTTTCCTCAGTGTGCCTGTGTTTGCCTCTGACTGCTCATCTGCCCCTCCCTTCCCTTGCTCGGCTGATTGCCTTGAGTGCCGTCACCTGTACGGGACCAGCTGAGTTGAGTTGGCTGACGAGCTGCTGAGACTATAAATTCCTGTGTGTTCATGTGTTAGTTCAGTGCTGCAAAACATTTGCCCCACAGCCATACTAGTGAAAACAGCCCATCTACAAGCTCACAAACATTTCCAGCTGCTCAGCCTATAAAATCCTGTGTGTTCATGTGTTAGTTCAGTGCCATACTAGTCAAAACAGCCGATCTACAAGCTCACTACGCTTTGTTGCTGAGACTATAAAATCCTGTGTGTTCATGTGTTAGTTCAGTGCCATACTAGTGAAAACAGCCGATCTACAAGCTCACTACGCTTTGTTGCTGAGACTATAAAATCCTGTGTGTTCATGTGTTAGTTCAGTGCCATACTAGTTTTCATTGCGGGTCTGGCACAACCAGGTGACCTGGTCTAGTTTAAAGAGAGAGAAAAAAAAAGAAAAAGCGAATATTCGACTTCGGTGACTTTGATATTCGAATATTTGGTGAATGCCCTATTGGCTTACCGAACTTCCGTTTCTGTGACGCACGGGGAAGAATGAGAATCCCGTAAAAAGAGCCTATCCTTTTTTACGGACGCCCCCAGAGCCGGAGGAGGCGTCTATACCTTTCTGTCTACGTCTATGTACCTCTGTGCAAGCCGATTGGTCAGCCTGACATTGCCACCTGGAACAAATGAGGGATCTGAATGGACACCAGGGTTCAATAATAACAGTATTTGCTCAACAAATTCCTGCATTGGGGGTTGTCTGGCCCGGCAGCGCGGTGGGGTTTGTTTTGTTGTCTGGCTGAAAGCTGGAACGGTGCAGGTGTGTACAGTCATTTGGGTAATTGGGCTCCCTTGGCTTGTCAGTCAGTCAGCCCTCCTTGTTATTCACTGGCTTGCAGAAAAAAGGGCCACGTCGCAGATTATTAATTTGACTCTGTGTTAAAGGCACTGGGAAAAGAGCTGAACTGGGCAAATCAGCACACAGAGTTAACTCTCAAATACCTGGAACGCGCCCAAGTCGCGTTAGATTTTAACCACTTTAACCATTATTGTATGCTTTAACCTTAGAAAAATAGCAGATCTGCTATTTTTGAAAAATCGTGAAAATGTGTGCAAGTCTTTGACTATCTTTGACCCGATCTTTGACCCGACTTCTAAATCCTTCCTCTAAATCAGTGGTTCTCAAACTTTTTCATGTCAAGGACCCCCAGAATTGCAGGTATTAGGCCACAGACCCCTATCTCAAAATATGTTGTTCCAGGGACCCCCCCATGCAGAAGCAAATATTTGAGTTACAAATGTTCGCTTTTAAATAGATATATTCAAAGACTTGCAAAGAAAAATCATGATTTTTCAAAAATAGCAGATGTACAAGCTCGCAGCGCGGCACTCGGTGCCGCGCTGTGAGCTTGTATATCTGCTATTTTTCAATGGTTAAAGTAGTCAATAATCCTAGGCCTAAATGGGTTTTAACTGGCTGTTGGCCTTGCGTCCGTCTCTGTCAGAGCGGTCTATAGTCATCCATCCGCTCCTAGTCAGAACCTGCTGCAGTTTGGATGGAAATATCGAGGCTTTACTTCAAGTGAATTTGTGAGCTCGCTGATGGGTGGGCAGTTTAAATGCAGAACATGTTCTTACCTCTCTTCTGCTGAAGCGATGGCTGTGATGACCTTGGGCTAAGGTCAGCGTCCCGATTCTGGCCATGTCGTAATAAGCTATCATTCTGTGGAAAGAAAAGTCGTGTTGTGAGCTTGTACTGTTAGTAGATCAGCTATTTTCAAGGAAGAGAGGCATAATTCGGCAATACAGATGTGCCTGCCACAGGAAATGCCCCCTGCAGACCAGGGGCTCTATTATGATCCAGGTCTTATGCCTTATGCCTTAACTTCTTTGCCTTTTTTTACTATATAGACATTTTTTTTTTATATTTCAAATAGCTGATCTGCAAGCTCACAACGTGCAGATGTAGATCAGCATTTGAAGTATTTAAAAATGTTTTTCCAAATAGTAAAAAAAAAGGCAAAGAAGTTAAGGCATAAGACCTGGATCATAATAGAGCCCCAGGTGTCTTACATGTTACAATTGGCTATGTAAACTCTTAAAACAGAGTTAAAGGGGGGGAATAAATCGGCAATAGAGAGTTGAAACAATTAGAACAATATGTAGATGCATTATCATTCTAAACGTACATTCTTTACATACAGCCAACCAGTTGAATAAAATGCAGACTGAGGTTTTATAACCTTTATTTTTTTAGACCATTAGGGATTCATGGAAGACGCTTCTGACCTTCCATTTACAATTTAAGCAATAAATATGTTCTATTGCGAGTTTGACCTACTTTCTTCATCTTGTAAAGAAAACGACTGAAATCCACATATACCGGTACATAGAAACTACAGCTCATGCATGCAGTAGGTAATGATTTGGTTTTATATGAGGCGTTTGGTATTTCATATGACAGGTTGCATGAAACAATTTCAAGTCTAATTTGCCATAAAGTGTCTGTGCTGCATGTTTGATCAAAATGGTGATTAACTTGCAGAGCCAATGAAGTGTTTGCATCGATGCTAACACAAAGTGACAGCTTCTTGCCTCTAGTCATTTAGCTGTGTGTGTGTGTGCGTGTGTGTGCGTGCGCGTGTGTGTGGCCCCTTGGAAAACAAACGTGACGGTGATGTGTTCTCTGTAATGCGAAGTGGCAGCCATGTGCAACAAAACAAAGTCAAAACCTAGCCATTCACCCCTCAGCTGATTGCATTATTTGTTTACTGAGACGTAATATATACTGTATATATAGAATTTATATGTTTTACTGCTTTAACCCATTAGGACCTGAGGCAGATCCAACAAAATGCCTCCTAAATCAGTAGTTCTCAAAACAACATCAAAATAATTCAACTTTTTTCAAACACTTTTGAGATTTTCCAGAAATGTTCAAAAGTAGCAGATGTACAAGCTTGCATGCGCGGCACAGACGTGATGTGAGCTTGTACATTGTTCTTTTTTTAAGAAGTAATTTCCGGGGAATAAAAAAACGAAGGGGACGATCGTGAGATTGTAGTCTATTTTTGCTTATAATGACGTGCCCGAAATAGGGATGCCAGGTTGAAAGTCGTTAATGAATGTATGGTTGCAGACAAGAAACATGTTTATAACATGTCACATACAGCATGTCACATGTAGATGGAGAGTGTGGATTAAGATGCACTCACCGGCAATCTAAATCTGCAAAACAAAGTGAGTTTGAGGTTAAATGGGAACGCAAAGGGCTGGTAATTTCAGTCCCCCTGGGAAACCCAAATTACACTATAGTGAATTCTCCTGAAGCTTGGTGGAATGGTGATCTCACTGAATGCATGTACAGTTTTTGTATATAATGATTTATTGACACCCTGTATTATAGTATTAGCCTATGTATATGAGATGTTTGAACGAAGATATGTGATTGATTCTCCAAAATAAGGAACAAAGTGTGTCTCTTATCAGTTTAATAAGAGACACGTCTTTTAGTTTCCAAATAAGACGATTCCGTATTTCAAGGGATGGTTGGCAACCTCAGTCAGTCAGCCACATGAGTTTGGTGAGATCATGACCCTAAAAGAAAATGAAAGAAGAAGACCCTTAATCTCGCCTACCAGGCTTTCTGTGGGAAAACCTGGTGTTCGTTCACTACAGGCCGTTTGGTTTCCGCCCAACGCGGAAACCACTAGAAGAAGCGGCGTCGCTTTGATTTGGTTCCCTCCGTTTGTTTCCCCAATCCCTATTAAAATGCTTGAGTAGCCTTGTGTAGTCTTGCCAGTCGCTACCAGTTGGACTAAAAGATGCATATACCAAACAGATTTTTCAAAAGCAAAACTATTCCGCTCCGCATCAAGGAGTTTATTAGGTAGGCCCTAAAAGTCTGTCCTTGAGCGCAGGGGAATTATTTTGGGTTAAAACTGTTTACGGTGGATAGTTCTGGCCAAAATGTAGTCTTTGAGTACTACAACATGACGCGTTGTGGTTTCCGCTCCAGACCGGTTACAAGCCCGAAAAGTGAAGTGATCCCAGACTAGAAGACCCTAATAGTTAGGGGAAATTAGCAGAATAACTGTCAAATCTGGGAATAAATTCCTTACCAAACAATTTCTTCACCAATGTGTTCGTAAAGGTATCTAGTAACTTATCAAAAAAGATTGAAATTCAACATCCCTAGCACCAGTAAGACTCCCTAATCGGGAGATAAGCGACCGTAGGTGGCTTATCTCCACAAATAGGGCAAAAATTTGTTTTTCCAAAATCTTCCTGATCCATGTTGATGACATGAGTGTAGACATGCTGTGTAGTGATATTCGTGATTTTAGGGCAAAAACTGTAGGAGCAGTGTCCAAAAATGTGTTTTAAAAATCGGCCTGAAGGTGGCGCTGCAATAGGGCCATGTGAGAAATGAGGGGTGGGGTCTCCGCGTTGCCTTGGCGGACGAATAGGTACCGGCCCCGGCTCTCCCGGACGCTCCTAGCCCGAGTTACGGCATTTTATATGCGCTGCAGTGGCAGGGGGTCCTCCACTGGGGGCGCCACCACTTTTGCATCCGTTCTGGAGCACCAGGAGTCGGTGGTCCCCGGGAATTCCCCGTGAGCAGCCCTGTTGGGGTGGTCATTTGGTCATTTTTGCACATTTGGTCATTTTTTACATCTGGGGGTCCCCCAGGGACGGGGCTCCGGGGGTCCTTGGAGGTTGTAGTTTGGCAGGCAAGGAGTGTGTGTGTAAAATCTGGCATGGATCGGGTCAACGGGTGCGGAGATATAAGCAGGGAAAAAGTGTGACGTGTGACGTGTGAGCACATTTGGTCATTTTTTACATCTGGGGGTCCCCCAGGGACCTGGGGGTCCCTGGGGCTCCGGGGGTCCTTGGATGTTGTAGTTTGGCAGTCAAGGAGTGTGTGTGCAAAATTTGGCATGGATGGGGGCAACGGTTGTGGAGATATGAGCAGGGCAAAAGTGTGACGGACGGACTGACTGACTGACTGACTCACCCACGGACAGCCGGTGGAGGTTTCTACAGTAAGTAGCTCCCTACAGTCGCAAAAATGTTTGACAGCTAGGGTAATTCTGGGTCTCATTCACTTACTACACTGTACTATAAGGGAAAAATCACTCCCAAAAATATGCTTTAAGTGGGGTGTGAGGGGTCCAACTAGGTGTTTTTAATTATTCTGAATCCATTGCAAGCATTTGTTTTGCACGAAAAACATTCTTTGGGCTAAAAACAGACCCAAAAAAACTATGGTTTAGTGATGAGTCATCACTTTTCACAAGGTGTATGGGGTCCATTTTTGGCCCAAAGAATGTTTTTCGTGCAAAACAAATGCTTGCAATGGATTCAGAATAATTAAAAACACCTAGTTAGACCCCTCACACCCCACTTAAAGCAGATTTTTGGGAGTGATTTTTTCCCTTAGTATTCAGTACAGTGTATAGTAAGTGAATGAGACCCAGAATTACCCTAGCAGTCAAACATTTTGCTAGGGATGTTGAATTTCAATCTTTGTTAGATATGTTACTAGACACCTTTACGAACACATTGGTGAAGAAATTGTTTGGTAAGGAATTTATTCCCAGGGTTTTATTAAAATTCCATGACTATAACCTTTATGTAAATGTCAGAGCTGGGCCAGCACAGAAGGCTTCCCTCTGGGACAAACCCCTCCATGTCTTTGAAGGAGTGGCCCGCTCTGACAGATGACTATGTAGACATCAAAACATTGACGTCATTATTGTGCCTCTAGTTCAGGGGTTTTCAAAGTGGGTGACGGGGCACCCTGGGGTGCCGCGACGGCAGTCCAGGGGTGCCGCGAGATCATTTGATAATATTTGGACTTTATTTGGAAACTTGAAAATATATTTAGTATCATTTTAAACGTGAAGTACAACGTTATTTTCAGGCAGTTCTAACCAAAATGGCTATTATCTCAATGTTTTCCTCGCAACATAATCACTCAAATATCGTCACTGTCGGGCAGAAACCTTGTATCTCCAAGTTTCAAATGTGTACGTCTTTTGGTAAAGCAAAGCCCTGCTTCATCATACAAGACCGTCGCACAAAACTAGTGAAAAAGCATCTAAAAGCACACAACGCCTCACAATAGTACATTTTATAGATGATAAATACAAAACGAACCGTTTTGGACATACAAGGTTTACACCCGACAATGACTATTAGTAAGGGGAACATAAGAAAATCTGCGAAGTAAATCGTTACCAAGACATTTCTTCACCAATGTGTTTCTAAAGGTGTGTAATAATATGTACTAAAAGGTTGAAATTCAACTCCCGGGGGAAACCTCTTAAAAAAATGATTTGTGTTTGTGTCCTATTAACTTTGCTATACAGGAAAAAAATACAAAAAATAAATCTGCTTTCAGTAACATGTGATGGGTCAAACTAGGGGTTTTTCATGATGCTGAATCCATTGCAAGCATTTGTTTTGCACAAAAGACATTCCGTGGGCTACAAATGGCCCCCACAAAAGGTGAAAAGTGATGATTCATCACTAAACCATCATTTTGTGGGTCCGATTTTAGCCCAAGGAATGTTTTTCGTGCAAAACAAATGCTTGCAATGGATTCAGCATCATGAAAAACCCCTAGTAAGACACCTCACATGTTACCTAAAGCAGATTTATTTTTTGTATTCTTTTCCTGTATAGTAAATTAATGGGACACAAATACAAATCAGTTTTTTTAAGAGGTTTCCCCCGGGAGTTGAATTTCAACCTTTTAGTACATATTATTACACACCTTTAGAAACACATTGGTGAAGAAATTTCTTGGTAACGATTTACTTCGCAGATTGGTCAAATATCTTATAAAATCCCCTTACTATATGAGCTATAAATATAAGGTGCTGGGAGTGAGAATTATAATGTAGGGGTGCCTCGGATTAAATAAATATTCATGGATTGCCCTGAGACAAAAAAGTTTGGGAAGTTTACGGTCCACCTGGACTAATAGTTCAAAAAAATAAAATGGAGTGATGGGAAAACTGTGAATTGGCACTTTGTGCACAAAATGACTTCAGTCTTCAGACTTGAAAAAATACTTGAAAAATCGCTCTTTTCAAAACACACAAGATGGCATGGCCAGGCTCCTCAACTAACACGATTGGCCATGTTGGCGGATGGGAAGCCAGCTGGAGAGTGAATTGATTCACTACTCTTAGACGGGTGTTGTCAATGATGATGGATGGTGGCTTGTACACTCCACAAGGTGTCGGCTGAGAGTGTGCTTCAGTTTTTCTGAGGCTTATGTTATGGTGAGACCATATAGTTATAAAAGAAGGGTGAGACCCATCTATACACTAGTAAGACGCCTCAGGGCCTCAAGGCAGCGAGGTCGCGCATTGTCTTGGCCATGTGGCCAGTGATGTATATCGGACCAGTTACCCATATATGGAGACCCCTGGCAATCCCCCCTCGAAAATACATGTTTTAATTAGTTTAATCCTCTGAAACAGGCAGAGGGCAGAGAGAGAGAGAGAGAGAGAGAGAGAGAGAGAGAGAGAGAGAGCAGTGCATCTTGGGTGACTCACACTGACCAGGAAATTGAGGAACTATAGCCTCACTCTCAACATAAAATATATTTTAATTGTAATTCTGACCATTTAAAATATATATACCCAATCGAACATCTTAGTTACATCGATATCGTTTGTGAACTAGTTTGTTGAAGCTTATTCATTATACTTATCGAAATCGCTATGACCGCGCAGCGCCGTGGCCGTGCTCCACATCACCGCACGGCGGTGAAAGAACAAAAGGACTCCATAACTCCGCCCCCGGTAGCAAAAGTGAATCAGAAGGCTGACAAAGGGTGAATTGGTTAAACACCAGTATTATGAAGACCAAACATTTCAGCATTGGATCACTTTGTACATATAATTACTTCAGTTATAATTGTATATTTACTTCACTCACTCATCTCTCCCATGGCCTATGGGACCGTAGGGTTATGACCGTATGGCCTATGGGGACGTAGGGTTGTCATGGTGGATGCCTGGGCAGTCAGGGATCTGCAGCACTCTCCATCTTCTGCTGTATGAAGCAGGGCATTAACATAAAAGTCGACAAGTCGACTCAGTCGACTTAATTACACAAGTCGACTCCCACCAGAGAAAGTCGAAAGTCGAAGTTGGAAAAAGATAAATCAAAAATATATACAGTATATACTTTCTATTGTGAAAATAGCAGATCTACATGCTCACAACACCTTGTGTTGCGAGGCGTTGTGAGCATGTAGATCGGCTATTTTCACAATTTCTGCCTCTATATATTTGACAATTTGGACAATGTTTAATTTGCCATTTTAGAGGTATTAAAAAGTCCTTAAATTGTCACTTTAGAAATGTGAAGATATGCTCTATAGTCTATACACTTAAACTTGATGTTGGTTTGTTTACAGTTGAGTGAGAAAACAATGTTTCACGTTAAGTTAATCATCTGGGGACCCCCCCAAAATAATTGGGGGATAGTGCATGTGATGACGTTATCAAACGATAAAGTCGACTTCAACTCAACTTTTTACTGAGTCGAGTCGACTTGCAAAAATCACAAGTCGTTAATGCACTAGTATGAAGCAGGGCCCATTCCCTGTAGTTGTCCATTATCTGCCTGCCTCTTCTTCACTTTCCAGTCAGGACGGTATGTCTTGTGACATGACCATACGAGGCCAGTGTGCAATGTTTTACTGTTGATAGTAGAGGCTCCTGTTCTCCAGTATGGGTGGTACAGTAACTAACGGTCTTACATACTCATTTAGATGGTGTTCTTATATATGTTACAGTTAGATTGGGTAACTCGGTTAGATCGTGGTAAGAGCGCTCGTTTTGTCATTCACCACACACCCCTACCCTACCGCCACAACAGCCATTCACTTGTGCAGTCGCTGACGTCACTCGTTTGCGACCCCTCTTTCTTTGTTTATCTACTAGCGTAGCTCAGCTGTGTTTAGCCATTAGCTTACTATGCCTAACTCTAACCCTAACCTTAACCTCGGTAAAACTATGCCTAACCCTAACCCTAACCTCTGTGGGGTGAGGCGCTATCATTCCTGCCGACGCTACGTTGTCATTGTCGTTGCTGTGGATCAAAGCGACTGTTTGTTTCCGCCCCGTGCCGCACAATGAACCCTCCGGTTCTCGATCTAACTGATTCTCAATCTAGCAGTGACATATACATCCTTATGTAGCACTTGTTCTCAATTTACTTCAGTTAACACTTTGAACGATTGAAGCTACTTTTTGTTACACCATATTTTGTAATTTTTTTTGTTTTATAAGCATTTTAGAACTAAAATGGGGAATCAATAAGAACCATAAACGATAAGCAGAATCTCATGAACTCCTAACGATACCCTTCCCCAGTTTCCATCGTTGATCTCAAACCGCATCGGCTTTCAGGGAGGTCTCATTTGGCAACAGTGGGCGTCATTCTATCCAGAAGGACCCTGGACAGAAATGTTACCTTTTTTTTCTAGCAGGCTTGAGAATCTAAACAGCGGGTTAATCAAAAACCTGTCAACCAGTAAAACGGACAGTAGGATTTACGAAAAGGAAAAACGTAAAACCAATTTGCAGACCAATACAAATATAATCCCTCTCAATCATCAATTGTGAATAACAAGAAGTCAACTTTGATGATGGCGAGGGCCACTATATTTCCACCTTCACTCCAGAGTGCCACATTGCATATTGCTACGTCCTACTTTGTCACTTTCTAGTATCTCATACAAAAGAAGCAAAAATAGCAGATGTACAACGTTTTGAGCTTGTAGATCGGCTATTTTTGTTTCTTTTGAATTGGAATCCTGAATTATTTGTTTTATTTTTTAATTGGAATCCTGAAATGTAACATTTTGATTTAATTTCAAACGCATTTAGTTATATACTCATGTTAACTTCATGAACCTAAATACAAATACGTTGGACATAAAAGAAGACATTTATTTTAATATTAGTCATTAACTCAGTCGGTGCCATATTTAAAGTGGGGACCTCTTGTATTGCCGGTTCACCAACAAAGGGTTAAATAAAAATAAAAAATTAAAATAGTGTGCACGCTGGTGCACACATTCGTGCACAGATCATGCACTATGCATGTGCATGCTTTTCACAGCTTTCAAACAAAAAAATCCGCTTGGAAATCCGTTCAGGCATTCAGGAGAAGGCTGCCCTTATGTTTTCTTCAAATGTAAACTAACATGGCTGCCATGTTTGAAATATGGGGTTGGTATGGGGGTTAAACATGCAATTTCGCGATCGCGATACTGCTTAGTACACTGTTGGAGGTCCAACATTTTTTTTTTCAAAAAAAAATTTTTCCAATTTTTTTTTTTTTTTTTTTTTTATTATTTAAAAAAAAAAAGACGTCCAGAAGACGTCTGGCAGGGAGGTCCATAGTGAAAAAGACGTTTTTATTATAAAAACGTCTTTTTTGGCAGGGTATGAGTTAAAGGGGCACTCCACCACTTTTCAACCTATGTTCATATAATTGGTCCTCACTCAAAAATAGTTTTTTTCTTTTTTCCTCAGAGGAGGGCTGTGGGCAGGTCAGAAACCCATCGTCTTGTGACATCATCGATTGCCAATCCAGCTTATAGAAACTGCAGGCTTTCTATTCCTGAAAAGTTGCAATTTTAAAGTGGAAGCCATTGTTCTCGCGATAATAAAAATCTAAATATTTTTTTCAAAAATATTGATTACATTTTTTTTTTTGTGGAAAATGATGATGTCACAAGACGATGGATTCTGAACTTCCCACAGCTCTCCTAGGAGACTTGGACTGAGTAGAAAAAAATGGTGATATTTTATCATGAATATTAGTGAGGACCTATTATATGAAGACAGGTTGAAAAGTGGTAAACTGCTCCTTTAAGCTACTAATATAGACTGACGGAATTAAAGCAGGTCATGTTTGGAATTGTAACAGCTGAAATCAATAATATATCAGTATTCCGGTATTAACCTGCGGGCCGCATTAAGTGGAGGTGGGGGCCGCATGTGTCCCTCGGGCCGCCAGTTGCCCATGTATGCTCTAAATCATCACTTGTGAATAACAAAAAGTGTGTTGAGACTGTTCCCTCTGCCTGTTGTTTGGGACATTTCCAGGCATCAACATTTGTGTGCTAATGTTTAGCCAAGGAGCAGGGCACAACTTTACTTTACAAACTGATAAATCCTACTTATAACTTTAATTCGGAACCATACATGGTACAAATACAGATTACAGAACCATCAAACCACTGAAAACTAGTTTTCACTCGAAACTAAATATACTGTCTTTTTGACAAATAAAGCTCTTTAACCAACTCTATGTTCGCAACAACTAGAGCGGGCATGGATTAATGGTACAAACTATAAAAAAATAAAACAAACTGATGAATAACAGTGAATTGGCACAAAACTGACTCCTTTCTAGCAGTAAGTATGCAGACTTGAGAAGTTCAACACCCAAAGTAATTCAAACCAAACACTTGAAACTAAATCGCGAGAGCATCTTTTCTCAAAACACTGTCTGATATATTTCGGAACCACTCGCTCCGCAGCTATGCCCAAATGAGGTTTCTCCGGGGGTAGTTCACCAGGTTATCAACCGCTCTTACCGTCACCAAGCGTTGTATCCAAAAATAAATGGTCCTATACCCATCTCTACTTTTTTAGCGGCGGGGGTAATCCAAGTGATTTGTTGAAACAATACTTTAAAAACGCTCACTTTGTCAGCCCGGTCTGTGTTTTCCCAGCGAAATGTTACGGAAGCAATCACGTGACCCGCCATTAATCTCAAGCGAGAAATGGGAGCGTGTCGCGAGATTTCCCCCGCGAGAAATGGCAAGGCTGACAAAAAACACAGACCGGGCTGACAGAGTGAGTGTTTTTTAAGTATTGTCATTTGGGCATGCTGTGAGCAGGAACCACATCTCGGAGCGGCATAGCCGCGGAGCGAGTGGTTCCGAAAGGAGCTAATATATGCCTTAAAGTATCATGGCACAGGGGCATCTGGGTGGCTCAGGGTGCAGAGGCCCTGCTCTTCACCGTGGGGACTGGGGTTTGGAACTTCCACAGTGCCTCTGGCTTGGCCAGGTGCTCCAACCAAAATAACTTGCAGAGTTTGTGGTTGGGAAGCCAGAAGGGCGTTTTACAGCATAAAATTGCACTGGCGGTAACCGGAGGAGTGGGCACCTAAACATAGCGGTCAATGTTAAATTGGTTATTAAAAAAATAAAAATAAAAAAATTATACAAAGTATACATGATTTGAACATGCGTGACATTTAAGGCCTAAATTGCAAAAAAAAAAGAAAATACCTTGTGGTCATGTTGGACAAAGTCAAGACTGAAGGATAAAATCAGGGCTGATAATGATATACCATGCAATGTTTAAATCCAGTATGCTTTACATTATTTCCAACATTTTCAAAATTATATTTTACCTTTTGGAAATAAAATAGACAATTTAACATTTCGGTGCCCACTCTTCCTGAATCCGTACTAGTGACTCCAACAGGGCAACAGGTATAAGGTTACGATGTGTTCCACCTCATTCTGTTTCTCTCTGTAAAACTCCTCACGGTCAGGTGACAAGAAGAGGCTGGAGACCCCAGGTGGAGCGGTGTGGTTGTCAACACAGGTGGTTCTCAAAGTGGGGTCTGTCCGTCCGTCCGTCCGTCCGTCCGTCCGTCCGTCCGTCCGTCCGTCCGTAAGTCTGTCCAGTCCTTGAGGAATGTCCTCAGCAAAATTAGGTAATATAGGATAGAAATCAGTTGAACCACTTTAACCCCATTTTATACTTTGGACTAATGTTCCAAAAATCTTGAACATATTGTGGAATACTTTTGAAGACCATAAAACAACAATCTTTAACGGGGTTCGCTGGCTCAATACGTGGGCAGCAGCGGCTCAGGAGGTAGAGCGACCGCTCGGGAACCGGAGGGCATTTCAACGAGGGATGGGACGATGCGCCATATTATCGTTTATCGAGATAAAACACACTCACGATAATTGTATTGCGGAGGTTTAATTTGTCGTGATATCGTCCTCCGTCATGCACTGGGATCAATTCACCTTTTATTTGCCGAACTGCATATCCGGTACCACTTAAACCCTCTATAATTGGTAAAAGGTACTTATAATAAACATTCTTTTTTTTCACTCTCTATCAAATGTCTTTGCCAAAATATAGCCGATTTACAAGCTCACAGAGCTTGTAGATCTGCTATTTTTTGGCAAATGTTCCGCCCCAGGATAAGAGGGTGATTTCTTCTGTCACAATAACCACAATATGAAAATGTTGGGATCGTCCCGTCCCTGACTTCAACCGTACATGGCCTCGTAGATGTTCTGTCCCATCTTGATGTAGGCCTCCTTCTCCTGCGCGCTCATCTGCTCCACCAGCTGGGGCCTCTGGCTCACCTCCTGGTAGGAGTAGGGCCGCCCCGCCACCATCACCGTGGGATCCTCGTCCCCACCCACCTCCTCAAACTCCTCGTCATCCTCCTCGTCCTCCATCACCTCCTCCGCCGCTCCTCCTCCTCTGCGCTGGGAGGAGGAGGCAAGGGGAGGGGCCTTGGGGGAGTCGTCGTCCGACTCGCTGGTGTCGCTCTCCGAGTTGCTGGCGTTGCCGGAGGCCAGCGCCCTGGCGGCGGCCGCGCCTCCTCCCCCCCCGGCTGCCGCCGCGCCGCCACCGCCGCTCCTCTTCTCGTGGATGAGGAGGGCGCGCATCACCTCCTCGTTCTCGTCCGACTGGCCGTGGGCGCCGACGCCGTCCATGGCTCCGGGCGCCATGTCTTCCGCTGCGGGGGAAAGAGAGAGAGAGACACAAACAAGACCACGTGTCAGAAACGATACTGCGTCGCTCGCTGGATTATTCAGAACAGGTACATATTATTGTGTATCATTATTTTATGCTTTAACTATTGAAAAATAGCAGATATACAAGCTCACAGCGCGGCACCAAGTGCCGCGCTGCGAGCTTGTAGATCTGCTATTTTTGAAAAATATTGAAAATTTGAATTTTGACCCGATTCTATAAGTGTCTTTTGAATCCTTCTAAGGTTTTTTGAAAAACCTATGTTTCTACGTCAGCAATCTGGCCAGCCATCGTCAAAGAAAAGGTCCTTTTCACTTAACTGGAGCTCAGTTAGTCTGTTCTTGAGAGACTACTATGTCAGTGGTTCTCAAACTTTTTCATGTCAAGGACCCCCAAAATGATATTTATTTGGCCACGGACCCCCATCTCAAAATATTTAGTTCCAGGGACCACCCAGAAGCAAAATTTGAGTTACAAACGTTCGCTTTGAAAATACATATATTCAAAGATTTGGCACACATTTTCACGACTTTTTCCAAAAATAGCAGATCTACAAGCTCGCAGCGCGGCACCGAGTGCCGCTCTGTGAGCTTGTATATCTGCTATTTTTCACTGGTTAAAGCATTCAATAATTCTAGGCCTAATTGGATTAAAGCGAAATAAAATCACAAGATCAAGTGCTCCAAATACAAAGTCTGTGAAACATCATGAGAGGAGCTAAGCCAAGCTAGTGCCGATTCCTAAAATCTAAAATGATTATGTTTTAGTAATATTGCTCTTGCTGTTCTACTTACTGCCAACAAGGTACTTTTATATTAAATACTTTTTGTTGGAATTTCATGAAAGATTTTTGATAAATAATGTGGCGATCCGTCTGACTTTGTCATTCTAATCAATGATGGAAAAGATCTCCAAAGTTGGGTGGTTTGACGGACAGTTGGAGGATCCAATGGGAGCTTAGGTTCGATAATTGTAAAAAGTAGAAAAATGGAGATCACCCAACAGCGACAACATACAGTAAATGACTGATATTATGTTGCAGACTGTGAAAATATATAACGTATGAGTGCAGAGTAATGACTTCACTGGTCTCCAGGGATGAGAGCTACATTTAAACGCTCTAAAGGTCTCATTAATCAGACATTAATGAGTTGTTTTTCTTCTTTTTTTAAAGTTAATTTACAGTCAATTATTGTATTTGCTTTTCATAAGTGGCGTTTCCATAAAGCCTCTTAATGCGCATTTAAGGCTTATTCGCAAAATCTTTTTATGGAAACACTTCAAAATGCGAATAAACTTTCATTATCCGCAAAAAAATGTATCCGCTTGGAGGAGGTGGATTTTGAGGCTTTATCGAATAAACTAAATGCGCATTTGTGAATGGAAACGGGTCTGCGAATAAATTATGACGCTCTGGTCCATATCGTCCTCCTATAACACTTTCCCCTGCTGCTTAATTAACATCCATTGTATAGCGTTAGCCGTTAGCCCACAAAACAAACCGGTTGTTGCACACGGAGTGACCCTTCGTCATCACACCGTGTTGCGCGTGCAAAAAGTGGCTGATCTACAAGCTCACAGCAGCTTGCATCTGCGACGCTGCAGGATGCAGTCTGCCCGGAGGACTCAACCCGGGCGCACTTTCTCCGCGACGGTGCGTCGCGACCGGCTCTGGTTGCAGCGAGTGTGCAGAGAGTCACAGCAGTGCTCACGTCTCTCGGTCTGAAAAAATCAGCCCCATCCCATGCAGCTCTGTGCACTGTGTGCAAGCCAGCGGGAAGTATTTACAGCAGGTCGGTCAGACGGACCCAGGCAGGATCTCCCAAGAATCGCATTTCATCAGTTTAATGGAAACAGTCTAAATTCGCTTTGTTTTAATTAGGGCTGTCACGATATGACATTTTACATGACGATTAATGGTCACTCAAATAATTGGCGATTAACGATTTAATTGTGTTTTTGTCGTTGATAATTACATTTCTGTTTGGCTTTTAGGCTTTGAAGTTGTACATTGCAGATATGACACATAACCTAAATACACAAATAAATTACTGACATATTTGACAACGTACTACTTTAAAAATAACATTGATAGTGGAAATAGCCGATCTACAAGCTCACAACGCGTCACGATGCGACGCGTTGTGAGCTTGTAGATCTGCTATTTCCACTATTTCTGAAAATGTTTGTAAATGTATGAACATTTTTCAACATTCATGATTATGACGATTATGACAAAATATTTGCGATTATGTAAAATAATTGCGATTAGACGATTATGTAATAATTGTGACAGCCCTAGTCTTAATACGCATTTCTGATAATTCGCTTCCCTAATTCAAATACGTTTATGGAAACATGGCTACTGACAGGATAGTGAATGGTGACAAAGTGATGATGACGACGACATACTGTACAACAGGTCCCAGGAATCTAACCAGGGACATACAGTACTGTAGGCCTAATAGTGAAAGGCAACCTCATTCTCCCTAGTCCCGCCTAGTCCCAGCTGTGATTGGCTGGCACCCCATGGAGGTTAAAGGGGGAAGACCACCCATTTTCAATATTGAACTATGTCATTAATATACCTTAGAGGAGTTGTGTGAAAATAGAAAAAAAGTTCCCCCTCTTCTGTGTTGCCTAGAACTGGAGGATTGACTTTGGGGTTTGTATTGTAAAGTACAACGGTGTGATGTCATCACGTTGTGATTTGCAATACAAACCCCAAAATCAATCAACGGTTTTCAGTAACATTTGTGTTATACTATCAGTGGTTTTCAAAACGTTTTCATATCGAGGACCACCATTTGGCCGAGGACCCAAATCTCAAAATATTTAGTTTCAGCGGTCCCCCAGAAGCAAAGATTTGAGTTGAAAAGATTTGCACGAATTTTCAAGATCTCTCAAAAATAGCAGATCTACAAGCTCATAGCGTGGCACGAAGTGATGCGCTATGAGCTTGTATATCTGCTGTTTTTGAACAGCCAGGGTATACAATAATGGTTAAAGTGGTTAATATCTAAAATGGCACAGCTGTCTTCCCGGTTTTAAGAGTAGATAAGTAACAAACTGCGCTGTGTGTCGGCGCAAAGGCAAAAAGCAAGAGAAAGTCTCCTCACGGTTGTTGAGGGCGTCGGGCTCGCTGTAGGCTCCCTGCACGGTGCTCTGGGTGAGCCACACCGGCCTCTCCTTGGGAGCCTTGCCCTCGCTGGCCTGCCTGCGCTGGTCCTCCTGCTCCACCATGCTGATCTCCACGTTCTGGGTGTAGAGGTCGGCGTAGGACGAGCCCTTACTGGACCAGGCCTCGCGGTGCGGTCCCGCTGCCCCCAGGGCCGCTGCCGCACGCTCGCGGCTGGACAGGGAGGGAGGGAGGGAGAGAGAGGCAAAGGT
The DNA here is from genome assembly GCF_963921795.1 of Nannobrachium achirus. Taxonomy (NCBI): domain Eukaryota; kingdom Metazoa; phylum Chordata; class Actinopteri; order Myctophiformes; family Myctophidae; genus Nannobrachium; species Nannobrachium achirus. Next base: position 41,907,622 of record NC_137829.1, on the reverse strand, counting down.
CAGAGGTTGGTAAGGTTTCCTACATTTAGTATTTGTCATCATTTCAAAACAGTGGAGAAAAGAAATGATGGGATTTCTTTCCTTTTTTTTGACTGAATTAGAAAACAAATGTTTAAGAAGTAGTGAAAAATAGCCGATCTAAAAACCTCAAAAGCTTTTGCTATTAAAATGTCTTTGACAATTTGCGCTTCTAATTACGTGGCCAAAATAGGGACCGCCAGGTTAAGGCGGCATTAGTGTGGCGCACGCACACCTACTCTCTGCGGGAAGATCTGTGACAAGACTTTGCAGTAAGTATTGTTTCCCGTTTGATTTGACCACTGTGATCTAACTAGAAGACAGAATTTGGTCTGATCTGTCTTTATTAGATGCTTAGCAGAAGGTAAATTACATTAGACCTCCCCCAGAGAGTCTAGCTTTTGTCAAGTAACTTGAAAAATAACCATAAAACCAACGTGAAAAAGAATTGTGATAAAATCGTGTATCGTGATACAGCTTGGGAAAATATCGTGATATTGCATTTTTCCATATCGCCCACCCCTACGCATGTGTTTTACCTAATTGCCAGACAGTCCCTACCAAAACGACACCCAATAAACATAAAAGTAATCGCCTTTGGAATTAAGAGAGAAAGCAACGAAATCAGGATTTCCTCTGAGGGCCCATAGAATGTTTGGCTTTTCACAGCCAAATTAACTGCATTGCACAGCAGTGCCAACAGTTAACAAAATAAAACAATGAGCCAATACACTACTGGCACAACGTTGGCCATCCATCTGTTCTCAAAGGAATCCTGCTCCAGAATGTATGAATTGCAGCCCTGCAGCGAAGGATGCTCCAAGATCATGAAAATGTGTTTATTTAAAAAAATATATATTATTATTTTTTTTAATTTTTATCCCACGATTTTGTAACCCATTTTCACCCAGTGCCAATTGCCTATGTAATCCTGGCAGGGATTGACACTAACGGTTGCCCGACTGCCCGGGGCAAGTAAAAAAAGAGGTCGGGCAGGTGAAGTTTGCTACTGGGTTGCCCGACAGGGCAAGTGCACATTTTGAGTTACACTAATGAGATCTGTGCCTACTTGAACGGGGCTAGTGTTCCGTCTCTCTATCTCACTCTCGCTCCCAAGTCCATCCCTCCGCCTCCACAGACACACACACACACACACACACACACACACTGAACGAACGTGCAACCAGTGGCTCCTCATAGACTGTAAAAGCAGTGGCTACGTGAGCTAGCAGTCGAAAACAGCTAATCTACAAGGCGTGCAAACTCACATTATGCTAAAGCATGGTCAGATTAATGCACACGCTTTACGGTGGGGAGAAAGTGAAAGAAGACAGAACTATTCCCGTAAAAGTGCCAAAATCTATAGCAAAGGCTGCTGAAGGAGAGCTCCAGCGCTAAAGCGCTAAAAATGTCCGCGAATCGTCTATTTTCCGTGCGAAGCGTCTAATATTTCCGTGCTATCAACTCCCTGTTGGTAGCCAGCCACACACATCCACACTATTGCGCTACATAATGCATTTAATCAAGAGCAGCATGTGTGGGGGGGGGGGGGGGGGGCAAGTGGCCAAGACCTGAGGGCAAGTAGATCATGACCTGTACTTGCCCGACGGGCAAGTGCCTCTGAGACCTTAGTGTCAACCCCTGCCTGGGCTCTGCTCTCCCTCTGCCACGCCTGGGGAGACAACGGACTGACCTCACGGACTGACCTAACCCTTCCTTCAATGCATAAGTAGTCCAAGTTGTTTCTTTTCACCTGACAGGGGGGGGATTTCCCCGGGATGGACGTAGCGCGCGGAAGGAACACGTTATTCCAACCAGTTCCTTTCCCCTCCATCAAGCGCCCCGGCTGGCCAGGGGGAGGCATTATAGAGACCAGGATTACTGCATGTTTTTGTGAGGGTATCAACCCTAGGAGATACGGGGAGAACATGCAAACTCCACACAGAAAGGCCCTATCGCCAACCCCACCTAGTGTGTTGGCGCTGATGACACAGAGGGAGAAACATGCCCCCAGCACCCACAGCGTCCCCCGGCGGGAACCGAAAATGGGAAGTGTTTAAACGGCACGCCTGGCACAGGCCTTGGGCCCAGCGGGGATACTGCTATTACATAACCACGGAAACCCTCTAGTCTCTGAGGAAAATGGACTTGAGTTACAACTCTACTTGGAACGTTTCCTCGTCTAGTGTCTAGGTGGCTGTCTTCTAAAATTCGACAAATCGGCGTGTCGTTTTAAGCCCCCGGAATCGACTCCAATTGAGTCGAGCCGTCGAAAATATATATATATTTTATCACATGAGAGCGCTGGACTGGACTGTCATGTACTTCTTATTTAGTCCATACATACGAACTTGTACTAGACTTAAAAATAAAACCAGTTCACGTGACCTGAAAGTTTCCTTGGTCATATTACAGGAGGCTCTTATTTTGAAGCTAACCGCTTTGAGAGGAAATGCGTCAAAGTGTTGTTATTCTACTTGTTACAGCTAGAGCAGCCAAGAAGCAGCAGCGCGATACACTTCACTCATTGCCGCTGAGTGTGGCACTGTGGTGGTGGTCTCAGGCTGAGGACTGTGGTGGAGTAGAGGACTACTTAAAAAGTTTTATCCATCCATCCATCCATCCATCTTCAACCGCTTATCCGGAATAGGGTTGCAGGGGTAACAGTTCCAACTGAGACTTCCAAAAAGTTTTAGATTAAGACAACTTGCTTGCATTGCGATGCAGCCGTGTGCCGTTCTACATCGACGCAGTGATGTTACATAATTGTTACCCTTTAGCCTACGTTTGTTGGTGTTTTTCCTCCTAAAGGAAGTGCTTTAGCCCTGTTCCTTTAGCCTTGGAGAGGCATAAAATCATTACAATCAGGCAGTTTTCAAAGCAGAGAATCCACCCATCATATGTGGTTTATAACAGCTGTTGTACCGGGCTATCAATGCGTCACGTCTCCACTCCCTTTTTTTTTTCTTTTTTTTTTTTTTTACTTTTTTTACATAAACGATTCGTCGACGCGTCAGAATAACCCCGGCGACTCGACTTGTAAAATCCTGAGTCGAAGACAGCTCTAATCTATTTGCCAAAAATAGCTGATCTACAACAGTAGTTCTCAAACGTTTCAGTGCCAAGGACCAAAAAATGGATATATGTATTGACTAAATATCAAAAAGGTTTTTTTCGACTAAATCTACAGTTAATTTAGTAAAATAAATGCATTTTGGCGGGCCTTGATGGTGTTGTAATGCCTGATTTTATAATATATTTAGTCTTAGTCAGCACAGTTTGCATCAGTGAAACTGATCGACGAACATTTGTCATCACACACACACACACTAGGGCAGGGGTGTCGAACTCATTTTGGGGTTGAGGGCCGCATTGGACGAAAGGTGACTTGATGAGGGCCGCAGCGGTGTCGCGGATCGGATGGCACGCACACATGTTTGCTCTGTTTTTCTTCCTGTTGTCTCAGTCACGGCTATAGCTAGCAGTATAGCTCATTTTATCATGTATCATTTTATAAATTGTGTTCCTTATTAAATAAAATAGCTACTTTTATTATTGGTATTACAGTTGCAGCCTACAAGAAATTTGCTACAAAAAATGCTATTTGTTTAATTGCCAATAAAAATGAATCTTTTTATAATAGAATAATTCAATTTCTGATACAGTCCCTGTTATAATTTGTAAATGGCTACAAAAGATTTTGTTTGATGCAGGACAATAATTATTTTTATTTTATTTTATTTTGAGTAATGAACAATAATGGAATATTCAGAAAATATCAGTGAATAATAAAACTTTTATCATTATTTTTCAAAGTTTTGAAAAATAAGTTATTTTCTTAACAACATTAATTTTCATGCCTAATATGTGTAATCTTTGAGTACAGTTCGGATATTGAAGGTATGTTCAGATATATTCATAGCCAGACCCACCCTCCCCCCATTCCTATAGCAATGCTGTCATCTTCAGAGAGAGAGTGCTGAATGCTGATCACTTAACATTCCAATCAATCAAGTCGATTGTCTGCACCTGGTGGCTGATTGAGGGGAGAGAAAGCTAGACTGCAGAGAGCATTAGTTGGTTAATTCTTTAAAAAAATCATAACTCTTGACAGGAATGGGCTAGAGACTTACTTTTTTTTCTAAATGCTCAGAAATGTCTGCTCTACAAGGCTGGGGCCGGATTGAATCATCTCGGGCCGTATCTTTGACATCCCTGCACTAGGGCATTAACGAAAAAGTCGACAAGGCGACTCAGCCGACTTCATTACACAAGTTGACTCCCACCAGAGAAAGTCGAAAGTCGAAGTAAAAAAAAAAAAAAAAATATATATATATATATATATATATATATATATATATATACTTTCTATTGTGAAAATAGCAGATCTACATGATCACAACGCCTCGCGATGCGAGGCGTTGTGATCATTGGCTATTGGCTATTTTCACAATTTCTGCCTCTATATATTTGACAATTTGGACAATGTTTAATTTGCCATTTTAGAGGTATTAAAAAGTCCTTAAATTGGCACTTTAGAAATGTGAAGATACCCTCTATACACTTAAACTTTATGTTGGTTTGTTTACAGTTGAGTGAGAAAACAATGTTTCACATTAAGTTAATTATCTGGGGACCCTCCAAAACAATTGGGGGGTCGTGTGTGATGTGATGACGTCATCAAACGATAAAGTCGACTTCAACTCAACTTTTTACTGAGTCGAGTCGACTTGCAAAAATCACAAGTCATTCATGCCCTAACACACACACACACACACACACACACACACCTCTGTCTGAGGGCGGGGATCTCTCCGGGCTCGGGCTCCAGCAGGTCCTGTGACAGGTTGATGTCCTCGGTCTCGCGGAGCAGCAGATAGATGGGTTCTATCTGGTCGTTGAAGCGGGCCACCAGGGTCTTGGCGTCCTTTTTGGGCACGGCAGACTCGTCCTCCTCCACCTCCGTCTGACAGAACGTACAGCGGAACGTCGCTAAGGGAGGGCACAGGGACACATTGATGAGCATGTGTGTGTGTTAGGGCTTTCACGAATAGTGATTTTTAGTATTCAAATTATTCGATCTCAAAGTATTCGAATAGTCGAATATTCGACAGGACTGGCCAAACTGTCAAATATTAAGTAAGCAAGAGGCCAACATTGTGAAAATAGCAGATCTACATGCTCACAACGCCTGCTATTTTCACAATATTTATCTGCGGAACCGAGTCACATTAAATGTAATATCTACAATTCCAAGTGCTTGTCAGGGTGGGGGTCCCCAGTTCAAATATGTTTATTTTGGGGGTCACGGCCTAAAAAGGTTTGAGAACCCCTGGTATAGAGCATTAACAAATTCATCCACCAGGGGCTTTGACAACTCATTTTTATGACTTCCTATCTAGCTAAGCTTTATAAACTAAGAGAAAACCATAAAAAAGTAAAAATAAGCGAATATTCGTCTTCGGTGAACAACGTCGAATAGCAACTTTTATATTTGAATATTCGAATATTTGAATATTTGGTGAATGCCCTAGTGTGTGTGTGTGTGTGTGTGTGTGTGTGTGTGTGTGTGTGTGTGTGTGTGTGTGTGTGTGTGTGTGTGTGTGTGTGCTGTCACGATTACGTTATTTATTCTTTTTGCTACATTTTTATCCCACGATTTTGTAACCATTTTTCACCCAGTGCAAATTGCCTAAGCCAATTGCCTGGGCAAACTCTACCCAGCAGATTAGCCAACATAGCAGATAAGACGAAAGTTGGCCGCGGATTGTGTATGTGTTGTTCATAACGCTCAATATTCACAAGCCTAGCCTCAGGTTAGTACAGCGGTTCTAAAACTATGGGTCCCGACCCAAAGTGGGGTCGCGGGCAGGTGACAGTGGGGTCGCGCATTGGCTTGGTTTTATCAAGAAACGGTAAAAAAAAGAAGTGTGGCCGTCGCCACCAACCATAGATTTAAAGCGACCAACAGGACTACAGGTGGGCAACTCGACTACACTCTGCCTCCCACCCCGAAGGAGGAGAAGCAGAGAAACGCAACAAGACACTGCAGTGGAATTATGTTCAATGTGAGCAGGTGTCTTAAAACAGCCATTGTGGGTGTTTTTGTTACTCGCGGTAAATACATGGAGTCCATGGGTCCATTTGGTTCTATCTATCCAGCCCCGCAGCTTGCGGAGTTAGATAACGGATCACGAACGAACATTAACAAGTGAGAGTGGAGATCATTCTCACAGAGACAGACAACCAGACAGTTGCAACACCGTTGTGTCACAGACAAATGAGAAAAAAACGCCACGTCCAAAGATAAAATCGAAAGCTGCCTGGACTATTAACGGTTCTACTGCAAGACGTTATTATTTATTTATTGGGGCCAGCAAAAAGCAGCTTACCTTTGCGATGTTATAGAAAATTATCTATTGATTCTTTCTAAACTAATTCATTTTACGATGGACGCTCAAATGTGTACTTTGGCCAAAATGGCGGCAGAGGGCAGCCTTATGCAAGAATTGGGCCGCTCCGCTTGCCATACATTCAGAGCATAGAAATGCATTTTCTAGATCAGATCCACAGAAAACAGCCAGGAAGTGATTTGGGACTCCATTATTGCTAACGTGCGGTGGATTTTTGAGAGCAGCGTTACGGGAGATGTTTTTACTGTACACAGCAGCGCGACCCCTCATCTTACAGTCATCAGACAAGGTAAAAAGAACGAGCCGTATTGGCAACGAGCTGGGTTGAAAATTGGGGCGAACGGGAACGTCTGAAGCGGTAAAAGAGTTAAGAAACTGTTCTATATTTTGGCCAAATGCTTCAGTTTACATTACAACTAGGGGGAGGGGCTGCACACAGGGAACGCGTCACGCGTATGTGCAGTCGGGGGGTGATGGGGTCGCCAAAAACTTTCGCTAATAATATGGGGTCGTGAGATCAAAAAGTTTGAGAACCCCTGGGTTAGTACCACTTAGAGTAGGGGTGGGAAATAATTTTTCCCATGGGGCCACATGAACAACAGAAAATATTTTGTGGCCGGGACAAAAGGCAGTGCTCCCCGCAAGATGTGCTCCCCACAAACTAAACACACAGCTTTACCTCTGACTTCAGTAAATAAATACTTCGCAGTCAAATTTTTGTTGAAAACCCGGCATTCTGCATCGACTTTTCTTTTTTTGCCACTTTAGCCATTTTTGATGGGTAAGGTAAGGCAGGTCGTCTTGACTTGTGACCAGTTCTGACCACCTGCTTGTTATTGAGACAACATCCATTGATCACGCACACGTGCTGATGTACGCATTGCGTCCATATGTACGTGAATAAAAAACGTCAAAATAAAAGAAATGCAGTCCATGCATGAGGTAAAATTTAAAAAAAGTTTATTTTGTAATTTGGCAATAACCCTACAAGGGCCGGTCAGAGTGAACCAAAGGGCCGCCCGCATACGGCCCCCGGGCCGCACAATGCCCAGGTCTGTTCTAGATCGTCATAAAACAACCATTTCTCTCGGGAGGACCAGGAAGATGGTCCTCACAAGGTCTAAGGTTCTTCATTTGTAATGTACCTACGGGGACGTTTGGTCCTCACAAGTACAGCAACACACGCACACACACACACACACACACACAGGGGCGTCACACCAGATTCTGGGCCCTGGGTACAAGGATTCACTGCGGGCCCCCCATGAATGTTAACTATTGAAAAATAGCAGATATACAAGCTCACAGCGCGGCACCGAGTGCCGCGCTGCGAGCTTGTATATCTGCTATTTTTGAAAAATCGTGAAAATGTGTGCAAGAAACCTATGTCAAGGACCCCCAAGATGATATGTATTTGGATATGTATTTGCTTCTGGGGGACCCCCCCCCAGAAGCAAAGTTTGAGTTAGAAATGTTCGCTTAAAAAATACATATATTCAAAGATTTTCACACATTTTCACAACTTTTCAAAAATAGCAGATATACAAGCTCACAGCGCGGCACCGAGATAAAGTTATTAGGGCCCCTCCACCTTGGGCCCCAGTAACTCAGTCCCACTTTCCTACCCCTTGTGACGCCCCTGCACACACACACATACACACACTGACTTCCTGGTGGATGTTTACAGGGCCATCTGCCTCTCTGGCTATTTTCAGTCCCAGTAATGGGAGCTATTCCAGCTTGACCACAGATCCTGTGTCTGCCGAGTGTGCGTGCGTGCGTAATATCAAAGTCACTAATCGGCGTTGTTCACCGAAGTCGAATATTCGCTTATTTTTTTGGATATAGTTTATAAAGCTTGGCTAGATAGGAAGTAATAAAAATTAGTTTGTTAATGCTCTATACCAGGGGTTCTCAAACCTTTTTAGGCCGTGACCCCCAAAATAAACATATTTGAACCGGGGACCCCCTACCCTGACAAGCACTTGGAATTGTAGGTATTATTTATGTGACTCGGTTCCGCAGATAAATATTGTGAAAATAGCTGATCTACATGCTCACAACGCCTCGCAACGTTCGCCTCTTGCTTACTTAATATTTGACAGTTTGGCCAGTCCTGTCGAATATTCGACTATTCGAATACTTTGAGGTTGAATAATTCGAATACTAAAAATCACTATTTGTGAATTTCCTAGCGTGCATGCGTGCGTACAAACTACAAAATAGCTCATAGATCTGCTTTTCAGTTTTAGGCTTACAGTTAAAAATGGCTACATTTATTAGAAACGGGGCATTCATAAAATCACTGTTCTAAAATGTACAGTAACACAAACCCCTGTGTGCGCAGTGTGTGTGTGTATATGCACGGCACATGCACACTCACAGACATAAGAACAACAAGTGGGGAGGGCAACAACATTCACAGCCACACAGAGAACAAATCTGGCCCAAGAGTGTGTATACATGAGTTTACATCACGCCCTGAAACACAGACCAGAATGAGAAAACAAGTTGGGATCGCAGCATGAGAATGACTGAACACATATTCAATCCCCATTTTTCAACACCTCAGAAAATGTAATAACGTATTAGGGGCCTCAGATACATACAGACGACGGTCGGGGAGGGGGAAGGGGCCGTCCCCCCCCCCCCCCCCCCCCCCACAAAAAAAAATACATTCCAATTCCGAGACGGAGTGCACACACTGTGCTGATGTATCGGCTACTCGTTGGCGTTAATCTGTCATGATGCACAAGAATAAGCATCCAAGCCCCACGGCCTCAGTGGGCGCAAGTCACTTTTTAGAGAAACCAGAATTGCGGGAGTCAGAGCAGCCTAAAAAGAAATATGTGAAATATTTATTCATGAAGTAAGCGTACACCAAATCATTTGGAGAAGAGATAAGGTACTTTATAGTATATATTGTACTGTAGGGGTGTAACGATATAGTAACTGAATAGAAAAATTGATTTTAATTTGCAATGATCTACTATATCGATATGCAAAAGCATATATCGTACCGTTTTGGCTTTGTATCGTATCGGTATCGTTTTACAATGCAGAATCGGTATTGAATCGTTTAGCAGTGCAAATAATTGATTGTATGGAAACAAAGTATTTGTGCCTTGTATATAGCAAAAATGAAAAAGAAGTGTTCAATTACTTCTCCATATAGCTACTCTTGGTCTATCGATAAATGTGTGTAATCTCTGTGTTCATGTCAAGGTGCGGGTTTGTCCATTATGTGTTGAAATATAATGTCCATGTATTTGCTAGAGAATCACAGTGTTTAATTATTTATATCCATAATAATAGATCTTTCCCTTAACATGCACTATTGACACGTTTCACACAGATTTAATTTCTTTGCTAAATAGTTACTATATCGTATCACCATGAATGAACCAATATCGTCCATGTATCGTATCGTCAACCATGTATTCAATACATGTAATTGCGATGCGTATCGTAATTGTTAAAATGTATCATTACACCCCTAATATATTGTGATGGCAAGGGAAGCATGACAAAAAGCTTCACTTTTCTGTTGTGCGGATAACATTAAGCCATTTAGGCCTAGAATTATTGAGTGCTTTAGATATTGAAAAATAGCAGATATACAAGCTCACAGCGTGGCACTGAGTGCTGCGCTGTGAGCTTCTAAATCTGCTATTTTTGAAAAGTCATGAGAACGTGGGCAAATCTTTGAATATATGTATTTTTAAAGTAATGTAACTCAAATTTTGCTTCTGAGGGGTCCCTGGAAGTAAATATTTTGAGATGGGAGTCTGTGGCCAAATACATATCATTTTGGTGGTCCTTCACATGAAAAAGTTTGAGAACCACTGAGATAGAAACATAGGTTTTTCAAAAAACGTTAGAAGGATTCAAAAGACACTAACAGAATCGGGTCAAAATTCAAATGTTCACGATTTTTCAAAAATAGCAGATCTAAAAGCTCAGCGCGCTGTGAGCTTGTATATCTGCTATTTTTCAATAGTTAAAGCAGAAAATCATAATACACAATACTGTGTACCCGTTCTGAATTGGTTAATGCAAGATTAGCTCCGGATTCACAAACTCAGACCCATTTCAAGATGGCTAGATAAAATAGGCAAGCAAAAGATGTGTTGTCTTGGTAACCACTTTCTATGCCGACAAACATCTAAGCTAATCTGTATTCATCGTCTACATGCAGTTTAAATAAATCACAAGCTTTGCTTAGAATGGTGATTAGCCAAACAGAAATGAATACTGTTTTCTGTTACCATAGTATTTGTCTAAAAATCATCTGCAGGCTTATAGAGGTGCAATTTTGTTTTGTCTGTTAGGCTGCCCGTTTTTGAGCTTCGAGTGTGTTTGTTTTCCCTCGTCATACATTAAAAGAACTTCAACTTATCGAAGAAACCTTATATCTCCATTCAACATGTTTTTATCCCTAAATGAATGCCCCGTTTCATCACAACACGGAGTATCGCACATAAGTAGACGATCTGCACGCTCACTTGCGAGCTCGTCTTTTCACAATTTTTTTATATTTTTAAAACAATGAAACGTGACTGGTTTTGAACATGCAAGGTTTTCTACCCGTGACAGCAACGAGATCAAACTAGGTGATAGGGATGGGACGATAAGCGATATTATCGTTTATCGTGATAAAAAAACACTCACGATAATCGTATCGTGGAGATTTAATTTATCGTGATATCGTCCTCCGTCATGCACTGGGATCAATTAACCTTTAATTTTCTGAACTGCGTATCCGGTACCACTTATAATTGGTAAAAGGTACTTAATAACGTAATAACAGACGTACTTGATACAGTCTTTTTTTCACTCTATCAGATGTCTTTGCCAAAAAATAGCCGATCTACAAGCTCACAACGCGTCGCAAACGCGACGCGTTGTGAGCTTGTAGATCGGCTATTTTTTGGCAAATGTTCCGCCCCAGGATAATGGATTTTGATTATTGCGATAATATTGTAAATCGCGATTTCTTTTGATACAATAATCCTGATATGAAATGTTCATATCGTCCCATCGCTACTAGGTGACCATCATAGTTTGTCACGGACAAGGAGGCAATTTCACAGAGCAAAAAAGAAAGTAAACAGACATAAATGCAGTCATTTTCTCTGCCGAGGGCAGCCAATTGAGGGCCAAGATGGGATGATGTGTGCGCGTACACAAACCCTCAATCACACACAGAGCTGGAAATGTGATGGAGCCATTATCAGGTTCTCTGAGATGTGCAAAAACCTCATATGACGCTGTCGGGCAGAAACCTTGTGTCTCCGAGTTTCAAATGTGTATGATAGCAGATCTACATGCACACGACGCCTCCCCGGCATCACGAGGCGTTGTGTGCTTGTAGATTTTTAAATATTATGTTTTTAAATAATAAAAAAGCAACGGTTTTGGACATACAAGGTTTCCACCCGACGACGACGATATACCACCTATATAACCTACATTGAACTTCAGATACAGCTGTTTTGTTGAAACTGCATTCTGATTCAAAAGCGTGTTGTCAATGTGCTAGTTTTTTATCATCTAGTTTTACTTTTTTTTTTACAAAAAAGAAAGGGAAAAAAAGCATTGATGTGATTTGCAGGATTGTGTTGTGACTGCAGCATCATTTTCATGGGGGAAGAGAAAACACAAATCCCATTTTCAAACAAACAACTGTGTTCAAGAGATTGAAAATACCAAACACTGTATAAAAACAAAAATATCAAAATATGCAGGTGCACTCACAGACACGTAAACACAGTTATTCTGTCAGTCAACATGCAAGTTCTTAGGTTGAGTGTATATATCACAATATATCTCATGGTTATTACAGCCTGTGACCCAAACTAGCCTTCACGCCACAGGAAAGGGCTGAGGTGGCAAAGTACACATTTACGATTAGAGATGGTTCGATCAGGTTTTTTGGAACCGATCACCTAAGTCTGATCACCTGATAATGATCAATCACCAATTCGATCAAGTGGAGCAATATTATTATTGTCTTATTATTATTGAGCAATATTATTATTGTCTCCACCAGCCGAAGGCTTGGGGGAGAGTATGTTTTCGCCCCTGTCCGTCCGTCCGTCCGTCCGTCCGTCCGTGCGTCCGTCCGTGCGTGCGTCCATCCAGTTTGTTACCAGCTAATCTCCGGTGCTGTTGGCCCGGTCGCTGCCAAAATGAGAACACACACTCCCTGGATGCCAATTCAGAACCTGTTCTAGCGCCACCATGAGGCCGATGTTTGTAAAACACATTTCTGTACAATACTCTCAGAGATTTTGTCCACAACTCCTAAAATCGGTAGACAGTATCTCTACAGTCATGTGATCAATATGGATCTGTCCGATTTTCCATATTCCATCCTGATTGGCTACAATTGGCTTCCAAAGACAAAGTTTGCAGGATTGCTCCGTTTTGAACAAAATGCCTCAAATCAGGAACACAGCGTGCAATCTTGGTGAAATTGGGCGCGCACATTCCCACTAGGCCAAGGAAGAAATGCCACTTCAAATTTCTCAAATCAGCCTCATGGTGGCGCTATAACAGGGCAATTTGTGTTTTTACAACTCCATCCTACACTAAGTGGAAAACTTTGTATCCAAACTCCCTAGAGGCTAAGGATAAAGCCCTGCATTTTTCACATTTGCCTTTTATAGCGCCACCAGGAGGACAACTTATGTAAAATACATTATTTTCTATTACTCCATCAGAGTTTCTCCAACAATCATGCAAATCAGTACACAGTATCTCTATAGTCATGTGATCAAGTCCGATCCGTCTGATATTTCATATTCCATCCTAATTCACCCTTTGTCAAGTCCCGCCTGTTGTCCCGCACCTCTTCACCCCCATTGGTTGTAGTGTCTTGGTGGGACACTTCATCCACTACCATTTTAATTCAGTTGCTTCATATTGTTATTTCTTTTTTTTCTTCTTTTTTTTCAAAAATTATATTTTAGCAAATTCAACACAAAAAAGGCAGAACCAAGGCGGGTCAAGGCAGATAGAGCCTTCTGGTTGGTCAGTCAAGAACCAACCATAAGGCTAACAAAGGGTGAATTGGCTAATATTGGCTTTCAAAGTTTGCAGGATTGCTCAGTTTTTAACAAAATGCCTCAAATCATCAACGCAGCTTGCGATTACCATGAAATTTGCCACACATATTCCCACTACGTCAAGGAACAAATGCTACCCTTTTCACATTGGCCTGTTATAGCGCCACCAGCAGGTAGACTTTACCAAAACACATTTTTGGAACACAATGCCTCAAATCATGCATGCAGCGTCCGACTGCTATGAAAGGTCTAAGATTGCCGAAGAACACATGCCACCCTTTTTTACATTGGCCTATTATAGCGCCACTCGGAAGAGCACTGCTTCTAGTTATTTATATTTTTAATTTAACATTTGTATTAACGCTGGCATAATTAAGTGTGTGTGCAGGGCCAGGCACTAGCAGAGCAGAGCAGCACAGTGCAAGTGTTAAAACACTTTTTCCTTGTTTTAACCCATTTAGGCCTAGAATTATTGAATGCGTTAACTATTGAAAAATCGCAGATATACAAGCTCATAGACCCCACAGCACCCAGTGCCGCGCTGCGAGCTTGTAGATCTGCTATTTTTGAAAAAGTTGTGAAAATGTGTGCAAATCTTTGAATATATGTATTTTTAAAGCAAACGTTTGTAACTAAAATTTTGCTTCTGGGGGTGGTCCCTGGAACTACCGGTAGATATTTTGAGATGGGGGTCCGTGGCCAAATAAATATCAGTTTGGGGGTCCTTCACATGAAAACATTTGAGAACCACTGACATAGTAGTCTCTCAAGAACAGACTAACTGAGCTCCAGTTAAGTGAAAAGGACCTTTTCTTTGACGATGGCTGGCCAGAATGCTGACATAGAAACATATAGGTTTTTCAAAAAACCTTAGAAGGATTCAAAAGAAACTTATAGAATCGGGGCAAAATTCTAATTTTTCAAAAATGTGGGGCCTTCTCCAATCATGGTCGAGTGGGGGCGGGCCTTATGCGCAACAAGGCCTGCCCCCCACTTGATGATTGGAGGAAGGCCTGTCACCTACATGAAAACTGAAACTTAAAGGTCCGCTGGCAGACCCGAAATTATAATAGTATGATACTGTAGGTCATGTGGTCTCTCTCCCGTGTGGATCCTGAAACAGTATGAAACTGTCTCAGTGTAATCTGCCCAACAACAGCTGACCAGTACAGTAAGTAGTCATACAGTCAGGCTATACAGACAATTCATTTGATATGCTTATAATTGTGCATCCCTACAATGACATCATAAAAATATTAACTTGTTTTTTAAGATGATTCTTAACAATTTAACTGCCAAAAACGTTTTTATACATTTTTGGGTACCCAGCTGTTGGCCACTGGGGGGCACTGTTCACTAATATATGAGACAGCAAATTCACTGCTCTCTGGGCTGCCTGTGATGCTGATAAAAAAATATACAAAATGAATTCATGTAATCAGCTTTCTGCACACCTTCTTCAAAATGGCCACCAAAATGGCCACCATCCACATGCTGTAATTGTGTGTGTGTGTGTGTGTGTGTGTGTGTGTGTGTGTGTGTGTGTGTGTGTGTGTGTGTGTGTGTGTGTGTGTGTGTGTGTGTTAATCTAAAAATTGATTTTTCTTGGGGTTGATTATATTTTTCTGCCAACTGCAAGGGGGCAATAGACCATATTCACACCGCGGCCATCTTGGATCACATTACTTCCTGGGATAGCAGCCTGCATTACAAACCATTGTGAACAATGGAGCGATGGTCCCAAAATATGAGTTCTATTCAACCAATTTCTTTTGACCAAATTGACAATGGGCAGATGACAACATCAACATCCCCAAAAGCATTAAATAGATGGGTACATCCACCATATTCATGGTAGTTAGGTTGCAAACTACTGTGTACAAAGACTTGCTATCTGTGCAGTGCTTGCTAAACTATCATATTAACTATTTGTTGTTAGATTGTTTCTGATTAATATGCAAAAATCACAATACAGTATATTAACTATATGATGGCAGAGCAAGCACTAGTCTGCACAGATACTGTAGTAAGTCTTTGTAAAGAGTACACTGCAACCTAACTACCATGAATATTGTGGATGTACCCTTCTATTTAATGCTTTTGGGGATGTTGATGTTGTCATCTGCCCATTTGTCAATTTGGTAAAAAGAAATTGATTGAGTAGAACTCATATTTTGGGACCATCGCTCCATTGTTCACAATGGTTTGTAATGCAGGCTGCTATCCCAGGAAGTCATGTGATCCAAGATGGCCACGGTGTGAATAAGGTCTATGGACATCTTCCGAGAGCTTTTTTTTTTCTTTTTTTTTTTCTTTTTTGAAATGGCTGACATTTAGAGGTTTGGCAAAACCCTTGGCAGGGAATGTGTTAAAGTGACAGTAACCCTTTAGGTGAAATGAAATCACTTACTCTACCTTTAAATACAAAGACTCAGGGATACATCCTTTTACCTGATCACTACGAACAGCGGGCAGTCTGTTAGGCTGCCTGTTTTTGAGCTCGAGTTTGCAATCTTTTCCCTTCATCATATCTTAAAAGAACTTCAACTTAGCGATAGAGCCCTGCCAACTTTCATAAAGAAAGTGGTGGGAGAGGAGAGCAAAACCTGTGCCGAGTTAAGGAGCGGCCACAGACAAGCAGCCAGACTAATCTGTGAAGAGACCAACCAGACTAGACCAAACCACCAGGGGCCAGGGGCCATTACACAATGACAGAGTGCAACAGAATGACAAAAGTGAAAGGAGAAAAAGAGATTGAGAGAAGATCACTCCTTATCTTTCAATACAGGCTTCTTAAAGGGGAGGGGAGTCTATTTTTTGGACAAATTGGTCTCACTGCAGTATCTGAAGCTCTTTATTTATTTATCCCATACCCATATAAAAGTAGTTTAAGTTCCAACAAGTGTTTGACAGTTTTGCAGCGATCGGCTCAACGGTGCCAGCAGAGAGCTGCTGCTCACAGACAGACGGACGGACCCACGGACACAGAGATACACGGACGGACAGACAGGGTTTCTGCCACACTTTGCCCTGGCGGACACAAAAAGTGTACGTTGTAAAAATCAAAGTACTGAGACAGTAACAGGCGCTAAACATTAATTTCCTTGCAGCTACAGGCTGCAGGTTTGCCATGCCTTTGGTGTCTGTGGTGCAAGCGTAGCCACAAGGAAACTAAACAACTGTTACAGGGGAGAGCAGATGTTGTTGTGTCTGGACAGTGTCTCTCCCTGAATGCTTTCATTTGCTTGACTTGGTTTTGTCCAAAGAATGTTTGTATTGGGGGTAATGGTACCCCCAATGTGCACAAATACATTGAGAACAAGGTCATATCTGAGGATGGTTGTATGTCAAAGTACTGACATAAATTATGTTTCGTAGAAGAGTTACTTTCTTTGTGTGACGCCCAGACACGAAGGCCCCGAATTTCAACCCTTGATCCACTAAATATATATAATGGAAAACACTTTTATGATTTTTGGATGATCCCAAGGATCATACAAAGCCTTGAATTGACGATGACTAGACATGAAAATTACATCTATAGATGATGCTATTAAGCATGGGTTATTATGGATTGACACACAACCCTATCGGCCGGGCTACACCAAGCCGGTTTGCACGCGTCAGTGTGTATGCGGGTCGTGCACGCGTATGCGCGCGCGTTTTGGATAGATCCAATGTATATCAATTCAGCCGGCTACACCAGGCGTACGGATAGCGCGAAACACGGATACGCATTCCCTAAAAATAGGATCGGTTTTATTTTTTAAGCACGCGTATGCGTTTTTTTAAGCACGCGTATGCGTTTTGTACACAGACTATCTGGTCTTCCTCACATATACTCCCTCCTTGGTGTAGCCTGGAGCGTTTACGCATACGCGAGCGTCTTCACGGACAGTACGCGCGTATGCGCGCATTTTTTGGTGTAGTCCGGCCGTCAGGATAACTGCATCTTTAGGAGATTCTTGGCGTTTTTAGCCAGTTTCTGTGGAAGAAGGAAGGAAGAAGTCCTGAACTGGACCCTGTGGATCCGGATCTTCAAAAGGTAAAATCAACAGGAAGTTTACATTTCCGTGCTGTTTTGTGATGTTATACATTGTCAGATTCAGCTCTGTTTGCATTCGTTCATGAGCTAAAATAGTGAATTTGAGAGCTGTTACAACGTGCAATGGAAGTCAATGAGACAACATTTTTCGATTGTTTTCTTCTAAACTTGTGCTTGTAGATCGACTGTTTTCACTAGTTTTGTGCGACAGTCTTGTATGATGAAGCAGGGCTTTACTTTACCAAAAGACCTACACATTTGAAACATGGAGATACAAGGTTTCTTGTTGATTTAGAAGTTTTTAACTTCTAAATCAACTGTGCAAGTTGCGCAACGGAGCGATTTATCTAGCTAATTTGACCAGTTACATCACGACAAGGTAACTAACTACACACCCAAAGCCTCTACCGAAGCCTCTACCAAAGTGTGGTTAAGTTTGGTTATAAGTTTGGTAAGTGGTTATCTCCATATTTTAACTTTGTGTTTTTCCGTAAATGCTGTACTTGATCACACTACACTACAGCGTCACACAATAGCATCAAAAGTAGCAGATCTGCAGTGGAGTAATATTTGACCACTTTGTCCACCACTGGTAGTGAACAAAGTGGTCATGGATCATGGATTTCATCATAATTATCAGCCAAATAGCCTCAGAGAGCCATAAAAGGCATGTTCTCTCCGTTACAATGTGTGACACTTTTCATTATGATTCAGAGACAATGAGGCTCTAGGAGGACTTTTTGTCACCAGGCCAAGATGAGAGCTGTGAGCTCCGTCTTCCAATTAACGCTCTGTTGTCTTCTCAGGACCTGCATGGGTTGGGATGAGGAGCAGGGAAAAGTATTGGGCTGTGTGCTTCCTTTCAAGTCCGATCTTCTCAAACATAAATAATGAGAAGACATTCCACTGTAGAAAGGCCATGGGACGGTTGATAGCAGGCCTGGAATTTCATCATTTTAGGGGCAAGGCCACTTGGCCTTTGGTGTTGGCCAAGTGGCCAAATGCCAGGGCAGGAAGGCCATCAAATACAACAGGATTTTAGTCCATTGAAATAATTTGTTGAATTTAAGGGTTAGGGGTGATAACCTAATTTGCAGTGAAATAGATAAATGATGGCATTACAATGTGATGTGATCCATGCTCAGCCCTGCACCAATCAAAGTCACTGGATTGGTTTAAAGATGGGGACTCGGGGGAGTTAAGATTTTAAAATCTCAACAAAAGACACTGGTGTCTACGTGACAAGAAAGAAACATAGGTGTCTACTGTCTACATATTGACCAGAAAGATACAGAGGAGAAAGTGGTACAGTCAGCTGGGGCATTAATTAAGGCCACTGTGGCCTCAGGTCATGCCATTGGTTTGAGGGGCACAAGGCCAAACTGAGGGGCAACGACGGCCATGGCCTTCATGGCCTCCATGAAATTCCTGCCCTGGTTGATAGGTAAGGTATAAGAGGAATAAATTAGAGCTTTTCCTTTAATTGTATTGAAGGCAGAGGTAGACGCCAAAGACGGCATATTTGGAATTCTAATTAATTCTAAAAGGGCCCAGGCTGTTAAAGTGTTAACCATTTGAGTTTGGGTCATGTTCTTAGACTTGAAAACTTGGCAGAGAAATTCTGCCAACGCCTGAGGAAGAATAGTGCCCGATTTATACTTGGTTGCGTGCTGTGACGTGCACTGAGAATCCCCGTCCACAAGCTCACAACACACGTATGAGCTTGTAGATCGGCTCAATGTGTACTGTACCTGTTCACTTCCATTCTGTGACAGCGAACGGCTGTTGTTTCCCGCTTTAGCTCGCTCAACCAGTAGGAAAGAAGCTCTTGGCAAGCTTTTGGCTTGCAGTTTTGAAACAAACAGGGCAAACAAACTCCCAGGATGCCAGAGCCGAACCTCTGCCCCAAATGTTTCAGATCAGACTGTTATAGCGCCACCAGGAGGCAGATTTTTGTCACTCCTACAGAGTTTGTCCAAAAATCACGCAAATCTGTACACATTGTCTCAATAGTCATGTGGTCAAGACGGATCTGTCAGATTTTTTCATATTCCATCAACTTTGCTGTCACACAATAAGCTTCCTGTCCTCTTTTTCTAGTTGCTCTATCGGTGTCTGCTGCCGCGCAGTAACTGTCATCACAGCTGAATATGATACCCACCGATGGAGGCATGTCAAGACAAGAGAGGTGAGCTGAGAGGAAATGACAAGAAAATGATGAAGGCATCATTCATCCACAGAGGAAGCAGGTGAAAGATCTCACACGTATTTCATGGTGCTGGGAATCAGCTTTTGCCCTGATGCAGCATTTCATCGCTTTGGAAGTGAAGAGCATACTGTATGACCGGCCCAAGTTTTCTGGAGGACCAGGTTTTCTGATCCACACAAAACGTTATCACACAAACGTGTGTGTGTGTGGGTGTGGGTGTGTGTGCGCGCGCTCGTGTGAGTGAGAATGTGGAGGTAATGCACAAGTTCTGTGTGGTGCGCAAAAGATTTGCAAATGATCGGTCAAGCGGTTTTAGACGACCATCTTTTAGACAACTTAAGTCAGCTCAGTTGTGATCTAAAGCAGGGGTTCCCAAACTTTTTTGTCTCAGGGCACCCCATAAATATGTTTTTTAATCCCAGGCACCCCTACATTATAATTTTCACTCCCAGCACCTTATATTTATAGCATATTGTCGTTGTCGGGTGGAAACCTTGTATGTCCAAAACCGGTCGTTTTGTATTCATCATCTATAAAATGTACTAAACTAGTGAAAACAGCAGATCTACAAGCACACAACGCCTCGCATCGCGAGGCGTTGTGTGTGCTTGTAGATCGACTGTTTTCACTAGTTTTGTGCGAAAGTCTTGTATGATGAAGCAGGGCTTTACTTTACCAAAAGACTTACACATTTGAAACATGGAGATACAAGGTTTCTGCCCGACAGTGACGATATTTTAATGATTATGTTGCGAGGAAAACATTGAAATAATAGCCATTTTGGTTAGAACTGACTGAAAATAACTGTACTTCAAGTTTAAAATTATACTAAATAATATTTTTTCAAATGTCCAAATAAATTCCAAATATAATCAAATTATCTCGCGGCACCCCTGGACTGCCATCGCGGCACCCCAGGGTTCCCCGTCACCCACTTTGAAAACCCCTGATCTAAAGGATAGAAGAGCGCGCTTGTTACCAAAGGTTTCCCAGTTTGTGAACGGCCACCACTCCACGGCCTAGTGTGTGTGTGTGTGTGTGTGTGTGTGTGTGTGTGTGTGTGTGTGCGTGTGCGTGTGTGTGTGCGTGTGTGTGTGTGTGTGTGTGTGTGTGTGTGTGTTGGTGGAAAAGAATATCCTCTCATGTGTCTCTCATTTGGCCAGTAAAAATGATTCAGATTCCCGCTAGTGTCTTACAAATGGATGGCTTCAACTTGGTGAACATGCTGTCATTGATGGTGTGACACAGAAACTAAACAACAGGTGCGTCTTGCTCATCTGTCCTGTGATGAGGGAAACCAAATGTACCATGTTTTGTTTTGTTCTTACGGTTCCAAAGTACCTCAGGTAAACAACCCAGTCCCTTAACACTTCTGCTGCCCCTTACTTTTTAAGGGATGAATTTTCTTTGGTGCCGGGCGGGGTTGTTTTTGCGGCGATGGATTATCACTTTAATTCAACGTTTAGCCCATCTAGTCACATGACAGTGTGGGCCCAGGAAAGTAACATGGCCGACGCACAGCCGAGTGCAGTTTGTGCTGTAAACATGCCAGCCTTGGGATCAAAATGTATTTTTTTGAGTAAATGAAGTCTCTTTATGGGTCACTCAATGGATTTGCTATGGAGGAACTTCGCGTGCACGGCACGCCCAAGGTGCGTTGTAAACAAATCGCGGACATTACCGATGCGGGCGGGACCGGAGCGACGTATACTAAGTAATAATACTTTTAATAAGCCCAAAGCGGTTGGCTTACGTTTTCTCAATACTAGTACCTTCGTTACACATTTTTGGCTTTACCTGAACAGGAAGTCACAGAGTGGCAATGAATGCATTTATAGTAATCAGTACAGCCTAAAAGCTGATCCCATCTCCCATCTCTTCCTAATTTGATCATGAATGTTCATGTTCCCTTGAGTGACAGAGAAAGATTAAGGAAAATGTATCTCAGGCTAATGAGGCGTGTTCATAATAAATTGCCTCCCCTCCCACCCACTGTGGTGTCACAAGCCCCTCCCCTCCCACCCACTGTGGTGTCACAAGCCCCTCCCCTCCCACCCACTGTGGTGTCACAAGCCACACGTTTGAATGGAGTGTTTGGTGACATTACCAACTCCTCCATTAAAGCTCATGAAATGACTTCCCATCAACCTTGATTCCCATTAATTAGTAACCCCATGCCAATTGCCAAATACACTTTTAATGTCCCTGTGACAACAAGTAAATGAGCTGTGCTAATGAGAAAATTCAACAAGGCAAGAGGTTTTCACTGAACTGCATGTTTTGTCCAACAACAATTACATCATGGGTTTAAAGCGTGTCACCTTCTCAGCAGAGACTGATTTGGGACAATGCTGTGTGTCATCTTCCTAAAGACCAACACTTAAATTAAATGTCTGACCAGACAGACCAGCACTAGTCTGAGCAGAGAAAATCCTATAGTATGCATGTATTATTTTGTTTTTAGCCGTTTACTTTTACAGCTGTTCAGTGCTGCCAAGATGTTGTGACAAACCAAATTAAACCTGGCTCTAAAGGTGGAGTAAGCATCGGCCCACAGCCATCCATCAGTTCTGGTAGACTGTAAAGGAACCTTTCGAGACAGCTGCACTCTCGGTAAGAAACTAGTGAAATGATTTGGGAATCCTGCTCACGTTCTCTTGTGATTCCCTAACAAGACCCTTACCAAAGAGTCACTAATGAAAGCTTGTACTTACTGGAGCGCCTGCCGTTTCCAAATGGGCAACCATGCATACCTTTTACCATTATAATTTAGCTGTGTCACTCCGCCCGAAGTACAGACTGGCCAAATGCCACTGTTGAAATTTAAATTATTCGCCAGGCTATTATTCATTGAGCTTCAGTTATGAGCGGAATAGCAACCATTGGGCAAAAAATAACGGCTCGAATGAGAGCTGAGAGAGAGAGAGAGAGATTCTAACAGGCTTTACCCTGGCTGTTGACCTAATAGAACATTACATACATGACAGTAACCGCTGTAGGGAGTAGCAGTGTGTGGTGGGTGATTTGTGTGCATTTGGATAAAGGTGAAATCACCAGTGTTGTTTTCGACAGCAAATTTTGATTTAGTTTCAGTCATAGTCTTTTGAATAAAATGTCATTTAGTTTTAGTCATAATTTAGTCACCTGAAAAGTATTCGTTTTAGTCTGATTTTAGTCGACTATATATCATAAGATTTTAGGCGACGCGTGTGCGTGCGTGCGTGCGTGTGTGTGTGTACTACTAGGGATGGGACGATATTAACATGCCATATCACGATTATTGTGATAAAATAAATCGCGATTTACGATATCGCGATAATCAAAATTCATTATCCTGGAATGGAACATTTGCCAAAAAATAGCAGATCTACAAGCTCACAGCGCGTCGCCTTGCATCGCGTTGTGAGCTTGTAGAACGGCTATTTTTTGGCAAAGATATTTGACAGAGAGTGAAAAAAGACTGTATCAATCAAGTACGTATATTATAAGTACCTTTTACCAAAGGATTTAAGTGGTACCGGAATATGCAGCTATGGCAAATAAAAGGTGAATTGATCCCAGTGCATGACGGAGGACGATATCACGATAACTTAAATCTCCACGATGCGATTATCGTGAGTGTTTATCACGATAAACGATAATATGGCGTATGGTCCCATCCCTATGGCGTACGGCAGGTCGTATGAATTATAAATGGCACAGAGTGCTGCAAGGCAAACTGCTGGTGCTCAGCACATGCTCTGAGGCCAGGCGTTGCTGCCATCTCTAACAGACGAGATCAGGGTTTGGAAAAATGGATTTCAGCTTGTAAACAAGATCTATCAGAGGGCCTGAAGCTGGAGTCCATCCTAACACGAGGGTGTGTGTGTGTGGGGGGGGGGGGGGGGGGGGGGGGGTCCCAGAGGATTAACTTAATGTGCAATGTTGTTTTCTCACTTTTTTTTCCCCCAAAAAAGAATGTAATTGATAAATAACAAATCTAAGAAACATTAGATTTCACAAATTTGAAAGAATTAAAGGGATTCCAATTTCCAAAAAATCATTTTATCATTTTATCGTCTATTCAGGCTTTTGGGAACCCCGGACAGTTTTTAATTTGCTTGATTCAGTATTTAGATATTTGATATTCATGTTATCAGACTCCACCATCCAGGGCCCATTCCCATACACACCCATTGGAACTTCAAACTCCATTTTAAACATCGTCAGTCGTAAAAAAATATATATATATATATTTTTTTTTATTGTATAATAAATGAAAAAAGCAATCTGTTCAGGGTGTTCACAATAGCCTGATTAGATGATAAAATTACCAAAGGTCTTTTGAAAGTGGAATATCCCTTTAACTTTAAGAAGTTGTGAAAACAGAAGCGGGGATACATAAAATCTCTCTTTTGGTTCTTGAGCTAAAATATTTGGTAACCACTGCCTTAAAGCAGTGGTTCTCAACCTTTTCAGGTCGCAACCCCCAAAATAATCATATTTTAACTGGGGACCACCACCCTGACCAACACTAAGAGTTGAGGCATTACATTTTGTATAACACGGTTCTATTGTGAAAATAGCCTATTTTCACAATTTGTGCCTCTAATATTTGACAATTTGGCCAATGTCATTGTCATTTCAGAGGTATTAAAAAGTCTTTAAATTGTCACTTTAGAAGTGTGCATATAGATGGTTTGTTTACTGTTGAGTGAGAAAACAACATTGCACATTAAGTTAATCCTCTGGGGACCCCCCAGAATGATTTGGGGACCCCCTCGGGGAACCACTGCCTTAAAGGACGATTTCATCCATTTTCAACCTAACTTCTGATTGATTGATTGAAGAATTTATTAGAAGTTTGCAATAGAAAAAAGTACAGTTTCATGACAGTACAAATCACTGGTACAAGGTCAACTAAAAGGAGATCCTAGAAAGCCGAAGCTTATTTCCACAGGAACCACACTTTAAGTATCTCATATAACATTGAAAGACAGACGGATATAATTGATACTCACTAATGCTGATGATAATGGTAAAAAAAGATCTACTCTGCCTGTGTCTCAGAGGAGAGCTGGACAGTGACAACGTGCACTTTCACCAGCAAAGATATACCAATGAGTGTTGAATGGAAATAAATAAATACAAAAAATGAATAAATAAATAAATACAGTGAGTTCATCCCTGTGCATCACATAACCATGGTAATGCCGTTATTGTCCCAGCTGCCCTATCCAGATGATCAGATAAAGACAAATTATATTTAGCCTGATATTGACTGCCATCTAGTGGGGGTAAGCAGCACAGCACACAAGGACAAGCATATCTGGTACTTTTCCATGTTTAAAACGGATTCAGCCTCTTTCTTAGCTTCCCAGAAATACCTCTATTCCTGCTTTCTATACTTGGTTGACCGGAGTTACCTCAGGGCTCTATACCAGTGACTCTTCTGTTTTCGCTCTACATTAAGTCATTAGGACCAGAGGCCGACTCTACGAAGGACCAAGATCCGTACCACCAAAATAATATGTATTTGGCCGCAGACGCTTTCAAGATTTTTTGTTCATAAATCACAGATTTATGAACATGGGAGATGAGCCATGCAGCTTCTGTAGGCTACTATTCCCTCCTTCCCCAGTCCCCTCACACACACACACACACACACACACACACGCTGAACGAATGTGCACTGCAGTAGCTGGCTAATGTGCTCCGTCAAAAAACGATAAATCTACAAGCTCACAAGACAGAATGAGCTGCGTGTTTCAAAATCACGCCGCGATGCAACCTGTTTGGAAACCTCAAAGCGACATGCTATTGTGAGCCTCATTGTGTGAACGTGGAGTGAATGCTATGGAGAAAAATGTTACTTGAGTAAAAGTACCAAAGTATTGGTATCAAAACATACTTAAAGTACTAAAAGTATAGCCTAGCCAGCCAGCCTCATACTGTGCATTCACTCACTCGTTCCTTCCCACAATATAAATCTGGACTTTGGGCTATCCACAACTTTCCAACATCCCATCGTGCATTGCGCAGAAGTTGCACGGAGCTTCCGGCGCCGCAGCCGAGTGTGATCTACAAGCTCACAACGGTTGCATCTGCGACGCGACGTGAGCTTGTATGTCTGCTGTTAACCGGAAGTGTGGTGCAAAAGATTCTCCAGTAACTTCCTGCGGAAAGAGGTCGATAGGCAGCTTGAAAAGTGGGCGGGAGTACTTGCCTTGACAGACAGACTCCTCTAACCAATCAACGTAGCAAACATCTCTCAGCCAGTCGGAAGAACGGCAAACACGTCTTTTCGGCCGATGAACTCCGCTAGCGCATACTCCTGTTCCTTTTTAATTGTTGTAATTGATTCCAACTCTGAAATAACTTCACTTATTGCTTGTTTTACTGTTTCAGCAATAACTGTTACACCACGTTGCATCGAGGGCAGCCATGTTGTTTTGAAAATGCTGCAGCAAGCATCTACGTCACCATCTACACATGGACCAATCAGGGGAAGCTTTTCACTTGTTGTGCGGACAGCAGTTGAAACACAGTCACTGATTGGCCCCGATCAGAAAATGATCGGGCCAACTTCTCATACTTGGTGCCTATCTGCTGAAGTCCAGACCTCATACTGTGAGGAATGAGTGAACGCAGTATGAGGGATGGCCCGCCAGGCTACTAAAAGTAAAAGTAATAAAATGATTGAAAATATCCAATCCACAAGCTTGACGTGTTGTGAGCTTGTAGATCTGCTATTTTCAAATAGCCCATGTATATAATAGGTTAGAAGTGGTTAATATATGTTTTATAATTTAATATGTTATACCTGCAAAGTAACTAGTAACTTAAGTTTTCAAGATCACCATTAGGGTTCATTTGGTTCCATTTGTATACTGTCAGAGTTACAGACTCGATTTAGACCCCCTATACTCCTATAGGATCCACTGGAATCCACTTTGAGAACCACTGGACTCGAATGTCATTTTTCTTATGTAAAATAAAATATGTCAATGAATAATAATAAATACAATATTTGAGTTAGAGAGTTAGTTACAATTTAGCTTGACAATTTTTTTGTAGAGTTACAGTCAAAGCTGTAATAAAATGTTATTTCTGAAGGAAGAATAAATGTTTATTTTATTGTTGGTTTAGAAAATGCCTAAAACAACTTCCAAGCTAGATTGTAAAGGTATACATTGCAAAAAAGTGCCAGTATCCAATTAATCAATTAATCGTTTACATAATCGACAGATTATTCAATTAGACTGTAAACCTATATGGACTAAAGCGATGTGACTGCTGCATTTTCATTACTTGATTTTGTCTTGATATTTTTTTTTATACTTTTTTATATGCATGCCTAATTTTAACATGTTTGAAATAAAGCTTTCCATTCATTCATTCACTCACCTCTCCACTGCCTTCAGTTTCAATGACAGAACCTTGACGCCTGGTCCTAACTCAAGTCTCTTAACCATTTAAACCATGTATTGTTGCTGTTGGGCAGAAACCATCTCCATATTTTAACTGTGGGTGATTTTCTTTAAATGAATGCCCTACATGGTCATAGCCTCTCAGCAAAGCATCAAAAGTAGCAG
Source organism: Nannobrachium achirus (assembly GCF_963921795.1). Lineage (NCBI taxonomy): Eukaryota > Metazoa > Chordata > Actinopteri > Myctophiformes > Myctophidae > Nannobrachium > Nannobrachium achirus. The sequence continues at coordinate 41,880,293 of NC_137829.1, read as the reverse complement.
ATCCACAAGCTCGAAATGTGGTGCCAAGCGTTTAGAGCTTGTAGATCTGCTACTTTTGCTGTTTTTGAATCCTGAAAATCCGTAGAAGGGTCCAGTTTTGGACATATGAGACAGACGATATAATTCTTACGAGGAAAATGGAATACAGGCAATCTACAAGCTCACAACACATCGCAGGGCCTTGTAAGCCTGCAGATTTTCAATTATTCTCTATTTTTGACCAGCCCCAAAACAAGAATGCCAGGTTGAAAAAGAAAGTAGTAAAATAAGTATTGTGATGTTGTATTTCTAATGTACCGGTCATGTGGTCAAACAGCTGGTTGGCCTCCAGGTCTGTGAAGGTGGAGTAGCAGCAAGGACAGCGGAAGGAGGCGCGATTGGTGGAGTCTCGCTCGTCCGTCTCTATGCGCCGCCGCATGTGGTCCAGCTTGTATTTGACCACGTTGACTAGCAGTCTGGGAGGGACACACACACACACACACACACACACACACACACACACACACACACACACACACACACACACACACACACACACACACACACACACACACACACACACACACACACACACACACACACACACACACACACACACACACACACACATTTAGGGACTATTAGAGGTTAAAGATCTACAAGTTTCTATTTTTAGACCTTTAACTCATTACTTTATGAAGAAGTCTACACAATTAGAGAATGTAGAAGAATTGTTATTGCGACCGTCAGGTCGCAGTTACTATGAAAAGCTCCACCGGCTGTCAGTCAGTCAGTCTGTCACGTCACGTCACGTCACACTTTTGCCCTAGTCATATCTCTGCCACCGTTTGCCCTATCAATGCCAAACTTTGCACACACACTCCTTGGATGGCAAACAGGGCCACATAACAGGGCCGACTGCCCTGTTATGTGCTCTAAATCAGTGCTGAAACTTTCTCCTCTAGTGATTCTGTTTTTGCACAGTTGGAATTGGCTTGACATTTTGAGGGTGATTACTTAACTTTCTGACGCTATTGTATATTCGTCCCCTTCTCTTGTATCATATTGAACAGTTAATGAGCCACCCAACCCGACCCAAAAGCGGAAAAAATCACCCCAAAACCACTGAATTGTAGAGAGCTGGCTTAGAGCGCCAATTAGGCTGGCAACGGGCCTGATTGCAAATCTACGATTGCCTTCTGAAGTTTGTGTATGTGACCTGACGGTCGCTTATCTCCCGATTAGGGAGTCTTACTGGTTATGATAGTTTGCCTATCATCTCTTCTATGGTACTACCAACATCACAACAACATGGGATTGTGAACAACTGTATCCAACACTAACAAAATATTCTACATTTTCAGGTCCGAGAGACTAAAAATGGTGGTCCGTGGCTCAAATAATGGACCTCGGTATGAAAAGGGATGAAAAACAAAACCAATTTAGCCTGGAAAACATCTAAATTTGAACCACTTTAACCATTATTTTATACTTTTGGGCTATTCAAAAAATAGCAGATATACAAGCTCATAGCGTGGCATAGCATCTATCTTGCTATGCACACTATTGCAAGTCTCAAAGTGGGTTAATTCGATAAAATAAATGAATCCCCCCTATGGGAATGGGACGATATGAAAATGTCATATCACGGTTAATGTGACAAAATAAATCACGATAATCGCGATAATCAAAATCCATTATCCTGGGGCGGAACATTTGCCAAAAAAATAGCAGATCTACAAGCTCACGAGCTTGTAGATCGGCTTTTTTTTATTTGGCAAAGACATTTGATAGAGAATGAAAAATAGACTATCAAGTACGTTATTTCCAGTTCCGTTTATCAATTATAGAATTATAGGGGTTTAAGTGGTACCGGATATGCAGCTCAGCAAAAAAAGGTGACTTGATCCCAGTGCATGACGGAGGACGATTTCACGATAAATTAAATCTCCACAATGCGATTATCCTGAGTGTTTTTTATCACGTTAAACGATAATATCATGTATCGTCCCATCCCTGCCCCCCTACCATACCTGTAGTTGATGAAATAGTAATTGTGGCGAGTGGTCTTGCCGTCCGGCGCGGTCTCCACCCGCATGCGGCACTTGACGAACTTGTCCCCCTTCAGCGTGTTGAGCACGGAGCGCAGCTGCTTGCGGTCAAACTTGAGCAGCTCCAGCATGTCCTCCTCACGCACGCAGGGGTTGCGGATGAGCACGTCCAGCGCCAGGGCGTGCTCCACCCCGTAGAAACCACGCACCACCTGCTTGGCCAGCCTCTTGAGTGAGGCGGGGACCTCGGTCAGGAGCTCCGGTTCCGTCATGTTCTACTGATGACGACGGCCGCAAGGCACACACACACACACACACACAGGTTTCTAGGGTGGGGATGAAATGAGAGATGTTGTGGAGATATATTATGGACAAAGTTAAATACCACAACCAAATACCTGTATATACTTACTGTACTTAGTATGATGATATCGTACTGTGATGATAATTTCACATTTCTATTTAAAGGACAACTTTGTTTTTTTTTTACAACAAGGGTTCAGATCTAAGATAGTCATTGGAGAAAAGAAAAGATGAGTGTTAAAAAAAAATCATTTACTTCTTTCTATCGTTTTAGTGATTTTAACGATTTTGATTTGCATGCATGCCCCCAGGTTGGGGGCATGCATGCAAGTGGCTAAATATGTATTTTTAGACACAATAAGCCCATTCCCAAGATGCACCGCAATCTTTCATGGGCAGATGCGACTTATGAGGGCTGGTGTAAATAGTAACAAAAAAAGTAACGGCTTATTGTGTCAAAAAGGACATAGTTAGCCACTTGTACGCATGCCCCCACCCACTGAAATCAAAATACTAAAATCGCTAAAACAATAGAAAGCAGTCAATGAAAACATTTTAACACTCATATTTTCTTTTCTCTAATTACAATCTAAAATATGAACCCTTGTTGTAAAAAAAAAAAAAATGTCCTTTAATTAAAAATGGCCAAAGACAGCAAATAAGCAGATCTACAGTACAAGTGCCCAACCAGTCACATGAGATATTTTTGGTATTTCTGCATATTGATTAATAATATTTTTTCCTTAGGGTGCCATCATTCCATTCCAGGGGTGCTGCAGAATACAGAATATTTGGAATTACATTTTTGTTGTGGAGTTTGGAGGCGCTCGTGGGAAATCACTCAATGGTCTTGTTGTGTAGTGTACCACCTTTCTAAATTGCACATAAAGCAGGAGGCAGCAGGATGTTACATTATTGAAAATGAGCACTTCTAAACTCCAACACTTAGTTAGAAATAATCATAAAAAATAAAAACACAAAAACATGTTGCAGATAGGAAGAGGATACTTCAAGCGTAATGTGGTTTAATAAGATCAGATTCTGTTTGGATGCATGGGCTGTCAATGGGTGATGTTGCAACTCTAGATTCAACATCATTTTAAAAGAAAATCTAATTTGCAGCTAGGCTTTTAACTTTAAGGAGAACTCTCTCTCTCCTTCTAACGCTATGGATCAGAGCTAGTTGAGACCCCACAGGCATTGACACTAAGGCTTGCCCACCTGCCCCCGGCAGGTAAATAAAACGTCAGGGCAGGTGAAGTTGGCTTTCAGGTTGCCCGACAGGGCAAGTGCTCATTTGAGAGGGGACACACATGTCTATAAACATGAGATATCTGTCTAAACACCTGAACGTGGCCAGTGCGCTGTGTCTTCTGGTCTGTGGAATGTAAAATAAGAGCACTATTTACCTATAATGTGCTGTTTTTACTGTTGCTACATTTAAAAATAAAAAATAACAAGTGTGAACCCATAGACATATTCAATCATAGCTAAAGTATTTGGTATTTGGATTTGGAGGTATTGAGGTATGACATTTTATCGCACAGGCCCAGAAAGTAAAGAAATAAGTGTTAAATTGAGCGGTAATTAAAATCGTACCTATCATTTTATAAAGGACGATTTACTTTTCGGGCAAGTGGGCATTACCTTCGGGCAAGTAGAACATGACCTGTACTTGCCCGATGGGCAAGTGCCTCTGAGACCTTAGTGTCAACCCCTTCCCCAGGAAGAGTGGCTGTTGCCTGTAACAGTACGGTACGCTAATGGGAAACTAATAAATACGTCAAAAATCAATCCACAATGTCTAATCTGTCAACCATGTGAGAATTACAATACATTTCCTGGAACAACAAAGGTTTTACTGTAGTTCAGCTCAACAAACCACACTTTCGGAGGATGATTCTCCCTCGCCGCAAATTGCAACACTAGATTCTTTTTTAATCAGTTGAATCTAAAGTAAAATAAAAGTCTGGGTTTCCGAGGCTAAATCTAGAGTTGCAATACCTCCCATAGGCTGCCAATGCATCAAAACAGTTTTTTTGCTATCTGATTGTATTAAACGACGTCAAACTCACCAATATTGGGGCTGTATGGAAAGCTTGGAGTATCCTCTTTCTATCTACAAAGTGTTTGTTTCATAAAAACCCAGCATAGAGATGTTATGAGCTACTTTCTATCAAGAAATTCCGTTCAGGTGATTATTTTTTCCAAGTGCTGGAGTTTGGAAGCGCTTGTGGGAAGTCACTCAGCGGTCCTGTGTACCAGCTGGTTCTAAATGTCACATACCGGTAGCCTAATGCAGGAGGCAGAGGGACATGGCGTTATAGAAGACGAGCGCTTCCAAAGTTCAACACTTAGAAAAAAAACATGTCTGCTCGGACAGATATAACTCATAACATGTCTACGGCGGTACGCTGGGTTTTTTATGAAACAAACACTTTGCAGATAGAAAGAGGATACTCCAAGCTTTCCATACAGCCCCAATATTGGTGAGTTTGACGTCGTTTAATACAATCAGATAGCAAAAAAACAGTTTTGATGCATTGGCTGCCTATGGGAGGTATTGCAACCCTAGATTCAACCGATTAAAAAAAAATCTAGTGTTGCAATTTGCGGCTAGATTCCCCCTCTATCCGGATTCAAAGACTTTTTAATACGACCTCAATTTATAGTCTAAAAGGGCGCACAGTAAAATGGTGCCTAATGTAAGACACCATTAGATGTTTGGACAGAGCAAGAATGTGATATTCATGTTTCTTCCATGTCTCCCAACATTATAGCCCTCTGGACATCATTGATTGATTGATTGAAGACTTTCGTTACTTGGAATCTTGGATACCAACCAACTGCAGACAAAATGCATTTATGTATCTGCAATATGTTCTAAAACAGGGGTTCGGTTCTCTAACTTTTCCATGTCAAGGACCCCCAAATTGACAGTTAGCCTGCCGGACCCCCATCTGAAAAGATATGCTACAGACCCCCGTTTAATGGCATTTCTATCTCTGGGACCCCAATATATGTTGTAAAATCAACGTTAATTTAACTCTGAGAGTGTACAAATGGGAAGTTGGTCCATTTGGTCCTTAACTATCTATCATTTAACTGGGGACCCCCTGGAACTCCCTCAATGAACCCTGGGGGTCTCCGGACACAGTTTTAAGAACCAAATGTTCTAAAAGGCGTTATGATGAAGACTACCTTAATGTTAATATAACGTCACGTTTTCAACGGCCTGGCAGCAGTCAGTGAGAGAGTATTAACGTAACGTTATAGCTAGCTTGAATACATGAAAGGTCAACCTAAAACAAAGTCGACCCAAACTTGTTTCCCAACGGGTCTGTGGCCTTATTAAAGCTAGTAGTAAGGGGAACATAAGAAAATCAGCGAAGTAAATCGTTACCAACAAATTTCTTCACCAATGTGTTTCTAAAATATGTGTGTAATAATATGTACTAAAAGGTTGAAATTCAACTCCCGGGGGAAACCTCATAAAAAATGTATTCGTGTTTGAGTCCCTCTAACTTTACTATACAGGAAAAAAATACAAAACATAGATATGCTTTAAAGGGGAAGACCACCCATTTTCAATATTGAACTGTGTCATTGATATACCTTAGAGAAATTGTGTGGAAATAGAAAAAAAGTTCCCCCCCTTCTGTGTTGCCTAGAACTGGAGGATTGATTTTGGGATTTGTATTGTAAAGTACAACTTGATGACATCACACATTGTACTTTACAATACAAACCCCAAAATATATCTTCCAGTTCTAGGCAACACATAAGGGGGGGAACCTTTTTTCTATTTCCACACAACTCCTCTAAGGTATATTAATGACATATTTCAATATTGAAAATGGGTGGTCTTCCCCTTTAAGTAGCATGTGAGGGGTCAAACTGGGGGGTTTTCATGATGCTGAATCCATTGCAAGCATTTGTTTTGCACAAAAAACATTCCGTGGGCTACAAATGGCCCCTACAAAACGGTGAAAAGTGATTAAACCATCGTTTCGTGGGTCAGCTTTTAGCCCAAGGAATGTTTTGTTTTTCATGCAAAACAAATGCTTGCAATGGATTCAGCATCATGAAAAAAAAACAGTTTGACCCCTCACATGCTACTTAAAGCATATTTATTTTTTGTATTTTTTTCCTGTATAGTAAATTAATGGGACACAAACGCAAATCAGTTTTTTATGAGGTTTCCCCCGGGAGTTGAATTTCAACCTTTTAGTACATATTATTACACACCTTTAGAAACACATTGCTGAAGACATTTCTTGGTAACGATTTACTTCGCAGACTGGTCAAATATCTTATAAAATCCCCTTACTATAGATGCAGAATAGAACAAAATCTAATATTTGCTTCTGGGGGTCCCACTGGAACAAAATATTTTGCGATAGGGGTCCATCCGTGGAACAAAATATTTTGAAATGGGGGTCCGAGGCCAAAAACACATTTTGGGGGTCCACTGATAGGCACATTCTACAAATGTCTTCTAAATCAACAGTTTTCTGAAAATAAACTTATGTTGCTATCATTTTTTCCTGAAAACTTTGTCCCCCAGCATGTTTTCAGGAAAAAATCATCATGCTGGGCCAGCATGATATGTATTTGGCCACAGACCCCCATCGCAAAATACTTTGTTCCAGGGACCCCCAGAAGCAAAGATTAGATTTTGGTCTATTCTGCGTCTAGCTTGAGGGTTAAGGCCACAGACCCGTTGGGAAACGAGTTTGGGTCGACTTTGTTTTAGGTCGACCTTTCCTGTATTATTATTCTGAGAGAGTAGTAACGTAACGTTATAGCTAGCTTATAGCTAGCTAAAAGGCTAGCTTTAAACCTTTTTAAACTTTTAAGGAGTAAACGACGCGACGCCACCGAACAGAAAACAAGCAGGCTTTAACAGCTGTTTTACCCAGAGAGGAAGCGGTGAACACGACAGTTTGAAACAGCGTAAAACACTCACGTTATTCAGTTGACTGTGAGGAGGATTGTATTGTAAACTTCACTGAACTGAACCACCAGTCTGCACGCTAGAGGTGGGACGTTCGCGAACGAATCGAGCCTTTTGAACGGCTCTTTGAAATGAACGATGGGATCCGGTTCGCAGCAGGGAGCCGTTCTGAGCCGTTTGAGTTCTGGAAAAAGAACTCAAATTCTTTACTTAATAGGTAAAAGTATCAATACTGTCTGCAATGTGGAAATACCACAATTAGAAGTTCGGAATTAAAAAGTAGGCTACTTGAGTACAAAAGTATTGGTGGGGCTGTTAAGTCTGACTCTGACATAATTTTGTAGGCAGAGGAGAACTTTTGGGGGCAAAAGGCCCCAGCGCCCGTGAATCTTTTTAATATTTTTACTATATACAAATTTTTCTTTTGTTGTTGAAAGGAAAGTGGTAGAATTATACTTTAGTCGTTATTTTTGTCTCTGATGTGTTGAAATAGCGAGGGACAGATATTGATAATAAATCTGCTTGGCGGTCTGACTACAAAATGATGTCACGGCTGAAATAGTAGGCTAATTATGCAGAATGTCCCATTTCTACATTTTCCAATGTAGAAAATGTAGAAAAATTATTTGAAAATAGCCGATCTACAAGCTCACAATGCGACGCATTGTTTGTTTGATTGATTGAAGACTTTATTAGAAGTTTGCATAGGAAAAGGTACAGTTTCATGACGGTACAGTGAGTTCACTGGTACAAGGTTTACAAGGAGATCCTAGAAAAGACTAAGCTTATTTCCACAGGAAACCATTGAAGTATCTCATATGAATGACAGACGAATAGAACACAGTACTATGCAGTAGATATAGTCAGTAAAAAAAATGAAAGAACAAAATACAGTAAGACAATACAAACAGTAAGTAGGCTATATTAAAGAAGGGGCAGGAGAGGGGAGGGGAGGGCTGGGCTGGGCTGGGCTAGGTCTGTTTGAAGGGGCAGGGGAGGGTAGGGTTGGGCTGGGCTGGGCTAGGTTTGTTTTTACCAGTTGCGAACGGCTGCTGCCTGTAAGTGGTTTTTCAGGGCAATTTTAAAGGATGTTAGTGATCCACACTCCTTCGGTAAGGCATTCCACGTTTTTGTGGTATAGCAGAAGAACGAGTTTGACCCTTTCTTTGAGTTGACTCTGGGTTGAACGTGATCTGTGGCGCTGCCTCTGGTGTTGTAATTGTGGACGTGATCTGTGGCGCTGCCTCTGGTGTTGTAATTGTGGAAATCCTTAACGTTTTTTAAAGTATTTTGCCAGGTACATGGGTATCTTAGTGGTGTAGTGTATCTTGTACACCAGGCCCATTGCAAGTTGCTGAACTCTGTCATCTAGGCTACTCTGAGCCACCCCACTCTTAACTGGTGAGTAGCGGTGAGGTGAGTCTGATATAGGGAAGGTTAAGCAGCACCCTAATTAGTTTATTTTGGGCTGTTTGGAGTTTATTTTTTAGGGCTTGTGGGGCGTCACGATACCATACGTGGACTCCGTAGTCAAAGAGGGGCTGGATTATTGCACCAGCTATGGTCTTCAGGGTGTTGAAATTGACCATCGGGGCGATCCTCTGTAGGAAACGTGTTCGTTGGTTGATTTTATTTATTACTTTAGAAGTCATCTTTTCGCTGGAAAGATTAGCTTCAAGGATACATCCTAAGTAGGAGATTTCGTTTTTCTTGTTATGACCTTGTCACCCATGATTGTGAAGTTGTCGAGTTTTTTGAGGTTATGATTTGATCCAAAGAGGATGGACTCAGTTTTTCCCAGGTGAATTGATAATTTGTTGTTGTTAAGCCTGCATGTGCAGAACTTACTTAGTTCAGAGTTAAGTGTCTTTTCAACCTCCTAGTCTCGGGTTCTTGCCCGAGACTAGGAGAGCCGAGTCATCCACGAACAGGAACAGGTTGCAGTCGCAAGCAGATGCCATGTTGTTCACGTATATTAGGAACAATTAACAGAGGCCCCAGTATGCTACCTTGAGGAACACCACAGCTTACTGGGAGGGGGGGGGGACAGGGTACCGGCGTTAACCTCCACCACCTGTTCCCTCCCCACCAGGTAAAACTGCATCCAGCTCACTGCTGCGCTGTCAAGACCGATGGCTTTTAGTTTCTCAATCAGAATAGAGTGATTTATGGTGTCAAATGCCTTCTGGAGGTCCATCATGACCATGCCGCTATGTTTGCCGCCATCCGCTTTGCGTTTGATTTGGTCAGTCAAATAGAGAAGGCAGGTGTCAGTTGAATGAGATTTTCTGAAACCAGATTGGAACTCGTAAATCAGATTATTCTCATCAATATCTCGCAATCTGTTCGTAGAATATGTTCTCCATGACTGAGCTTGTAGATCGGCTATTTTCAAATGGCAGACAATTTAATGTATATATGGCAGAACATTATATATGGTTTAAGTAGCCTAATTTGTAATCATAATAAAAATCTTGAGCCAGTCTTTTGAACGGCTCTTTGAAAGGAACGGATCCCAGAGATCCGGCTCACTTCAAAGAGCCATAAATCCCATCTCTACACCGCACACTGCACAGCCATGTGTTGCCAGATTTAGAAAGAAACAAGCTATAGGCCACTGTTCCCAAAAACCGGTTCGGTACCCACTTGTGGGTCCGGACAGATTTTTATGGGTCCCTTTATAATTTGTTTTATTATTATTTCAAAACATGTTAAAAAAAAATCCCAAAATAGCAAAGATATTGCATGTAAAAGAAAAATCTAATCTTTTTTTCTGTAATTTCATGAAGAAATCTAAGAAAAATCTAAGAAATTCCATGAATTAGAAAACAAATGTTTTAAGAAGTAGTGAAAATGGCCGATCTACAAGCTCTTCTCTAATGAAATGCCTGGATCCCGAGGCTATAGGGTCTTGAGCTAAAAGGTTTGGGAACCACTGTAGGCTAATCTTGGGGATTTTTTATTTATTTATTTTTATTCTTTTAAGAAAATGGCTGGTTTCAGACTTTCAATTGGACCTTAATTTGGGGGTCCTTGACATGATAATATTTGAGAACTAGTGGTTTCAACAACATTAGGAAACAAGCCCCTGTTGGGCTTATTTTTCTGTAAAGTGTCGCCACTTTACAGAAAAATAAGCACGTCGCTTAAAACAAGCGGACATGGCAACCCTGTGTGAAGGAGTAAACAAAAGACTTTCTTCCATTCCGATTGGCTGGACATTTGACACTGAACTAACAGGAAGCCGTTCTTCTCGGCCAATCACATACGCGTAAAACCCACCAGTATTGCCATCTTGTGGCCGTTTGGTTTCACTGCTGCCGAATTTAATCTTCAGTGAACAATTAGGCCTATATCCTGCATTGAAGAAGAATTTATTAGAAGTTTGCAATAGAAAAAAGTACAGTTTCATGACAGTACAAATCACTGGTAGGCTACAAGGTCAACTAAAAGGAGATCCTAGAAAGCCGAGGCTTATTTCCACAGGAACCACACTTTAAGTATCTCATATAACATTGAAAGACAGACGGATAGAACATAGTAGGCTACTTTATCTAGGATAATATCAGTTTCAAAAGCATAATATCAAATACAAAAAATACAAAAAGAAAAGGGGGGGAGCATGGGGGCTTAGTCTACTCTATTTACAAGTCACGGGTAGCAGCTGTCTGAAGGTGACTTTTCATACCAATTTTGAAGGAGGCTAGGGATTTGCTCTCAACTATTGGCTTATGTTACACACTTACCGTATATAATTACATCTAAATAAGAGCAATCTTGGTTTCTTGTCTGTCACTGGTTATTTTCACACATTGACCGCATGTTTTCAATGTTTTGTTGCAACTTGCAAGCATTTATATTAAGAAAGATAGTTTGTATCAGATTGCCAGCAGTAGCCTAGGCTACAGTCATTCTGTTCACTTCAGTTATACAGTATACACCTCTCCAGTCTGTAGAGCTCATGTGTAGCAGGAATTAAAGGAGTAGTTCACCCACAAAATGACTTTTTTCTATTGATTAGCCTACTCACCCCATGGAGACTTGAGTTAATTTTTTATTTAATTTTTTTGTATTTGTCGCATTCAAGACAAAAAATAGATCATAGTACATTTTCCCCCATTGATTCCGGATGGAGACCCAAATGCATTCACTACATACTTTTACTTTTGAAAACAGGACTGTAACAGAGTATGGTATTGCTACATTTACATGAGAGAGAGAGAGAGAGAGAGAGAGAGAGAGAGAGAGAGAGAGAGAGAGAGAGAGAGAGAGAGAGTGTGTGTGTGTGTGTGTGTGTGTGTGTGTGTGTGTGTGTGTGTGTGTGTGTGTGTGTGTGCGTGCGTGCGTGCGTGCGTGCGTGCGTGTGTGTGTGTGTAGGCTGCTCAGCAGTGCCACATGATTACCCAAGCTTGCCACTGGTCAGCCAGCGGCATTGCAACTGTTCGTACTGCATTTTGAGGACAGGGTTGAGTGTGAGCCGGCTTCACCACTCCAAAAATCTGTCAGTTTAGTTCAGACAGATGTAATAACATTCTCTAACCAGAACACCTGGCCTGCCAATTTGCAATCTGAGTTCCCAGAGGTAATTTCTTTCCGCCACTAGGACATTCTGCCCAACAGCAACCGAGGTACAATACAAAAGCAGCATCTGCTCTACATCTAACTTGTAAAACCACACAACCATGCTATTGATTAATTAATGTTTAGGCAGCCACATTATGCTCTTTACCTTGCTTGGACCAATGAGATTGAGTCAACAGGGCCATCATGTGGCCCCCCTGTACAAGAAAGTACACTTGCTTGTTCTGAATACACACAGGGGGAAAATGTGCAAGACAACAAGACAAGTGAATAATGGTCTATGCATTTATGTGTGCGTCGTTGACCATAGAGGTATCGTGTCTGTCAATTTAATAATCAGAATGAGAATCTGTTTATGCCCAGGCAGCATAGCCAGGCAGGCCTGCCACTATGGGCCTGCTCCCCGAGAAATATGACAGGTCTGATGGCGCACCTCACGTGGTGGAAGACAACAATATAAGAATATAAAGCAAATGAAGGGACAAGGTACGGTACGGTAGGATATATTAAAGAGAAAATATATATTTCCCTTTTGGCTGCAAAGCCGAGGTTAGGCAAATTCTGTTGGTTGTTTGCTTGTCTTCAGACTTGAATCATCTCTACCACCTCCTCCAGGTTACCACTAGAGGGAGGCAGAACATCAGTGCTCTCTAGTGGTCACGAGATTTGATTTGGTGTTTCTTTATGGTTTAATCAAATAGTTGGTAATTATCAGCTATCCCGTGAAGAGGTTATAAGGTCAACGTGAGTAATCGCTAGCCAGATGGCGAGTCATGAATTGTGACTATATTGGCAGAACGGTTCCACTGTTCGGCATGCAAACTACACTCTTTAATAGATTAATTCCCCTGATGTAATCACAGTAATGACCGCAAGTAAACACTGCTCTAGGATTTACTGTGATACTTTGGCACAGTCTGAGTACTGCCTCTCTGGCAGACATACACATTTAAAAAGTTCCCCAGTTATTCAGATCAGATAGACACAAATCTTTGGCGAAATATCTGTTCCTCTTTTATTTAGTTATCACAGCTAATAGATCTATTAACTTAATTTATTTGCTATAGGGCCTACATGTTGCTCCACCAGGGAGCAGCATAATCTGTTCTTAGACAGGATCATCATCTGCAGCTTATGAAATCAAAACACTATTCCTATGCTTGTTCACAGAATTAGGCCTGGCTATCTGATAACTTCTCTAAGAATTGTGTCAGATTCATACATGGTACCAGCTGCACATTTGTTGGATATTAGCTTAAAATGATCAGTTGGGTAGGATACAATAACAGTGTCATTCACGAAAACAATACCAGATAGAAAGCAAGCAATATATTTTTTATAACATAATTTATATTTCAGTGACTGAAATATAAATTCTATCATACAAATGTAATCTGTTAAACATTTGGTGTTATGAGAAATGTCTGCTGAAACAGATGTGGCCTTCAATAGTTTCCCATAAAGTCACTGACAGACACTTTTTCTGTGATGTGGTATTGTTCTGTGTGGCATTCAAATGCTCACAGTCACAGATAGTTCTATATGACTGGTTTTATCCACAGTTATGGGCCTACTGTATAACTTGTTAGTCAAGATTAATTATCATGTCCCCTTGGCTCCAGTGCTGCAATGGCCCCTTTCCTACCAGGGTTGAACCGGTTACTTTCTTTTTTACCTGCCCAATTTTGAACCACTTCAGAGTGTTTCCACTGAAAATGAATTGGTTCAGAACCCTAATGGTTGTTTCGGAACCAGAACCAAAACAATACTTATGTTTGCTTGCCCTGAACTGGGAACCAAATTGGGCATGTTACTATTCTACAGGTTGGAAGATGCAGATGCGATTCATATACAGCATGCTACAAAGGAAGCACAATTGTCTGTGTGTGGCTGGTTCCGTGAAAGGACCAAGGTTCAAAGAAACTGAACCATTTCTAGAACCAAAGTTCTTTAGGTAGAAAAGGGGCCAATGACTAGGCTATAAGCTACCTATCTTTGAGACATTCCTCCGCCCCTCCATTCTGCAGCACCTGAAGCCCCTGGCAGTGTCCTCTTCTTTACCATGGTCTGCCGGGGGTAACACCAACACATTTAAATTTGGGCACTGTAGTGATGTTAGTCAGACACTGTTTAGTATCAGGGATGTCAGCATGCAGACAGACGGCGGGCGGTGGACAGACATTCGGTAAATTAATAGTTAGATAAGGAAGGCTTGCTAATTGTTGTTGCGACCGAAGGTCGCATTATACCCTGAAAAACCTTGTCGCTTGTCTGTCTGTCTGGCTGTACAGGAAGTGATGTCAGTGTGATGTCACGTGTTTTTCAGTACAGGAAGTGATGTCATGTGACATCACTTTTATGCCCATATATGAGTCATTCTATACCACATCACTGTGACTCACTGTCACAGTCTGTGCCACATCACTGCTCTGAAGTTGATTGCATGGCAAAGCGAAAGACCGAAAGTTGATCACAGTGATGTGGTACAGAATGACTCATATATGGGCATAAAAGGGATGTCACATGACATTGTACAGAAATGGAGGCAGAAAATGAAAATGTTAGGGTACCCTTATGCCCATATATGGAGATCCACAGGCATCAAACCAAGGCCCAACGTTTTATGCCCATATATGGAGATTCCTATATTGTCAATATTAAGAACATTATTATGGCCCATATATGGAGATCCACAGGCATCAAACCAAGGCCCCAACTCACAAAGGCCCTGCTTGGCATTACTAATTAACGTATGTTTTTTTTTTTGCATAACATATATTGTATGTATATGGATACATATTATTATTAATAAAGGATAAAATAAAATAAAAAGTCCATATATGGTCATTCCCAGAAAAAGAAAAAACCTTTTATGCCCATACATGGAGATTTCTGATGTCATAAATCCCAGGCCGAAAATGAGAATGTTAGGGTACCCCCTTATGCCCATATATGGAGATCCACAGGCATGAAAACAAGGCCCTGACTCACCAAGTCCCTGCTTGGCATTACTTACGTACGTTTTATGCCCATATATGGAGATTCCTATATTGTCAATATTAAGGACATTAAGGATATTATGTTATCAATATTAAGGACATATATGGGCGGTGAGTACACTCTAGGTGGGGTTGGCGATAGGGCCTTTCTGTGTGGAGTTTGCATGCTCTCCCTGTGTCTCCTAGGGTTGATACCCTCACAAAAACATGAACAAACTCCCCCCAGAATGACAACAACTAGAATCGTCAGAGAAACGCTGTGGTTGGCCAGATGGCCAAGAATTGGCGCATGTCACCCTGAGGTCGCAAGTCACTCTGAGGTGTCTTACTAGATAAACTGGAAAATACTTTGTGATACTTTGTGTGTGTGTCTGTGTGTGTGTGTGTGTGCGTGCGTGCGTGCGTGCGTGCGTGCGTGCGTGCGTGTGCGTGTGTGTAGTAATTTGCAGTGTCATCGAGTAATAGTGTTGAAAATACATTTCAATTTAGTCGATAAAAATGTGGAAATATAAAAGTTAAAGATAAGAAACTTAAAAATAATCTAAAAACAATTACATATTGTGGTGACCAGTTTGTTCACCAGGTGTCTAAAACGACTCAAGGGTACTGGAGTACTTAATCTCTTCTGCAGGGTATGTGGTTGGGCCACAGGAGCTAAATGCAGATCTACCAAGTTCAGAGAAGACCTTGGTCACCTTGAGTGTGAGGCAACTTGATAGGGTATGACAGGGTTCCTTAGGTCCATTCCAAAAGTGATGAGATTTGACTACAGGGTCAATCTCCAATTTGGCCTTATATAAAAACATCCTACTCTCCTCCTCTCCTCTACCAAGGCCAAGACAATCCAACCTTGTTAAATTAACTGCCAGAGTTAAAACATTGTCTCAGAGAGTTTTCACTAACCTTTGAAGAATCAAAGAATATTATTCTTCACAACGATCCACACACAGATCTTTAAAAGCTTTAAAACACGTAGTAGTCTTGGACGATCTGAGAATAAAAATTGTGCCGTCACTATAATCCGTCCCATAGTTATGGGGAGTTTAATGAGCTTGATTTCGCTTTAGTTTACGGGAAAAAAAGAAAGGAATGCATTATGACATTTTCCAAATCCAATACACACTAAAAACTCATGGGTCATTTCTTGACCCAAATCATGGGTCATTTGTGTTAGGTCAAATTTCGGGGTCATTTCTCAGAGCCACAACCCTTCCTTGAGTTATTGGGATATTATTTTGACCCAATTCCAGGGTTGTTCGAGTTAGGTAATATTTATCTGGGGGTGACCCGTTTTTGGGGTTAGTGGTAACCCATATACTTGGGTCAGTGGTCTAGCTTTGGGCCAATCAGGGGACAGGCACCATAAACCTGTTTGCAAAGCATGCTGGGAAAAGCATTTGTCTAGGTTTCCAGAGACATTTTCTAAGCTGTTGGGAGCTAAAAATGCTAAATATGTCATATCCATGTGTCTGCCTCGGCAAGCTGACTGTCATATGTCTGAATTTGATTTGTCAGTATCTGAGCCTAAACCCTAACCGTAAGTGTTTGGCTGCTACTATAGCTTAGGGTTGAGCTCCCTCCCCCAGCTGGTCTGAAAGAGAAGAACTCATTGTAATTTTGAGCTTATTTTGTTTTTCTTCTCTAAACTATTCTGATTATAGTATTATCAACATTGTTGCATATATATTTAATCATGCACTTTTATGTTGATATTACTAGACTTTGAACAAATCATCTGTGAAGAAACCCTGAAACATTTCTGATATTATGTTAATGTCAGATAATATTGGCATTGTCATTCTCCAGACCATGCATATGTAGGTTGTATTCATTTAGCCCACTCAACCCAAAACTTGGGTTATATTGACTACAATCTTGGGTCATTTTAAACAAATAATTTGGTTATTTATTTGACCCAAATTATGGGTCAAAATTCATAACCAAATTTCTTGCGTTAAAATAACCAAACTGGGCATCGGTCCCTATTTGACCCGTGAGTTGGATCAAAAATAACCCAAGTTGAGTTGTTTTTGACCCAGCAGTTTTTAGAGTTGGGAATTAATCACGTGATTCTTTTGCGATCACGTGATCCCCTGCTTGGGCGAGATTCTAGGAGACAAATGTTGACATAGCTCTTTGCTAGGTTAGTGAAGAGCGCCAGCGTAAGAAAACAACATACGTGAAGTTACGTATTTGGCAGTCAACAAATTAATATACAATGATGAGTACCATAATTATTACCGGTGATGAATCTATTGATGTCACATGTTGACGTTTGGTCAAAACATGTCCCAAAAGGTCACAATATGCCTTTTGGGATTGATGAAGTAACTATTTTTGATATGCTATTGTGGCAGTCATTGTTCTAATAATTAGTGTGGATTGTCTCTATTTTGCTTTTGAAATGCACATAATGTATAAGCATATAAATAACCACATTTATAATTTAATTTATAATCAAAATCAACAAAAAAAGTATCAAAAATCATCCCAATTTAAGTTGGTATATGGCCATTTCCGGTTTAAAACGTCCGTTTTGGATTTAGAAAATGTCAGAAATGGATTCAGCATTCTCAATAACCCCCAAAACCACTCCAATATTGTTCAGTTTTTGACATATTTTCCATTTTTATAGGTGATTATGCTAATTAAAGCTAATTATGAAAATTATGAAAATTGCTCAACATAATATGCAAGTTAGCATCCGGCAGTTTCTACATGCTGGGGACCCCAACTCGACATTTCTAACATAAAACCTTGGTGTACTCAACATGTCCGGGTTCACAATGGGGCTCTATGGGCTGGCAAGTAGACTAATAGCCGGGGACCCAGTCACCAAAATGGGAGAGGACCTGTGATGTTCTGCCGTACTTTTTATTTCTGTTTTATCTATTAGGCAAACGGGTGCATTAGTTTGGTCATTTTGTTGGTGCACGTTTTATTTTTGTTAAATACCAAACTAACTGGTCATTAAGGTCCACAGAATGAGAGGCCTGCTCTGCCGGAAACATCGTGAAAAAAAGTTATGGCCGTTTGTGTATTCACTGTCCCATTGACTCCACTAGAAATATTTAAAAAAGGGGGGGGGAAAGTCTGCTTTAAGTAACATGTGAGGGGTCAAACTAGAGGTTCTTCATGATTCTGAATCCATTGCAAGCTGAATTTCGGCACCCCAAAACTGTGAAAATTGATGAGTCATATTTTTTTTCCACTTTTCACTGTTTTGGGGTGCTGAAATTCAGCCCAAGGAATGAAAGTACGGCAGAAAATCACAGGTTCAACCCTATTCCTTGAGCTTTGGGGCTTGTGGGTCCCCGACTGTAAACAAAGTCATCTGACAATGGCCAAAATGATTATTTTATCATTATTTTACGCTTTTTGTGGTCATTTTTGAATAAAGAAACACATATATGAAGCTTAATCTTTTTTATAAAATATTTTCGAAACATTTTTATTTTAGTGTCCGTTTTTCAAGAAAAAGTTGACTATAGTATAGCCTCAAACCTGTACTTAAGTACATTACTTGACTTGACTTGGAAATGTTCATTCGGAAGATATATATCACCATGACAAATGGACTTGATATTGTATTTGGCCATAAGGCGTGACCAAAAGATCTTATACGTCCTCAGACCATCTTGTCTGGCACTTCCTATAGCCTATCAAACTAATAAATTGTGTATAGTTCTGCCATAAAGGGACAATAAGGTGTCTGGCATCTCTGACAGCTGGGACCCTCCCTGAGTTACCTAGCAACAGCTTGTTCCCAAAAGAAGAAGAGGTATCTATCTGCCTTAAACACTTCAGGAAAAGAAGGAGGGATGGAGCATTATGAGATATTGTGGTGAGCTGAAAGTTCCTGCACTTTAAGTGAGGAATCTGTGTGTGTGTGTGTGTGTGTGTGTGTGTGTGTGTGTGTGTGTGTGTGTGTGTGTGTGTGTGTGTGTGTGTGTGTGTGTGTGTGTGTGTCCATTTCTTTTTTATATATTTTTAGCTTTTTCTGCCTTTATTGATAGGAAACAGTAGACTGACAGGAAATGGGGAGAGAGAGATGGGGAGTGACACGCGGGATGGTGTTTTCTGCTGTGTTTCAGTCCGAGTGTATCAAAGGGTGCGTTCGGAAATGCGCACTGGGTGTGTGCTCAGTGTAGTGAGTGCCTAAACCTAACCCTAACCTCAGTAAAACTATGCCTAACCCTAACCCTAACCCTAACCTTATTAACCTCAGAAAAACTATGCCTAAACCTAACCATAACCCCTATCCCTAACCACACCCGGTGCGCATGTACGAACGCACCCTTTGATACACTCGGACTGAATCACCAGCAGAAAACACTCTCCCAGTGACATGCAGCCTATAGGTGCCTTTACCGCTAGCCCAGGCCATGTGTGTCTGTCTATTACCTGATCCTGTGAATCTGTTCCACCTGTACTTCCATGTATCACTTGCCTAGGATATGTCATTAATAGATTAATAAATAAATAATAAATAGCTCTATATTCTGGTAGCAATCATTGCTATACAATGCTTGTTCAGTAACAGGGGTCTGTCTGTCTGTCTATCAAACTCATTAGTAAACAGAAAATACATTTTCAAGTCGGGATTCCAATTTCATCCAATTAGGAGGGAGAACTCATAGGATACAGGATAAACGAGTGAAATTGGAAGTGATGAACCAAAGGAAAATGAGCAGACACAATTGGAACCGACATGCTGTAAAATTGAAGCTGATAAATGGATTCTCTCTCCTGATTGTATGAAATTGGCAACCCACCTGAACATTTATTTTCTGTTTTTCAAAGAGATGGGGAGATCCCTGTTACTGAACAAACACTCCATAGCAATGATTAGGATTAGAATAAGGAGCTTTAACTTGAAACATTTTTTTCTAATGACGATTCTAGGCAGCAGCAATTTACAGTCACTGTTTCCACTGTCAACTCTCTGTGATGTGACTGAAGTTCCTTCCTGCCTCAGAGCAGGGGCGTCAATTGGGTATGGCAGGGGTATGCAGCTGCCATACCCTGGGTCCAGGGGGGAAAATAAAAGTTACTTTTAAATATAAATCCACGAATGTCTCTTTGTCTATATGTGCTGGTTATGTTGTTAAATTACAGTAAAATAACTACAAATGCAAAATTGTACAAAATGGTCGCTTTAACAAGCTATTATAATTATATTCTCCCCATCTTGACAGAATGGTATATTCCCAGGTTCTGCAGGTCAGCTGCACAGGTGCAATGCATTATTGTTAATTGTGGAATGTTTACTAACATGCCAAGTTTAGCTGCACTTGAACAAACCATTCTAGGTTGCCATATCCAGCACAAGAAACCGTAGAAACGGTGGAAAAAATAAAATGTACTTATTAAAATAAATGTATCATACCTGTTGCTAAGGTATGGCAACGTGACTGGTGTCTACCAGTCACGTTGCCATACCTTAGCCTTTTCTGAACTGACGCCACTGCCTCAGAGGATCTGTCGTCTCTTCTCTGTCAACCTGACGCGTGATTATGGATCCAACTGGGAAAGATGGATAACCACGCCCCGGACTCATTTTTGAAGCTTGTGATTGGCTGAACCGGACGTAGGGAGCGCTCCGTTGTAGTCACTTGGACCGCGCGAGGTGCACCAAAACCCAATTATCATGGCGTTTATCGTGCGCTTGCCCAGGCCTTACGGCCTGGGCATAAATATAACGATTGCATTCACCACGGCTTCGTAACTTTCGTAACTTTTTCGCCACTCGCGCCTGCGGCGCTCGGGGGCGAAGAGCAGGACCAAGGTCCGCTGGCCTTCGCGCCGCTTGCAATGTCGTGGACAATAACTGAAAACGAGCGCTCTATGCCGTTTCCATCCATCTTTCCCAGTTGGATCCATAATCACGCCAACCTGACATCGGATGCGTACCTCTCCGTTTCCCACTGGATGCCCCCTGTGGCAAGAGAAACAGGTGTCCTGTGTAATGCCTGTCAAACTGAATTGGGTAAACTGAAGTATTATTTAGTTGCTTAGATACACAGCTAATTGAAGTGGCAGATTCTTTTTTTTTTTTACAGCTGGTGAACCAACATTAGCATTTCTCTTGCAGGCAAAATCCTCACTTGGGGATTCCCCGGTGTTGTCATCAGGTGTGCAAACCGCCCAGAGCGAATCCATCTACTCTGCTTTTCCATTCACGCTCCTCTGAGCCAATTATATGTTTGTCATGGGTTTGTCTTTTTTCTGCCTGATCTTATTTCCCACTCTTGTTTTTCAATTAGGCTGCTGCATGGTTTGGGAATCTTCTGTTCACGCCTGAAAACAAGATTGGACCAAATGCTCTTGATTGCGAATGCTTAAATGTTCTTACATTTTGAATGAAAGAAAGGTGTTTAATCGGGTTAGGGTTATGTGCATGTAAATGGATTGTTTTCTCTGTCAGTAAAGGAATGGCAGGGAATCACTGCATGTATTCTATTTCCGGTATACTTATTAAGTGTATTCATAGCAAGAATGGGTGTGATTGAGGGTTGGTCTAGAGTCTAGACTCTAGATGAAGAGAAGCAAGAATGGCTCACCACCAGGATACAAGGAAAGGTTGAAAACCACAGAACTACTATAACGTGTCATCTTTCTCTTCCTCCTTCATCTCTCTCCTTTGTTCACACCCCCAGTAGCCATGGTTACAATGCTGATCGATTAGATGCCATCTGATTCCAAATAAGCAGAAACAAAAGATGCTAGCAGATGGTAACCAGACAGAGAGGAGGATTGAGGGAGGGGGTGGAGAGATGACAGGACGATTCTGCTAACAGCGGAATCTGTCAGCTCCACTGCCCTAAACAGGAATAAACACAGAAGCAGCCGGGAGGAAGTGGACTAAGAAAGGGGAGGAGCCAAACCAAGTTCCTGTTTCTACACAAAAAAGGAGGTGGTGTGGGGGGGGGGGGGGGGGGGGAGTACCGAAAGGGGTCCCAGATTACTTCTGGACCAACCCTGCAAGATATTTTATGGAGAAGGAAGAAAGATTCTGAAAGAATTGTTGGCTGCTCGTCCACACTTTGGGAAAATTAAATAAACGTGATGGATATACAGGATATACAGGATATAGAGAGAAAATGTCCAATACTGAGAAACAGATGGTCCTCAAATGCACTCAATCCTCATGGGAGAAAAGGGAGACTGAACATGAATACGTAGTCAGAGATGTTATTCTGCCATTTGCAAACACCAGATACGTGAGTTTTAGACTTAAAATGGAGAATGTAAGCAGTACATACCCTATACTCACTGTGAGTCAGTAGGCAGTCTCACGTGTACTTGGACGGACGGACGGACACACACACACACACACACACACACACACACACACACACACACACACACACACACACACACACATAAGCTCAATGACAAATGCAGACACATGCACTTGCACTCTCTCTCTCTCTCTCTCTCTCTCTCACACACACACACACACACACACACACACACACACACACACACACACACACACACACACACACACACACACACAGGCATGCATACAAAGAGAGAGGAGGTGAAAATGTGGGGTTTGGTGCTCTGTCCTTTTACATTATGAAACAGATGGTGTCCAGGCCAAGGCTGGCAAGGGATGCACCCAGGAGAGGTGGAGGGGACGGGGATGGGGACGGAGGACGACAGGGATGGGGATGGGGGGGAACAAAGGAAGAGGTAGAAGACAGAAATGGAAGATAGAGTGTGCAGAAGGACAGAGAACCTACGAGTCCTCTTCTAATATGCTCACGAGGGATTGTCATTGATTACTGTAATGTTCGGACTAACCACTTGGACTAGTTTTACAAGTTAAAGAAAAGATGAACAGATTGGCAGAATTGATCGCACGATGATTCTGTAATTATGGACAAATTAAGCGGTTCAAAGGTTAAGCTCAATATGTCATCCCACCTAAAGGTGACACAGGAAATCAATAAGTGTGATCCATCCTTCTGTCAACATGACAGAAACATGCTGTGTTTCCTTCCGGCACTGTTGTCTGGAAAGTGAGTCTATAGTCATTGCAGGACTCAAACCAATCATGAAAATAGCACTTTTGTACATGGCTACTGTCACATACTGTCGGACTATCACTCATGTGCATGACCTGGCCTGTTAGCTATGTGACCACATAAGATGAAGCTTTATTTGTAGCAGACACAGAGACAATTATTTTGACAGATATACTGCACAGGACGAGCTATAATAGCCCTGAAGTGTAACAATACACCATGCTCTCTTCCATCCTCCCCAGATGCCTATTCCAGTCCTGTTTATTCCACACAGACTCAGACGATGAGGTGCTATACTCCGTACCACAATTACTGTTGACACCAGGTTTACAGCTGTGCACGCGCACTATGCTCACACGCGTCACCACTCTCACACATGAACATACATGTACAGTACACGCCATTCACTCTGACCCCCCCCCCCCCCCCCCCCCCCCTCCCCCCATGAGGCTGACAGTGTGCCTTCATTTTGACAGAGTGGCTACCACCCGGCCAAGCAATTCCCAAGACAACCTTTAAATCTCACCGGGACCGGCGGTACACATGATGCCATATGCTTTGTTTTTCACCACTGCTGTTAGAGTGTTTTGTGAGCACGTACTCTCTTTCTCACAACATACAGCAGTATACCGGTACGTGTCTATATAGGAAGCTCTTCCGGAGCAATCTTATAGTTGAAACCATGATGATTTTCATTCCCAGGGTGGAGCAGTGTGTTCACAATGACATGTTTTTGTTATCATGGGTCACACGGTGAATTCAGAAACATGATAATGATGCTCCCCTGCTTCCATGATGAATATCATATCTCCTGGTACTGTAGTATCTGTGGTGTGTCTGCTGTGCTGTGTTTTGCTTGCAAAGTCTTAAATCGTCGTTGTTGGGTGGAAACTTGTACGTCCAAAACCGTTTGTTTTGTATTTATCATTTTAAAAATGATTCAAACTAGTGAAAACAGCCGATATACAAGCACACAAGCTTGTAGATCAGCTGTTTTCACTACTTTTGTGTGATGGCCATATGATGAAGCAGTGCTTTACTTTGCGAAAAAATGTACAAATTTGAAACTTGGAGATACAAGGTTTCTGCCCGACAGTGACGAAATAATGGAATGACAGCAGATGTTTCAGGCTTATTTCTGTGATAGAGGCAATTGCTGAGTTTGGAATTAGATAGAAAATGAACTTTTCGCTCAATTTCGTCTCTTTACGTTCTCAAGTAACGTTTAAGGGGATTGGAACTTGGTATCGATTCAAATGTTTTTCACTCTCAGTGGAGTGGACTAATCAATATATTTCCTGTCAATACTGTGTAATCTTTTAAATTAAATTGAGTACATTGAGTAAATCGTTTGGTGAATTGAGTAAAAAGGAACAAGCCATTTCTTGGATTTAAAATCCTCTTACAAGAACTTGTATTAAGAGATGGGCAAAAATACATAAAAAGTATTTTGAAAAGAATTCAAAATGGTGACAGTACTGCAGTATTTCAGCTTCACATATTTCACATTATTTTATTTGTATCAAAATACTTTTTTATGTATTTTCACCCATCTCTGCTTAAGTATTGAACTGTACTTTCCTGTGCTTTTTTTGTTGTTGCAAACTGCTAATAAAGTAATCAATAAATCAATCAATCAAACAAACAAACAAACAAAACAACTGACACAAATGTTGATCTCCCCACAATCCACAGGTATTTGGTAAAGATTGAAAGACAAAAAGAGATTGATTGATTGATTGATTGATTGATTGATTGATTGATTGATTGATTGATTGAAGAAGTATTAGAAGTTTGCAAAGAAAAAGGTACAGTTGCATGGCAGTACAAATCACTGGTACAAGGTCATCTACAGTAAAAGGAGATCCTAGTAAGCTTTTCGGCCTATTTACACAGGAACCACTTTATGTATCTCATATAACATCGAAAGACAGACGGATAGAACACAGTACTTTGCATACAGGGAATTGTCAGTAACAAAAGGGGAGAAAAAAGAAAGAAAGAAAAAGAAAAGCAGTCATAAAAAAATCACACCCGTGTGAAGTGGAGCTGTGTGTGTGTGTGTGTGTGTGTGTGTGTGTGTGTGTGTGTGTGTGTGTGTGTGTGTGTGTGTGTGTGTGTGTGTGTGTGTGTGTGTGGATCATGTGTACCGATTTTTGTGACATTTGAAGAAAATATGTAGGAAAAGGAGCAAAAAGTGTGTTTTGGAGAAAATTCAAGATGGCGGAAAATCTATCATGGCGCAAATGGGCGTGGCCTATATGGGGAGATGCGACATGACCCAAGGAATCCAGGGAAAAAATATTTTTAATTTTCCGACCTACGGTTCAAGAGTTACAGGCCAAAACGTAAAGTGGGGTGTTATAGCGCCACCATGAGGCCAAATGACACAATTATTTTTTATTTAATCCTTGAAATCATTATGAACCTCCTCTCCAAGTCTTGAAACTGTAGCCCCTGTGGTTTGCGAGAGACAAATAATTGAATGTGAGTTTTTGCGATTCCCATTCTAAGTCAATGGGGAAAATTAATTCACTAATAAATTAATATCAATTAAACTATAGAACCTTTCTCTTAGAAAAGTAATAGCCCACGATTCCCGAGTAAGCCGGTCGATTTGACATATGGCGCGAGTGTTTGGTGGCAAAACTGTGGGACTAGTGGCGTGCCGAAGTTTAGGAAGTTCAGGCTACATACACACAGACACACACACAGACACACAGACAGACACACAGACCCACACAGCCACGTATAGGGAGCCTGTGTTTCACACAGCTCCAAAAATAAAACAAGAGAGGAGATAAAGATTTATTTGGAAGACATATAGACATAATAGCCTGGCATCCCTTCGTGTGTGTCGTCACTTCACTCCAGTCTTTATCAGGAGATCGTCATATCTGGCGCACAATCATCAGGAGGAGGAGGGAGGGGGTCGGTACTCTGCTCTGCACGCGCTCTGGAGGAGCTCCATATGGAGGAGAAGAGTGAGAGGAGAGGAGAGGAGAGGGAGCTGACAAATCAAGAAGCCGAACTGTCACTTAGGATAACAGGATAACCCCAGCAGCACATAGCGTCATGTGCACCTGGACATGATGATGGACGACAAGGAACGAGACAAAGAGGATTTGGTGCAGTTTGTTTATCTTGGACTTTGGCCATCTATTTAATGCAAGGACGAACCAAAGGGGCTATTTTCCGAGTTTTTTCTTCTTTTTTTTTTACTGGCTAAACTAAACAAAGAAAACAAATGGTTTTCAAAGAAAGAAAGAAACTTTTGCGTTTCAACACGCGGACCCCGCACTGACTGTGTTGTTCTGAGGCGGGATGTGGCTTAATCGACAAAATACAAGAGTTGTCATTCATGCCTGAGTCTGAGACTTTGGAACCACTTGGATCAAGATTTTAAGAATTACTCGGTAGGTTGAAATACGATTGTATTATTGTGGATTTGGACTTCTCTTGGATAGGATGAAACATCTATGGCATGCATATCATACTTTTAATCTGGTAGCCTATAATCGAATTTATTTTATTGAGCGATTCTCATATAGCCTAAATGTTCAGAGTTTTCAGACTTCTTAAAACAGGGAAACCCATATTGCCTAGTTAACATACGCACGAGTATTATCTTCAGTTGCCCGTCTAAATATAGCCTACGTCTTATAGCCTGCTGATTATGTTCATTCACCCTCTATGAAAACAACTTGCGTTGTTTCAGCACCCTGGACAGCACCGGTCCCTCGTTAAAAGCTTGCAGCTCAGACATGAGTGAAGTGAAGTCTGAAATTGATTTAGCTGTAGCCTAGGCCTACTACATTGCGGTATTCTGATAATAAGCTAT
Organism: Nannobrachium achirus; assembly: GCF_963921795.1. Taxonomy (NCBI): domain Eukaryota; kingdom Metazoa; phylum Chordata; class Actinopteri; order Myctophiformes; family Myctophidae; genus Nannobrachium; species Nannobrachium achirus. The sequence goes on along the minus strand of NC_137829.1, from coordinate 41,853,546 downwards.
TAGTTCATGTTTGATTCAAAAAGCATTTAAAGACCAAAACAAATAAAACTACTTCACTTGTACAAAGGTAGCCTACTTTTACCGATGAATTGAGCACAAAGGACCCCAATGGAAACAAGCTATAGCCTATGCTTTCTTGGGTTTAAATTCCTACAAGAAGGCCATAGACTGCTGTTGGCTACTTTCCTCGTGTGCTTGTCTTTGCAAACTGTTAATAAAGCATTCATTCAATCAATCAATTCAGTTCAAAGACTAAACAACGCACCCGTCTTGCTCTGAAGGCGCGCGTGCAAGACACCAGTCATGTTGCCATACCTTAGCAACAGGCATGATACATTTATTTTAAGAAGTACATTCTATTTTTTCCCCAAACATTTCTATGGTTATTGGCTGGATATGGCAGTCTGGAACAGTTGTTCAAGTGCGGCTTAACTTGGCACAATAAACGTGCCACAATTAACAATAATGAATTGCACCTGTGCATTTGACCTGGGAATATAGACCTACTATTCTGTCAAGATGGGGAGAGTCAAAGTGTGGACAATATAATTATAATACCTTGTTACATTTTGCATTTTTTGTTATTTTAATGTAATTTAACAACATAACCAGCACAGATAGACAAAGAGACATTCATGGATTTATATTTTAAAGTAACTTGTATTCTCCCCCCTGGACCCAGGGTATGGCAGCTGCCCTTGCCATACCCAATTGATGCCCCTGCGGCTGATGAACTACTTTTACTAAACGTGTGTCTTCTCCCTGTACAGAGATTTTGAAGCGTGCTATGATGATGCTCAGTCCGGACCAACCTGACCCCGTCGACCTGCCCTGGGGGCAACCCGACACGGAGACACTACTGGACTCGTTCAAGGTAGAGTGCAGCGCGCCCAATCTGCCGGCCGAGCCCATGGACTGCGAGGGCAAGGCGCGCTCCCTGGCACTCGTGCCCGCCCTCAGCCGAGAAGAGAAGCGACGGCGGAGGCGCGCCACGGCCAAATATCGATCCGCGCACGCCACCAGGGAGAGGGTCCGCGTCGAGGCCTTCAACGTGGCCTTTGCGGAGTTGAGGAAACTTCTCCCAACTCTCCCACCAGACAAGAAGTTGTCGAAGATAGAGATCCTGCGATTAGCGATGTGTTACATCTCCTACCTCAATCACGTGTTGGACGTTTAGGGCCAGGGAAGGTTATACGGACTAAAAGGCCCATTCCCATGGGACAGATACTGATACAAAAATATCTCCAGTCTCCAGACTACCATCCACCTGAATGGACACAGATACTTTTTTTTTATCTGCAACAGATTAAAAATATCTGTCCAGTCTCATCCACTTTAATGCATGGAGATAAATATTTGTTTATCTGGCCCAGTGGGAATGGGCCTTAACCAGGCAATGGTCCCTGGCATTGGACACAATGGACAGTTGTAAATAATGGCTGGCATTGGCACCATTGGCCCTTAATCTTTGTTGCCACCAAATGGGCAGTAAAGAAAGAAAACGTCTTGTCAAAGCTGCTGTATGAATTTACGTAGTCTTTTTTTTCTGTTACAGTTTGCACCAATTTGTACCTGTAAATAGCCTATCTATTGCATCTTCTGTTTACAAGCAAGGATATTATACATTATTGTAAAGGGATATTGTTCATTTATGCACTTTTCTAGCGCTAAATAAAGCCCCCAGGCCTAAATACGATTGCGGGATGAATGTCTAATCATGATGTTAAATTAAACTGTTAAATGGGTCTACAAGATTTACCCTCAGCAACAGCGAAGCCTACAATTTAATACATGGCCATCAGAGACTGCTTTTCAATATAGGCCTATGCTATAGGTGCTATAGAAAGAACATAAAGGCCTATGTATGTCAAATGATTGGAATGTTTATTTTAATGTAACTTTTTTGAATGTGCTCTTATAGGTAACCTTAGTTTCAAATAAATATTTTACATGAGGCTCCCATTACTTATCATTGCTATATCATTGGTTCTCAAAGTGGATTAGGGACTCGTAAATTGACCCATACAAATACAAGTCTGTAACTCTGACAGTGTGCAAATGTGTACACTGTCAGAGTTAAGGGAAGACCTTGAAAATTGAAAGTTTGAGAAACACTGGTCTGTATGAATATTTAGGTAAGTCTACCTACTGTGCCCTATAATGAAGGCCATAGGGCTGAGGTCTCCTTCATGGGAGGAACAGCACCTTGGTGGACAGACAGCGTTCCCCACAGATGGGGCAGGGCAGGTGTTCGTTCCATTCCAGACCAACCGAGACAGACAGCCACATTAAGACCCATCCGTCTGCCTCGTCCCTGGGGAGTGGGGACGCGTGCAAACACACGCGCGCGCACGTGTAGGCCTATATGAACAAAGTTTAAGAAAAACAAAGGCTGTGTTTTAATGTTTAAGTAGAAATATATATTATTGTATAGTAAACTGAAAATCCATACAGTGCCTTTGCCTGTCCTTTCCTCAGATAGGATCAGGATAGGATAGCCTATACCGTGTTTTCCTCTCGTGTCCCTTTATGCGTGTCGCTGTGGTGTAATGTGGCCCCAGGGGCAGAGATATTGTCCCTGTCCACTCCACCATCAAGAGTCTGCCAGCCCCTTTGTTTATACGCGCCGAGAGAGAGAGAGAGAGAGAGAGAGAGAGAGAGAGAGAGAGAGAGAGAGAGAGAGAGAGAGAGAGAGCAATTATGTGGAATGCAGGATGCACCAAGGTTTTAAAATCAGTGGGGCAAGGAAAACTGTAGGCTATACGTAGGCACACAAATTACTGTGTCGTGGTCTAGTCTGTAACTGTATATTTATAGCTTATGTAGGTCAAATACAGAAACTAGGTTATTTTCAAGTTTTTGCCACCCAGCATGCAGCTGCCTCAACAGGACATCTCAAGAGAGATCTTAAAATCTGTTTGAAATACTTATCGGCTATAGTATTTAGGTTACATTCACAGGTTACAGATGGGCATGAAATTAGTTGTTTTCCAAAGATCTCCATTGAATATAGGCCTACTTTAGAGGTGCAACTCAGATAGGCCTAGAGCTAGAGTAGGCCTATGGCTATATTTATTTGTATTTTTCAGCTATTTGCTATTTCAAATAGGCCTAGTAGACGCTCCCATTAATACCTAGCAGTCGGTTTATATGGAGTACGACTGCCCTCTGTTGACTGCATGCAACGCAACACAGGCCTAATAATAAAATGAGACAACGAGAATTTCAAAACGTGAGATGGTAAAAATTACAGATTTGAGATATTTTCTTGTTTTCTTTTTTTTCTTTTCTTCTTTTTTTGTCCTAATTTGTTATTCTTTACGACCAGCTTACCATAGATTGGCCTTAATTGGTCTTAATCGTTTCAATGCCTTCAGCCTGGTTGTTATTCCTAGGTATCCTCACTATCCTGAGTTTGTAGAGGCTGAGGCATTTCACTTAAAGAATAAGCCATGAGGGATATTTAGCTGCTATTTATTGTGAAACTTAGTGATGCACGGCTTGTCGGCTTCCTATATTTAACGGCGGTGCATATAATCATTATGCTTATTCTAACAAAGTGTAATGGTGCCCTCTAGCGTGTACATTCATAATTGCATCCAGCCAAAGGCCTGCCTCTGGTAGAATGAGAGGGTCGCGCATGGAGGAGCTCCTTCAGCTACAGTAGCAGTGGATGATGATCAGTCGGGTTTGCAGCCGAGGAAGGTGCGCCCTGCAGCAGCGCAGCGGCAGAGGCTGTCTTTCTTTTACACCGTGGAGGAATTAATGGCATAAAGCTGCATGTCCAAGGGTGAGTAGGCTATGCAAGAAGAGTAAGACATTTGGATGGCGCATATAATATTTTCTTATTGTGATTATTTTACATCATGCATGCATACCGGAATTTTAAAAGCCCAGAAGAATACGAGCCAGGAATTATTATACACTGATCAAGTTCAATACTGCCGTCTCGAGAAAAAATGGTTTCCCTCTCTTACGAGACAAATGCAACGCTTATTCATGTTATTCATCATTCATGCATGCATATTTACCTATTTCGGAATTTCCTACTACAGTCAGTATGTAAACGCCTAGGTAATGAATGATCAGGACACATAGCCTTGCATGCATGGTATTTGAGGCTGAGAGCCGGTGGTGCTCTTGTCTGTTCACGCTGCATTTGAAACGAGATCTTTTGTAACCGAACCTCTGTATCACTGTGACAGAGAAGTAGCCGACCGGCTCTCTAGTATTAGAGCCTATATAGCCTGGCGTTTCCAGCTCAGGCTGTTCTGCTTTGAGCTCAAAATAGGTGCAGTGAGTCTGTACCTAGCGTACCGCGCACTGTTCAATCATCAGCGACCTCAGCTGCTATTCTGACAGCAGAGGCTGCACAGCTGGAGGAGCCTGCTGCCAGTTTACAGTAAGCTTGAATGAAGCAACTTCACGTGACTGCTAGTGCGTTCCCTTTCTACCTCGGTACTCGGTAGCCTCATACCTTTGGAGCCTGCTACATCACCTCCCTCCATTCATTATTGAATCGTGTTGATAGGTCTATGTAGCCTTAAGGTGTTTCTCAACCTTTTTTTCTGCATGGGCACACTTTTCATGTCCCAAGAATCCATGGGCACACCAACATAATATGGGGTGTAAATATCGTCACTGTCGGGAAGAAACCTTGTATCCCCAAGTTTCAAATGTGTACGTTTCTTCGCAAAGTAAAGCCCTGCTTCATCATACAAGGCTGTGCGCACGACAGTAGTGAAAACAGCAGATCTACAAGCACACAACGCCTCGCACCGCGAGTCGTTGTGTGCTTATTGTGTGCTTGTTGTGTGCTTGTTGTGTGCTTGTTTGCAATACTGGCTTTCAAGCAGTTTCAAGGGGCACACTTGACCCTTCTCAGGGGCACACCAAAGGTCCCCAGGCACAGTGGTTGAGAAACACTGCCTTAAGAGGTGACACTGGGTGCTATACTCTCCACTGAGTAATAGGTTTGTATCCCAAGAATATGCCAACATTGGCATAAATTCTCTTGCACTTGAGAAACCACATCATTGACCTAACCTTTGTTCACCTTTTCTCTTAAGGCTTGCAGGTTTCTCTTGTTCAAGACATCTCTTGTTTCTTGCTAAAGTTGCGGTGCATTCCACATAGGCTATAGTGTGACACACTATGAACCCTAGGGTCCCTAGCATCCCTAATCTTAGCATCCCTAATCTGGGGCAAACATTCTGTTGCAAGGCAAGCTTGTTCACAATGCATTTGTAGATGTATTTTGGGGGGTCAAGAGATTTGGTGTATAGAGGAAAAAAGCAGGGGCTTCCAATCCTTTTCATATTAACAACTTGAACCCTAGTGTCCATATTCTGAGAACTGTAGCCAAAAATAGCAGATCTGCGAGGCGTTGTGAGCTTGTAGATCAGCTATTTTCGGCAAAGAGGTTTGGTGTAGAGGGGAAAAAGAGCAGACTTAGTACGGAGTGAAAGGTCAAGTTTATTAGGTAATGACGGTTCAAGTGTTAAATATCTGAAAACACAAATTTACATGAATCCAAAATAACACTGATGATTGTGCTGCCAAACAATGAAACTACAGTATATGGAATCTATGAACAGGTTGTGGGGGTCCCTGCTTCATCTCTCTCTCAGCTAAGGGGTCCTTGGCCTGAAAACATTGAAGACCCCTGCTTTAATTAGAGTGATCAGACTGAGGCATTGGCATTCTGCACATGGATGGCAGAGATTGACTTAAAGGAGTAGTTCACCACTTTTCAACCTGTCTTCATATAATAGGTCCTCACTAATGTTCATGATAAAATATCAAAAACAAATTCTACTCAGTCCAAGTCTCCCAGGAGAGCTGTGGGAAGTTCAGAATCCATCGTCTTGTGACATCATCATTTTCCCCCCAAAAAATGTAATCAATATTTTTGAAAAGAATATTTAGATTTTTATTATCGCGAGAACAATGGCTTCCACTTTAAAATTGCAACTTTTCAGGAATAGAAAGCCTGCAGTTTCTATAAGCTGGATTGGCAATCGATGATGTCACAAGACGATGGGTTTCTGACCTGCCCAAAAAAAAAAGCTATTTTTGAGTGAGGACCAATTATATGAACATAGGTTGAAAAGTGGTGGAGTGCCCCTTTAATTAATGGAAGCGTGCCTGTATTTTGCTAGTTGGTTTGTTTTTAGTTTTCCCACACAACAAGGGCATTTTGTGAACACGCCAGTCTGACTCTGAACACTGGTTTTATCCCCTCCTCCCCGCCCTCCAGCACCACCACGTCTCCATCTCTATTTCTACTCTATTTTGATGTTGTTCCACACAAGAGGATCAGATGTGACAGAGTTTGCATTCCTGAGAGTTGTGTCAGCTCCTAACTATCTCCTTTACCTTTTGTGATGGCTCTGTGTGTGTGTGTGTGTGTGTGTGTGTGTGTGTGTGTGTGTGTGTGTGTGTGTGTGTGTGTGTGTGTGTGTGTGTGTGTGTGTGTGTGTGTGTGTGTGTGTGTGCGTGCGTGTGTGCGTGCGTGCGTGTGCATGCATGCACATAATAGAATGAGACACGGGTGGGGGCCTTCCAAAGGGCAGCGCTGTGGGAAGGACCTTCCAGTCATGGATAACAAGTTTGATTCCATGTCATGATAACCAGTGTCTAGTTACGTCAATTTAAAAAAGAAACTCCTGTTCCAGGGTCTGGCACTGTCCTACTGACTCTTCTGTTGAGAAGCCACTGTGTGTTATTGCAAGGAAAGTGCTAAATTAATTGAATTCTTCAATAGCCTACAACATTTTGGTTAGCTGCATTAACTACTTAAACCTTATATAGTTGGCCTGAGTTCCTCAAGGGTCTCGGGTCCCCTCCTTTTTCCCTCCTCTTCACTAAATGGTGTTGCGGAAAATAGCTGATATACAGTACAACACAATGCGTCGTAAGCAATGTACTGTATTTTTGTCTCTGCCAGGTCAGACGATGGAGAGGGACAAAAACATAAAGTTTCGGTCTCTGCCACGCTTTTGACCTGGCCGAGACCGAAACTTCATGTTTTTGCCCCCCTGTCCATTCTTCTGTCTGTCCGTCCGTCCGTCCGTCCGTCCGTGTGTGTGTGTGTGTGTGTGTGTGTGTGTGTGTCTGTGTGTCTGTGTGTCTGTGTGTCTGTCCATCTACAGTATGTACAAGTAATCTCTGAAACCGTTGGCCCAATCGATGTGAAACTGCACACCTGCTCTCTGATGGCCCAGATGTTTCACATTGGCCTGTTATAACGCCACCAGGAGGCCAAGTTTTGCAATATACTTTTTTAGGGCCTGAGCACTGGGCCTGCTGGTCCGGGCGCGTGCCACTTGGGCATGGCTACCTGGCGGCGGCGCCGATTCGGTTCCCGATCTGGACGACCTAAATATAGGCTTTGAAAATCAGTACACACCTGTATCCTGTCCAGTGTTGATTTCGTCGACTAAAACTATGACGAAAAATGTTTGTCGACTGCGTTTTTTTCACTGACGAAAACTAAATAAAAACGAAATAAAAACTAAGCTGTGATGACTAAAACTACGACTAAATAAATGGACAATTTCGTCAGCAAAATAAAAACTAGACTATAACATTAGGGAGGGACTAGTGGAGAAGAGAGTAATTTTATGTTTGGTTGCTCTCAGGTGTTGCATGCTGAAAATAGCCGATCTACAAGCTCACAACGTGTCGCGCTGCGGCACGTTGTGAGCTTGTAGATCTGCTATTTTTGCACACAACCAAGTGTAAAATCAGTCATTACGATGCCATCAAGTCCTGCCAAAATACATGTCAGTTGACTAAATCAACTGTAGATTTAGTTGTTTAAAATCGTATGATATTTATATTAGCCGACTAAAATTAGACTAAAACTAAAACTTTTCAGGTGACTAAATTATGACTGAAACTAAATGACATTTTATTCAAAAGACTATGACTAAAACTAAATCAAAATTTGCTGTCAAAAACAACATTGATCCTGTCCTGAGTCTGACTTGACTCCATGACCTAAACCAAACAGGAAGTCAGCTATTTTGGATTTATTGTGGCTTTTTAGCGCAGAAACGCACATCATGTCCATATCTGTCCGTGTACGCCTTTTTACGGTCTATGGGTTTGCCGCTCTGACATCACTGTGATGTCAGGGGAACCACACTAACAGAATCCCTTTTATGCCCATATATGGAGATCCACCAATATTAAACCCATATCTGGACTTCATTTGTGTATATGGAGGCCACATCGGCCACATACCAAACTAACAGAATCCGTATATGGCCAAGACAGCCCATATCTTGGTGGCTGGTTCTACAGAAAGGGATCTCCATGGGCATTCCCATATGAAGTCAGATGGCCAAGACATGACGCGACCTCGCCCTTTAGGCGTCTTACTGGTATCTTAATTAGCTAAGATTGGCTTCCAAAGTTTGCAGGAGTGATCCGTTTGGAGCAAATCCTCAAATCATGAACACAGACGATTTCCGTGAAACTTTGCACATTCCCCCTAAGCCAATCCTACACTTTTCAGATCTTCCTATTGGCGCTATAACAGGCCAATTCACATTTTTACAGATAACTGGACCGATCGGCCTGAAACTTTGCACGAACACTCCCTAGAGGCCAAGGAAAAACCTCTGTCCCAAATGCTTCACATCAGTCTTTTATAGCGCCACCAGGAGGCCGATTTTTGCAAAACAACAGATTTTATAGTCATGTGATCAAGTCGAATCTGTCTGATTTTTCATATTCCGTCCTGATCCTGATCCTAAAATTGGCTTCCAAAGTTTGCATGCAGGAGTGGCCCGTTTTGAACAAAAATGTCCTTAGATAATCATGAACGCACCATCAAATTGCTGGGAAACTTTGTACCCACATTCCCATCATTTCCCACTACACCTATGAAGAAATGCCATCCTACATTTTCAAATTGGCCTCATGGTGGCGCTATAATAGGCAGATTCACGCTTTGGCCTAAAACTCTTGAACCGTATAGGTCACACAATCAAAATGATTGTATTGATATATTATTTACAGTTTTCTGCCATGTTGCATTTTCTCGGTTATTTGCTATTTACGTTCGCCCCCAGAATAGCGATGCCAGGGTTCATCTGGTTAAATTTCATAAAATAAAATAATTATTTCTCTTCACCCATTGAGCAAACGTAATAAGTCTCTCTGTTCCTGCGTGAGTTTAGTCTGTCAGAAAGCAATATATAGAAGCTATATTGCAGATGTACACAGCAGCACCATTGCATATACGACACAGTTTAAATCAAGCCAGGCTACTGTGTTAATCAACAGCTGTTCCACAGGGTTTGTTGCGGTCCATTCGGGCAGATTGGAGATCGCTATCACTATAAATAACACTCCAAGACCCATGTGGAATTTGATTCTAGACACTTCTTTAGCCAGCTTACTGTACTCTGTGTTACTTTTAAGTGCCACGACATCCCCTTTGTGTGTGTGTGTGTGTGTGTGTGTGCGTGCGTGCGTGCGTGCGTGCGTGCGTGCGTGCGTGCGTGCGTGCGTGCGTGCGTGCGTGCGTGCGTGCGTGCGTGCGTGCGTGCGTGCGTGCGTGCGTGCGTGCGTGCGTGCGTGCCTGTCTGTCTGTCTGTCTGTCTGTCTGTCTGTCTGTCTGTCTGTCTGTCTGTCTGTCTGTCTGTCTGTCTGTCTGTCTGTCTGTCTGTCTGTCTGTCTGTCTGTCTGTCTGTCTGTCTGTGGGGCAGGGGTGGGCAACTTTGATGATGGTGAGGGCCACTATATTTCCACCTTCATTCCAGAGGGCCACATTGCATACTTCCTACTTTGTCATTGTAGTATCACATACAATAGAAGCAAAAATAGCAGATCTACAAGCTCAAAACGCATCGCGCTGCGATGCGTTTTGAGCTTGCAGATCGGCTATTTTTGCTTCTTTTGAATTGGAATCCTCCTATTTTTTTGTTATTTCTCAATTGGAATCCTGAAATGTAACATTTTGATTTAATTGCAAACACATTTAGTTATATACTCATGTTAACTTTATGAATCTAAATACAAATACATTGGACATTAAAAATATAATAATAATAATGAATACTACTATACTAGTCATTAAGCTACTAATACAGACTGATGGAAATAAAGCAGGTCATGTTTGAAATTGTAACAGCTGAAATCAATAATATATTCAGAGTTCCGGTATTAACCTGCGGGCCGCATTAAGTGAAGGTGGGGGCCGCATGTGGCCCCCGGGCCGCCAGTTGCCCATGTATGCTGTGGGGTATACTACAATATAGCTCCATGAATTTATCATCTTTGCACTGATTGTTTTGCATGTGTGTACTGTATGGTGTTAGAGACGCGGTCTGTCTGGGTCTGACTGCCTTTGAAAGCCAGTGCCAGTCACTGCATCTGGCACAAGTTGGCACTGTGCCATCAGGGACACACACACGACACACACACACACACACACACACACACACACACACACACACACACACACACACACACACACACACACACACACACACAGGAGGGGAAGGAAGGCAGGGGGCTAATAGTTTTGAAGGAGGGGGGGGGGGGGGAACACAGATGCCATGGTAAGCAAGACTCCTGGTATGCTGTAGATGAGCTGTGAAGATGATCTGTGCCACACAGGGTGCATATGCCACGTCTGGGGGTTTGTTGGCATGTAAAACATTTATTGCGTAGGCTTTCAATAGGGAGACTGATTGGGAAAATGGCTGACACACGCACGCGCACACACACACACACGCGCTGCTGCACACAAACACGCATGCACGTTTGCTTGACACCAACACACACACACACACACACACACACACACACGCACACGCACGCACACACACACACACACACACGCACACACACACACACACACATTCCAGTCTTAAATGCACAGGGGTTTTATTTTGTTATTACAGAATGTCACGATACTGGATTTCTAACTTCGATACTCGATACCATTTTCTATACCACGCAACCACAGCGATTTTAGTGCAAAAATGTTTATTTTTATTTAAAGAAAAATACAGAACTTCCTGAGATAGATGGTAGTGCACTTTTTAAAGGCCTGCCTTTGATGTTTTCACATTCTAAGTACAAATAGGCCTTTAAAATAACTAGGAATAAGCCAAAGTAGGAAGGATACACATAAAAGTAACGTTGGTGTAAACCAACGGGAGAGGTAAAAACTGAATATCGATATTATCGATACTCAGTGGATGGACTGGAAAAGTCATATTGAAAATCGATGCTATATTCAAAATCAATACTTTCCGATAAATCGATATTTTTGACAACACTAATGGGGTCTGTCCGTTGCTTGATGTTAGTGAACTTATAGTATCTATGGTTGTACTTATCACCCAGACCAGGATGGTGAACATCAGGCTATATGTTTAACTGACCTATCAGAATTCCTCACAGTTCTCCCATCTGGAGTGTTAGACTGTAATATTTGAACTCTTTTAACATTGTCTTCTTGTATCAATCAATAAAAGAAGGGGATTCGCGTAATTGGCTGTGCGTCTGCGCCCAACAGTCTGACCTCGCATTGACGATGATCTCCCACTGTGTCATAGCCCGCGTCCACTAAACCAACACATTAATGAGTGTTTGTTTTACATTAGTGTCACTTTCTGCTCTCGTGAACGTCTCCTCAGCGCAGCCAAGCGGAACGATGTGGAGAACTATGGTTGGCTGGAGCCCTCATTTCATAGAGCAGTGCATCTCACTGTACTGTAGACTCACTAGTGAGCGAGGTGACTGACGTAGGCGGTTTGGGGGGGGCCAGCAGGGCGTGTCCTCACTTACAGTACATCGTTATTTCAGCATGCTTTATTCATGTTTATCCGTGGCATTGTAACTGATAGTTTTTTTTTACCCCCCGGCTGTGATTTTCCACATGGCCTGGTTCACTGCGCCTCTTGCATGCTCCGTCTCGTGGATGAGTGCTTGCTTTGAGCGGCCTGCTTGGCCCACATACAGCCCCGCCACACGTCCAGCGACCAGCACTCTGGGGGTTAAAAGCCTTTATTCAAACCGTAGGGTTTCCCATTTAACCATAAGGATGCTCAGGGTGATTAGAGGACCATTGTTTGCTCTCTGTGCCCTCCTTCCACGTGCCAACCTCTTTCTTTCTTTCTTTCTTTCTTTATTTCCATCTTTCTTTCTTTCACACACACGCTCACACAAATACAAGCATATCATTGCTATCGAGTGGAAACCTTGTAAATCCAATAATGTTTGCTTTTCAGGAAATGGAAATGGGCCACAGGATCCAATGTAACTATTGTTTAGGCAAGCACTTTTCATTGGTTCAATACTCACTGACACATAACCTCTTTCACTTGTGAATAAGTCAAACAAAATGTTCCGAGATTGGAAATATAGCTGATCTACAAGCTCTCAGCGCGCCGCGGAGTCGCGTTGCGACGCGCTGAGAGCTTGTAGATCTGCCACTTGTGTGCGGTGACTGACACTGTCCTATGATGAATTAGGGCATTGATTCACGAAAAAACAAAGGGTTGGAATATGGAGATACGTGGATATCACACACATTTACTCTCAGCAGGGGCTGATTGATCGTTGCTGCTAGAAGGGGCCGCCTGCCTCCTGTGTTGCCACGGCAACAGTGGACGCTCCAGATGTGGGTTAGGGATGAGAGATGACGCTCTCTCTCTCTCTCTCTCTCTCTCTCGTCTCTCTCCGTCTCTCTCTCTCTCTCTCTCTCTCTCTCTCTCTCTCTCTCTCCGTATCTCTCTCTCTCTCTCTGCGTCTGGCTGGTGTTAAAATGTGATGTCTCGACATCAGCTTTGATGTACTGTACTACTGAGTAGTCTGTTCGAGTCCATTACTTGCTAATGTCCTGCATGCGTGTTGTAGTGCAGTGTTTCTCAAACCTTTACATTTTAAGGTCTCCCCTTAACTCAGTGTACAAACAGTGTACAAATGGAACCAAATGGACCCTAATGGACCCTAATGGGACCCAAATGGACCCTAATGGGTCCAATGGGTCTATTTGGTTCCATTTGTACAATGTCAGAGTTACAGACTTGTATGGGTCAATTTAGACCCCCATAAAGGAACCCGCAAGTCCCTGGAATCGACTTTGAGTGTGCTGCCACGTTCGAGGTTTGATCCTCTCAGCTTGTGGGTAACATTTGCTACTGTATTGCTCAGTAAGGGCTGATGCCACGTATTAGTTTGTTATTTCCTTTTGCTGCTGGATCTGTATGGTATAGTGTCTTTTTTAGTCTTATCGTAATATGTGGTAGTGCCACACATGCACACTTATAAGAGTAGGTGTCCACTCGTGTTCTTATGTGACAGACAAGACATCATGCTTGACAGTGGCGGTGATCCTACATCATTCATAATGTTGTCGTATAATATCCGAAAACATTACAGTGCTGTCAGCCTTAATAGTCCAAATGATAAATCCGTGTGTCCAATTTGTGGAAAACCCTGAATCCCATGGCGACTACTTCGAAAGGAAGGAACGAAGAGTGCCTCGACCCACTCTCGCATTATCCTAATGGAAGTCAACCACAATGCATCATTTTCCGGTAACCACAGACAGTGCGTAAAGAATCATTACCATACTCTGTGTGGAGCCCGGCTCCATATGCTGAATGAGCTATTTTGGCGTTCACACACACCATCGGTTATAGAGAGATAATGAACGGGTTCTAACAGGACCCCGATATTAGCATAATGCCTGTTAGTCAAACGAGACTGAGACTAGGGGTGATGATTGACAGGTGGTTGTCCGGACAACTGCAACGGGGACTAACACTGACTACAGATTGGCGAATGTTGACTAAAATTAGCAGTCACACTTGGTGGGCCACCAAGAGATCTGTAAGACGCACACGGCATACATTAAGCCCAATATATACCTTTAAGAGCTTTTTTGTACCTAAAAAAAAGAGCATTACTGCATCAAAAGTAACCAACAAATTATACTGTAAAAACTGCTCAAATATTGACCAAATTGTCAAATTGTGAAAATAGGCGATCTACTGCTATTTTCACAACATTTGTCTGTGAAACTGAGTCAAACTAAACGCCTACAATTCCTACAATTCCAAGTTTTTGCCAGGGTTGGGGGTCCCCAGTTCAAATATGATTATTTTGGGGTGTCGCGACCTGAAAAGGCTGAGAACCACTGTATAACGGAGCATTAATTAGGCATTATCGCTCTGGAGGAGGAAATTGGTGAATTCACTTTTTCCTCCCATGAAGACCAAGCCAAGGCTGTCTGGTTGCAGATAGCAGGCTCTCTAAATATGTGACGCTCACCTCAATTACTCTTTCCAAGGCGCTCTTTGTGTGTACGTCTTCCAGTTACACAACGTTGGATAAACCTGCCTGTCCTGTAAAATGTAATAATGATTGATACTCTTGTGTGGTGTACCCGCTCATCCTCTGACAGGCCTGTCAGTCAGGTGTGAGGTGAGAGGAGCTGGGATACTAGTGGCTGGGCAATATATATTGTACAGGCATCATGTTATGGGACTAGATCAGACCTGGGCATTGTATGGCCCGGGGGCCGTATACGGCCCTTTGGTTCACTCTGACCGGCCCGTGTAGGGTTAATGGCAAATTTCAAAATAAACACATTTTCTAATTTTACCTCATGCATGGACTAAAGCTGCATTGCTTTTATTTTGAATTTCTTTATTCACGGCCTGCCTTACCGTACCCATAAAAAAGTGGCCAAAAAAAAGAAAAGTCGATGCCGAATGCAGGTTTTCAACAAAAATTGGACTGCTAAATATTTATTTACTGAAGTCCAAGGTAAAGCCGTGTGTTTAGTTTGCGTGGAGCACATCTTGCGGGGAGCACTGCCTTTTGGCTCGGCCCTCCACAATATTTTTTGTTGTTCATGTGGCCCCATGGAAAAAATTATTGCCCACCCCTGGACTAGATGGTCTGGGATTTTGGATATTGTAATCGTGATATGATGTATAAGTATTGTCTTTTGTGAAAGCACCAATAGCCAAACCTCACAATATCATCCCAATATGGATACTTGTATTTGGTGAGGTCACAAATATTGTTGATGATGTTGTTTGACTCTGTATAGCCCAGACCTACGTGTCACCTGTTCTCTTGTCATAATGAAATACATGTGTTTTAATCTCTTATATCGTCGTTGTCAGGCGGAAACCTCGTATCTCCAAGTTTCAAAAGTGTACGTTCTTTCGCAAAGTAAAGCCCTGCTTCATCGTACAAGGCTGTCGCACAAAAGTAGTGAAAACAGCAGATCTACAAGCACACTACAAGCACACTTGTGTGCTTGTAGATCTGCTGTTTTCACTCGTTTCAATAATTTTTAAAATGAATAATGCAAAACGAACGGTTTTGGACATACACGGTTTTCACCCGACAGCGACGATATTAAACCCTATTATTATTTATTTGCTTTTTGCGAAAAATATCCAATCTAAAATAATACTGCATACCAATCTATTAAAAAAACAAAACACAAAACAAAAAAGACAAAACAATTGAAATCAGAGTGAAACCTTTCTACCTCCTATAATGACCTAATAACACTCACTCCGTCACTGTGGTAGCGTGCTGAATAGTCAGCGTTTGGCACAGGCCTTCATCATATAGGCCACATGGGCAACTGGCGGCCCGGGGGGCCACATGCGGCCCCCACCTTCACTTAATGCGACCCGCAGGTTAATACCGGAATACTGATATATTATTGATTTCAGCTGTTATAATTCCAAACATGACCTGCTTTAATTCCTTCAGTCTATATTAGTAGCTTAATGACTAGTATAGGACTAATAAAATGTATTTTTTTATATCCAATGTATTTGTGTTCAAGTTCATAAAGTTAACATGAGTATATGATTAAATGTGTCAGGATTCCAATGCAAAAGAAGCAAAAAATAGCCAATCTAGAGTCTCAAAACGCATCGCAGCGCGATGCGTTTTGAGCTTGTAGATCTGCTATTTTTTGCTTATTTTGTATGAGATACTAGAATGACAAAGTAGTACGTAGCGATATGCATTGTGGCCCTCTGGAGTGAAGGTGGAAATATAGTGGCCCTCACCATCATCAACGTTGCCCACCCCTGATATAGGCCATAGTAGTGCGAAGATAAATATAGCCAAGAACCTGCTGGAACAAACAGTAGGCTAGTAGTCCAGTACATCTGCTGCATTATTTGTTAGCTACTGTATATAGCTAGCTTTAATGCAGAGCTATAATGGAAACTCTTTCATGCATGGTATCTCTTCCTCCCCCCCTCTCTCTCTTTCCCCCTCTCTCTCTTTCCCCCTCTATCTCTCTCTCTCTCTTTCCCCCTCTTTCTCTTTTAGGTCAAGGTGCGCTACCAAAAGCAGCTCTCCTGGTTTAGCTGTCAGCCACTCCAGATTATATGAAGTCCTCAACGAGGCCATTGACCACAGCGACCGCCTCTCGCGTCTGACACCATCTACCCTCTGATCCTCTCTGTGCAACCACCACCACACACTGCCCCCCCATCCCCTAACCCACCCGGCCAGCCGCCGCGGGGTTAGAGCTGCATTGGAATGGACACTGAGTCCACCCACTCGGGCTACTCCTATCACTCCAGCCGCTCCGGGAAATCAAACAGACATGGGTATGTTTCAGCGTTTTTTCTTTTTTGTTCTGTCCACCTGTCTTGTCTGTCTTGTGTTCCTACAGTCTCGCTCATCTCACCCTTTTTCTAGACATCGATCTGTTGTGTCCGTTCGTCACTGTATGCATAAATGGTAATAGAGTAAATGGTGCATTTATATAGTGCCTTCATCCAAGGCGCTTTGCAATGATCGTGCATTACATTCACCCATTCACACACACACATTCATACACCGATGGCGGAGGGAACCATCCAAGGCACCAACCTGCTCATCGGGAGCAATTAGGGGTTTGGTGTCTTGCTCAAGGACACTTCGACAGTGACTCTGAGGGAGCCCGGGATCGAACTGGGAACCTTCCACTTCCCAAGCGGCCGCTCTACCTCCTGAGCCATGCTGCATGCATTTAGTAATACGGTTATCTGTCACACATGGCCATCAATCTGGTGTGAGGTTTAGCCGCTGCTTATTGCGTGGGATTTCTCTCCATCCCCGGCCGGGAGTGCATTCGGGGACAGTGGTGCGGACTGTGGACCTTGCCGAAAGGCTTGCTTTTATGTCTGCCCGGCTGCTCTTCGAATGGAGTTTGTGTCTGTTTGTTTGTTTTCCGTTAAAGCAAACCACATGTCGTGTCGGCGTGGGAAAACAAACAATTGGAGAGAGAGACCCAGAGAGAGAGAGAGAGAGAGAGAGAGAGAGAGGGAGGGAGGAAGAGAGGGAGAATGACAGAGCGAGAATGCGAGAGATTCAGAGATGGGTAAAGCTTGTGGATTAGGGTCGTCGCAGCTGACTGCCTCTAGCTCTAACCCATTTCACTGATTGTCCGGGCCTATTCAGCAAATGAGATAGTAATTCTCGTCCTCGTCTCCATCTCATATTCATTGTGCCACCGTCCTACCCTTCTCTCTGGTTGGCGTGAGTGCAGGGGTGTCACACCAAATTCTGGGCCCTGGGTACAAGGATTGACTGCGGGCCCCCCATGAATGTTAACTATTGAAAAATAGCAGATATACAAGCTCACAGCGCGGCACCGAGTGCCGCGCTGCGAGCTTGTATATCTGCTATTTTTGAAAAATCGTGAAATGTGTGCAAGAAACCTATGTCAAGGACCCCCAAGATGATATGTATTTGGCCACGGACCCCGATCTCAACATATTTAGTTCCAGGGACCCCCAGAAGCAAAATTTGAGTTAGAAATGTTCGCTTAAAAAATACATATATTCAAAGATTTTCACACTTTTTCACAACTTTTCAAAAATAGCAGATCTACAAGCTCGCAGCGCGGCACTCGGTGCCGCGCTGTGAGCTTGTATATCTGCTATTTTTCAATAGCTAAAGTTATTAGGGCCCCTCCACCTTGGGCCCCAGTAACTCAGTCCCACTTTCCTACCCCTTGTGACGCCCCTGCGTGAGTGTTTGTGCACACGTCATGCCATCGCAGTGCAACCGAGCACACGTTCATGAGGTGTGCGAGGCACCAGAGAGGAACGGAGTGCGCATGTACTGTACCTGTATGCCTGTGTGCACTAGGGCATTCACGAATAGTGATTTTTAGGTATTCGAATTATTCGACCTCAAAGTATTCGAATAGTCGCATATTCGACAGGACTGGCCAAACTGTCAAATATTAAGTAAGCAAAAGGCGGACATTGTGAAAATAGCCGATCTACATGCTCACAACGCCTCGCAACGCGAGGCGTTGTGAGCATGTAGATCTGCTATTTTCACAATATTTATCTGTGGAACCGAGTCACATTAAATGTAATACCTACAATTCCAGGTGCTTGTCAGAGTGGGGGTCCCCAGTTCAAATATGTTTATTTTGGGGGTCACGGCCTAAAAAGGTTTGAGAACCCCTGGTATAGAGAATTAACAAATTCATCTACCAGGGGCATTGACAACTCATTCTTATGACTTCTTATCTAGCCAAGCTTTATAAACTATATATTTGTTAAAGAGAGATAAAAAAAAAAAGAAAATATTCGACTTCAGTGAACAACGTCGAATAGTGACTTTGATATTCGAATATTCTAATATTTGGTGAACGCCCTAGTGTGTACTAACATGATGTGTAGTGTTTGTGCTGTACACCACTGGTTCCCAAACACCGGGTCCCATTTATGGGTCACGGACATTTTGCAAAAACCTTCACAAAGACTAAACATTTCACGAATAAAAAAAAATGAATTTTAATGATAAGTAAGTAATTTCACGAATAAATAAAAGAAAATTAGAATGTGGTGTAGATCTGCTATTTTCACGAATTTGGGTCCCGGGCAAACATGTAATTTCTCCTTTGGGTCTCGAGCTAAAAACTTTGGGAACCACTGCTGTACACTGTGTGTGTGTGTGTGTGTGTGTGTGTGTGTGTGTGTGTGTGTGTGTGTGTGTGCGTGGGTGCGTGCGTGCGTGCGTGCGTGCGTGCGTGCGTGCGTGCGTGCGTGCGTGCGTGCGTGCGGACAGGGAATTACTACTTTGTGGGGACCTCATGTCCCCACAAAGATAGTACAATCGGAGAAAAAAACCTTGTGGGGACACATTTTAGTGTCCCACAAGGTGTTTAGGGGTTAGGTTAAGGGTTAGGGTTAGGGTTAAAAATGAATGGAATGTCCCCACAAATATAGTAGACTAGTGTAATGTCCCCACAAAGTAGTAATTGCAAACCTGTGTGTGTGTGTGTGTGTGTGTGTGTGTGTGTGTGTGTGTGTGTGTGTGTGTGTGTGTGTGTGTGTGTGTGTGTGTGTGTGTGTGTGTGTGTGTGGCACTGAGTGTAATGTGTGCCTGTCTATGAGCTGATCCTGTAAATGTGTTCCACATGTACTTCCATGTATCACTTGCCTTGGATATAATGTATAAATAATGAAATAATGTCATTAATATGATGTAGTCCAGTGTTTCTCAACCTTTTTTCTGCATGGGCACACTTTTCATGTCCCAAGAATCCATGGGCACACCAACATAATATGGGGTGTAAATATCGTCACTGTCCTCAACTGGGGACCCCTCCTCCACCCCACGAGCACTAAGAGTTGAGGCATTACATTTTGTATAACACGGTTCTATTGTGAAAACACACACACACACACACACACACACACACACACACACACACACACACACACACACACACACACACACAGAGAGAATTGTGAAAATAGCCGATCTACATGCTCACAACGCCTCGCAAGATCGGCTATTTTCACAATTTCTGCCTCTAATATTTGACAATTTGGCCAATGTTTAATTTGTCATTTTAGAGGTGTTAAAAAGTCCTTAAATTGTCACTTTAGAAATGTGCATATACCCTCTATATACACTTCAACTTTATGCTGGTTTGTTTACTGTTGAGGAAGAAAACAATGTTGAACATTAAGTTAATCATCTGGGGACCCACCAAAATAATTTGGGGACCTCCCTCCCTGCGGGTCCCGACCCACAGGTTGAGAACCACTGTTTTATTCCATGTGTGTGTGTGTGCGTGTGTGTGTGTGTGTGTGTGCGTGCGTGCGTGCCTGCGTGCGTGCCTGCGTGCGCTCGCGCGTCTGTGTGGGTGCGCTCGCTCGCAGGGACCGGAGTCGCGAGAGGCACGGCCAGCAGCAGTAAGGACAGCAGTCGGTCGGAGAGGTCTGTGGTCATCAACCCCCCGGACACCCCCTCCCAGGAGTCCCCCGTCCAGAACGGGGAGCCCCTGCCAGGAGAGCCCACCCCCCCGGCAGAGCAGGGGGACGACACTCAGGTAGAACCTGTTTACCCATTCAGAACGGGTACACCTTATTGTGTATCGTTATTTTATGCTTTTTTCTTCTTTTTTTCTTTTTTTTATCCCACGATTTTGCAACCCATTTTCACCCAGTGTCAATTGCCTATGTAATCCTGGGCTCTGCTCTCCCTCTGCTGCGCCTGGGGAGACAACGGACTGACCTCATGCTTCCTTCAATGCATGAGTAGTCCAAGTTGTTTCTTTTCACCTGACAGGGGGGATTTCCCAGGGAGGACGTAGCGCGTGGAAGGATATTCCAACCAGTTCCTTTCCCCTCCATCAAGCGCCCCGGCTGGCCAGGGGGGGGCATTATAGAGACCAGGATTACTGCATGTGTTTGTGAGGGTATCAACCCTAGGGGACACGGGGAGAACATGCAAACTCCACACAGAAAATGTTATGCTTTAACTATTGAAAAATAGCAGATATACAAGCTCACAGCGCGGCACCGAGTGCCGCGCTGCGAGCTTGTAGATCTGCTATTTTGAAATAGCAGATAAAAAAAAAAAAAAAAAAAAAAGAAAAAGCAGATCTACAAGCTCACAACGCCTCGCACTGCGAGGCATTGTGAGCTTGTAGATCGGCTATTTTCGGCAAAGAGGTAAGAGGTTTGGTGTAGAGGGTAAAAAGAGCAGACTAAGTACAGAGTGAAAGGTCAAGTTTATTAAGTATTGACGGTTCAAGTGTCATCCGAAAACACAAATTGACATGAATCCAAAATGCACTGATGATTGTGCTGTCAAACAATGAAACTATATGGAATCTATGAAAAGGTTGTGGGGGGTCCCTGCTCCATCTCTCTCTCAACTAAGGGGTCCTTGGCCTGAAAACATTGAAGACCCCTGATATAGAACATGCAGGAGGAGTGTTAATGTAACTCTGGGAGTGTAAAAAATGTACCCACGAACGGGGGGGTTCCACTTTTCATGTGCCTTTTGAACGTCACGTCAAGTAATCCCATTTCTTTAGGGTCAGTCCCAGGACGCGCTGAGCCATCTGAACTCGTGGCCTTCTAAACTGATATATACACAGCTGGCTGCTAATCGCCATCGCTACAAGACCATAATCACTATGGTGACAAGGGACCATATAGGTCAACGGGTTTTGATCTCTCTTTTAGGCCTGCGTGGATTTGTGAAGGCTGCACCGCCGCAATCCAGTGTGTGCACACACGCGCGTGTGTGTTTGCATTCTGTATGTCCCCCTGTGACTTTCTAGCTCAGTGGCAGAGTTCATTGAAAAGGATGGTTACGTTAGAAGAAAAAAAATGTGGGGGGGGGGGGGGGGGGGGGCACATGCTCAATTCTATGGGGCCTTTCTGTGGTGAGTTTGCATGTTCTCCCCGTGTCTCCTTGGGCATAGGCCCTCACACAAAAACATGCAGTAGTCCTGGTTTCTATACTACCTCCCCCTAGCCAGCTGGGTGCTCCCCAACGTCCCCTGGCGCGGCAGGGGGAGAGCGGAAACCAGGACTACAGGTTAGGTAGTCACCGGGTGAGAAAAATGGGTTGCAAAACAAAAAAACAAAAAAAAATAAAAAAATGCTCAATTCTATGACTGTGAATGGAACATAAGCCCCACCAAATAAACTGTAGAGCAGGGGTTCCCAAACATTTTTTGTCTCAGGGCACCCCATAAATATTCTTTTAATCCGAGGCACCCCTACATTACAATTTTCACTCGCAGCACCTTATATTTATAGCATATCGTCGTTGTCGGGTGGAAACCTTGTATGTCCAAAACCGTTCGTTTTGTATTTATCATCTAAAAACTGTACTAAACTAGTGAAAACAGCCGATCTACAAGCACACAACGCCTTGTAGATCGGCCGGGTACAGAGAGGGGGAGATAAATTAATTGCTCCAGTAAAATGAAAGATAGTGAGAGTTTAAGATCAGTCAGATGTACTAGTCAACCACACAGAGAGTGAGAGGAGAGAAAGGGAATGGGTGACATATATTGTTCTGCCTTGGGCTGCCGACACCGACTCTTTGACCTACTTGACTTCCCTAGAGCAGGGGTGGGCAACTTTGATCCTCTATGTATGCCATGGAGGAAGGAGAGTATTTTATCATTACATGTGCATATTGTCCCTTTTGGCAGAAACCTTGTTTGTCCAAAGCCATTACTTTACAGGAAATTAAAAAATAACCTGTGTTCTGTGTGCAGTGCATCCAATGTAGTTATTATTATTTATTTGCAAGCTATTTTTGTTAATAATTGTCAATGGTAAAATGTTAATACATTCCACATAAAGACTTATCCACTTTCAACCTGGTATCCCTATTTTGGACATTATAGGTGTGGAGTAGTGTTGCGCGGGTCATGTTTTTTTCATAACCCGCACGACCCACAGCCCGCACGGAACGTAACCCGCCCGCACCCTCGCCGCAGAACAATATACAAATCAACAAATCCGCCCGCCCCGCAACCCGCATTTAAAAAAAAGATGGTATATCATCTCCACAATAGCTCATCTTTATATACGGCTCTTCTAAGTACCCAAAGTCGCTTTACAGAAAGGTTTACAGTAGCACAATATTGTCATGGGCTAAATAAACAAACGTGGTGTTCAAATTGGCGTTTAGCCTAAAAGACATTCATTCAAAGACGTTCATTCTCTCTGGGGCATCGTCGGGGTGAGAATGGCGTTTCAGGTTTTATGTCAATCATATTTATACAGCGCCTCGCACATCAGAGTTGCCGTGCGACGACCCATACCTTTTCTGAGCTGAGGTCTCGCAACAGGGTGTTTTAACAAAGAAACAAGCCTATATCCATATCAATAGACCTGTAGGTGTTGAACGACTTTCGCGGGACGTCTCTAGAAGAGCGACCCCCCAAACATTGAATCAGCGCTGCAACACTGCTCGCACTTTAAACAGACAGCAAAAGACGGACAATATTAAATCCTGTTGGTTATTGATTAATCACCAGATTGGAGAGAAGGGAGCGACTCGACTCGAGGTGAGCGTGGTTGGTTCATTCAGTCAAAAAATCCTTCTCACTTGCGAAAGTTGTGTTTCGTTGACTGGCTGGTTATATAACTTAACCGACACAAAGTATTTATAAACGGACTTGTGTGGATGAGAGACATATAAGTGAAATCCTGATCAACGACACGCGTTGAATTGTTTGTGCATCTTCTCTCTGCTGTGCTCACGACCTCACGTTGTGTCAAATGTTGGCAAAATGAGGTTCGCGGCCCCAACAGGAGCGGGACGGTCCTCGCACCAAGGAGCGGAGGAGAAACCTCGCTCCTCTCTGGCGCATTTTAAAACTCGCTCCCTCGTGCTATTCAAACGTTGTATTCTTATTCTTATAGGCCTACTCTTATTAAGAATAAAAGGCAAATAAGAACAGGTGATTATTCTTATTTATTTTTTGCACATGAGAGTGGTGATAACCCGCCCGCCCGCCGCCCGCCAATTGAGTCTGAAAACCTTGACCCACCCACCCGCATGCGGGGCGGGTTGGCGGGCGGGTGGGGGCACCGGGTCGGCCCGCGCACCACTAGTGTGGAGACTTTTTTATTTTTTATTATCACAATAACAGATACTGTACAAGGTCACAAGATACTCAAGATACTCGCATGATACTGTCATACCTAAGTATTCATTCATATTCATATTCTAGGCATTCATTTTTGATGATATGAAACGATGATAAAAACGAAATAATAAAAACATGAAATATGAACATTACAAGGTTCATGGGTGCAAGCGTATTTCATGCAAAACCGCCGGTGTTTTTCGTAAAATCGCCATCTGACATATTTTGCTTTCTCCGTGTGTGTGTGTCGCCCTCTGGTCGTGTTAACAGCATTCCATGCTGTCATGTGATTGTCAGCTTGTAACTAATGTCCATTGTCTGTGGCGGTAAGGTAATCTGGCGTGGTATTACATGAGCCCTCCAGACAAATGTGTCCAAATGGTACACCGCTACGAGCACCGTGGCGTCAGTTCGGCAAAAGCTGGGGTATGGCAAAGATGCGAGTCCTCATGGAAAAGAGGCATTACATTTTGTATAACACGGTTCGAGGCGTTGTGAGCATGTAGATCTGCTATTTTCACAATGTCTGAAAAAAACTATTTTTTCAGTTTTTTACACAGGTTTCTACGGTTTCTTGGGCTTGATATGGCAGCCTGGAATGGTTGTTCGAGTGCAGCTAAACTTAGCATGTTAGTAAACGTGCCACAATTAACAATAATGCATTGCACCTGTGCAGCTGACCTGCGGAATCTGGGAATATACCATTTTGTCAAGCTGGGAAGAATACAACTCTGGAGAATATAATCATAAAACCTTGTTAAAGTGACCATTTTGTTAAATTTGGCATTTGTAGTTATTTTACTGTAATTTAACAACATAATAACCAGCGCAGATAGACAAAAAGACATTCATAGATTTATATTTAAAAGTAACTTTTATTTTCCCCCCTGGACCCAGGGTATGGCAGCTGCATACCCCTGCCATACCCAATTGACGCCCCTGTACGAGCACCGGCTCACCCCGGCCGGTGCTTTTTAAGAGCAGCTCTTTGTGAGCGCTGGGCAACCCCTTAATAGGCTCCGGTGCAGAGGAATTCTCACAGACGGAGATTAGCCCTCGTATACAGCCAAACGCCACTCTGACGGAAGCTGATATGGATAATCCGCCATGTTTATGCACACGCCCGTGACATAAGGGTATATAATATAGATCTGTGTGTGTGTGTGTGTGTGTGTGTGTGTGTGTGTGTGTGTGTGTGTGTGTGTGTGTGTGTGTGTGTGTGTGTGTGTGTGTGTGTGTGTGTGTGTGTGTGTGTGTGTGTGCGCGCGCGCACACACACAAACTGTATGTGTGTGTGTGTGGTTTTGGTGTGTGTGAGTCATGCTCCAGCCCTAGAACGGTGAGACTATTCATGCCCCCCCCCCCCCCCCCACCCCATCTGTATAGTTAGACTGAGACATCATGACTTTAGTGCCTCAAGGTTGTAGCTTTGGTTTCTACAAGATGCCAACACTAGTGTGTGTCTTACATGGACAAAGACTCATAGACTGGCTGGAAGCCTGATTTTTATACTTTGTCGTACGATGGTCCTCCAAGAAAATGGTGTCATGGTATCTTACGATAAATGTGAGTCTGAACGAATTACTTCAAACTCGGCACGCACGTAGTCGAGAACTCGAGAGCGTGCGGTGCCCGGCATCGAGTCGTTTGGGTAGGTCAGTGTTTCTCAAACCTTTACATTTCAAGGTCTCCCCTGCTTAACTCTGACAGTATACAAATGGAACCAAATGGACCCATTAGGGTTCCATTTGTAAACTGATAGTTACAGACTTTGTATGGGTGAATTTAGACCCCCATAAAGGAACCCACAAAGTCGCTGGAATCCACTTTGAGAACCACTGGGATAGGTTGTTGTCCAGAACCACCGATCTGACTGATATGCCCATATATGGGTATACATGTAATACTTATGACATCAGGGATCTCTATATATGGGCATAAAAGGGACAAGGACAGACAGTACAGAGATCTCCATATATGGGTGTAAAAGGGACATGGGCAGACATACAGATACAGGGATCGGTCAGTGAATAAGGAAGCAAATTCATTGCAGGCCCTGATAGATAGAAGTTCAGAGGCTGCTGACACTTGAGGTTTTGTTACCCTGTTGACGGTAGCAAACAAGGCATGTGCATTATTATTGGATTTGATGATAACGCCAGAGTGGGGCCGCCGGCGCCTTGCCTTTCTAAAATGTGAAGTCTCTCAATAGCTGGCATAATGAACATTGAGATTTGTCTTTTTACTACGGTCTGCATTCAGCTTGTCGACACACTCTTTTATTCTCTTTTTTTAATTCTATTTTAACCAGCATGGTATTTCTCCACGGGAATCTTTTCTCCATGGAAAACAGGAGGAAACTTGCTAGGCATTTTAGATGCATGCCATTGATTCTTTTGCCTAATGCTTTTTTTTATAATGAACATAAAAGCGTGCACATGCACACACACGTACACGTGCACACGCGCGCACGCACGCACGCACGCACGCACGCACGCACGCGCGCGCGCGCGCGCGCACGCACGCACGCACGCACACACACACACACACACACACACACACACACACACACACACACACACACACACACACACACACACACACACACACACACACACACACACACACACACACACACACACACACACACACACATTCCTTTTGTGTTTGCCACTCTCCACCCAGAACAATGGGCCTTAGTCACTGTCTTTTGGGGGTCACATGTTAGCCAGGCTCTGATGTGGTTTGTGATGGCGTTACAGGCCTTAAAATAATCCATATTCACTCTGCTGGACAGAAAGTTCTTTCTTTTTCTCCATATCTCTCTCAATGTCCCATCTCTCTAACTCTCTACGTCTCTCTATCCCTCTCTCTTTCTCTCTCTCTCTCTCTCATTATCACTTCAGATTAAGGGTGCAACAGTTAATCGAACGCGCTGTGAGCTTGTAGACATTTAAAAAGTAGTTGTCGTTGATCAACACTTTTAGTGCCAGTTAAATAGATCCATATGCTGATAGTAATCATAGCTATACCGGTAGGTCTCCATGTCTCTCCAGCTCTTTATTAACCCATTTAGAACCGGTACACATTTTGTGTATCGTTATTTTATGCTTTAACTATTGAAAAATAGCAGATATACAAGCTCACAGCGCGGCACCGAGTGCCGCGCTGCGAGCTTGTAGATCTGCTATTTTTGAAAAATCGTGAAAATTAGAATTTTGACCCGATTCTATAAGTGTCTTTTGAATCCTTCTAAGATTTTTTGAAAAACCTATGTTTCTATGTCAGCAATCTGGCCAGCCATCGTCAAAGAAAAGCTCCTTTTCACTTAAATGGAGCTCAGTTAGTCTGTTCTTGAGAGATTACTATGTCAGTGGTTCTCAAACCTTTTCATGTGAAGGACCCCCAAAATGATATTTATTTGGCCACAGACCCCCATCTCAAAATATTTTTGAGATTTGGCCACAGACCCCCCCCCCCCCCCCCACCTGAAAATGTATTTTCTGTTCATTAAAGAGCAATGAGTACTGTCAGAATAGAGTGATTTAACCTTTAAACAATTAGTTTGGGTTTTTACCAAATAATATCACTTACCTTACCGTTAACGTCGAAACTAATTGGTTTCCACATAAACTGTACTGTCAAAATGTACATGCTAAAACGATCTAAACAGGGTAATTTGCAGGCAGTAGGAATTTAGCAAGTTGAATAAATGAACAGGGGCATTCCACGCGCTGCACACCGGGATATTGTTTTCTCGCCGGTCGGGCATATTTTCACACATTTGCACGCCATTCAGATTCAGATATGAGAGGTGTGGAATGCGGGTTTCACTGCACGTCCCCTCCAGTTAACAGGATGTGCTCTGATTCATAATGTGGTGGAAGGTGGAGAGTATACCTCCCGTTAAATTAGCTTTGTTTTAAGGCGCTCGGCGAGCCAGAGGAAAGAGGAAAGAAGAGAGTGGAATAGAAATGAGCCATGGGAAGGTAAAGTGAGATGAGTCCGATAATGGTGACATTTACAGAGCTGACCTCTAGTCTGCTCATACATGAACATGACTCTCTCGCATGGAGAGCCATGTCATGAACCGCTGCCAGGGGCGTCACAAGGGGGGGGGGGAGTGGGACTGAGTTACCAGGGCCCAAGGTGGAGGGGCCTTAATTATTTTATACTTTAGCTATTGAAAAATAGCAGATATACAAGCTCACAGTGCCGCGCTGTGAGCTTGTAGATCTGCAAGCTCACAGCTCAAGGCATGAAAATCTTTGAATATTTGTACTTTTTAAGCAAACTAAAATGTTGCTTTTGTGGGGTCCCTGGAACTAAATATTTTGAAATGGGGGTCCGTGGCCAAATACATATCATTTTGGGGGTCCTTCACATGAAAAAGTTTGAGCACCACTGACATAGAAACTTACGTTTTTCAACAAAAAAAAAACATAGTTCAGGGGGCAAGACCATTTAGGTTGAATGAGCTTTATTGACAAGAATGGCAGCATACATATGACAAAGGCAGCACAGATAAGCAACATATGAAGCATCCTATAGCCTAAGCATCCTATAGCCTAATCATCCTATAGCCTAAACAGCAGCGTGAATACAGCCTAACTAAACTATAGCGGAACTTAAGTTTGGCCATGGATTCGACCCTCGGATCATTGTACCGTGGTCACGATAAATGTTTAAGCTATATCGTGAATGAAGCTCTCCGCGGTCACATGATCCGAGACCCCCAGCAAGGGAAAGCCTAATCCTGAGGTGGAGTTGGGGAAGGAGGTGGGGCAGCGTTGAGTCTAGCAACTGACACTAAGCAGGTTAGATCTCCTTAACTGTTCTGCTGCTGTTGACGGTGCTCACCGTCATTGAAAGGGTTAATACCATGGCGCCGTTGACGGTGAGGACTGTGAATCTTACTGTATATACAGTAAAGATATTATTACTTACTGTACGTCGCTCCGGTCCCGCCCGCATCGGCAATGTCCGCGATTTGTTTACAACGCACGTCGGGCGTGCACGCGAAGTTAACGTCCTCCATAGTAAATCCATTGAGAGGCCCATAAAGAGACCTCATTTTCTCCAAAAGGGACATTCTTATACAAAGGATGGTCTCCACTCTTCCATACTGTATACAAAAGGTGGGCGCAGCCATGTTCTCTTGTGGGCCCACACTGTCATGTGACTAGATGACGTAATCGTTGCCGTCAAGTGATAATCCAAAAAAACAAAAACAAACCCCTTCCGGCCCTTCAAAATAATAGCGGCGGCCTATGGAGGAAACGGCGTGGCACCGAGGCACCAAGCAACTTTCAGATTAAGAGGCACTAATTGTGTTAAGTACTCTGGGTAAGGGGCCGGAGTATAAGACTCCGCCCACCTGGGGCGCGCCGTCAACCCCTTAGCTCTCACCCCCTGAACTGGCTACGTCATTCTTCCTGCGCTATATAAGGATTTAGAAGACATTTATATAATCGTGTCAAAAATATTTTTTCAAGATTTTTCAAAAATAGCAGATTTACAAGCTCACAGCACGGCACCGTGCTGTGAGCTCCTATATCTGCTAAAGCACAAAATAATGCATAATAATGCGTTCCCATTCATGGGGGGGCCCGCAGTGAATCCTTGTACCCAGGGCCCAGAATTTGGTACGACACCCCTGCATGAACCGCTGCCTCTGCATTCCTCTGCTCGCTCACTCGCTGGCCTCTCGCTCTTAGCCTTCTACCGCTTCCCAGTTCACCGACCCCGACCCCATGTACCTTTTCTCCTTCTCACTTCCGTCGCTTCCCTCGTCCACTCCCGTTGACATCCTATACATCCTATACATCAATGTGATTGTGAGTTAATGGGGTAGAAGTACTTGTGTACGTGCAGTGCACTACTCATGTACTTATGCTGCATACCGGTATACGTATTTCCAGCTGTGCCACAGTAGTGTATAGGTACGTGGTGACAATGTTTCCTATGAGCAGGTAATTGGAAATATGTGTGTGTGTGTGTGTGTGTGTGTGTGTGTGTGGGTATCGTGTTCCGTGTTCAACTAAAATAGGCAGGTACTTATTAATAGGCTGCTGTGGAATTCCATTCCAGTACAGCACACACACACACACACACACACACACTGGGCCGACTGCCCCCCCCGTGTGCGCAAATTATTTTTTGAAAACAAAACTAAATCAATTAACCAAGCCTAGCGCGGGGCCCTTGAAGGTGCAGGGCCCTGTGCGACCGCACCGTTCACTCTACCATAGAATCGGCCCTGCACACACACACACACACACACACACACACACACACACACACACACACACACACACACACACAATTTACAATTTAGGCATTTAGCAGACACTCTTAATCCAGAGCGATTTACAATAAGCAAGGACGACACAGGGTAACACATCAAATGCACAGCAATAGTAATCTAGGTAAACCAGGAACCCTATCATCAGTCTACCTAACAGTAGAATAACCAAAACAATCTATAATATGTACATTGAAACTATACACACTATAGGATGCCAAGTCAACAATGACCTGGCAACAGTCTACATAACATGCT
Source organism: Nannobrachium achirus (assembly GCF_963921795.1). NCBI lineage: Eukaryota > Metazoa > Chordata > Actinopteri > Myctophiformes > Myctophidae > Nannobrachium > Nannobrachium achirus. The sequence continues at coordinate 41,823,046 of NC_137829.1, read as the reverse complement.
ATCTACCGGTAATTACATTTTAGCCTTTGCATAAGCCTGCAAGGTTGTCGAGGCTAGGGCAAGTGCCACGCGCACGCACGCACTCACGCACGCACACACACACACACACACACACAGGGACATGCTAGGCCCCTGATTCAGCCCGGGAAAAAGTTGGAGAGGCCCTCATTGCGCGCTATAGAGAGAGATCTCTCTCTATAGCGCTGCTGTTACTCAAAGATTTGTGACAAAGTGACAAGCCAGTGGGCCAATTACATGAGTTATATTTCGTCGTTGTCGGGTGGAAACCTTGTATGTTCAAAACCGTTTTTGTTTTGTATTTATCATTTTTAAAACGATTTAAACTAGTGAAAACAGCCGATCTACAAGCACACAACGCCTCGCACCGCGAGGCGTTGTGTGCTTGTAGATCTGCTGTTTTCACTAATTTTGTGTGACGGCCTTTCAGGGCTTTGCCTTGCAAAAACATTTACACATTTGAAACTTGGAGATACGAGGTTTCTGCCCGACTATGACGATTTACTTTGTTGGCCGTCCAGCCCCCAAAATGGAACAAAGGCCGACATATATATATATTTTTCCTAATGGCCGGCCTGGACCGGACGGGAATGAACCGGCCGTTCGGGAGTTGTCCCGCTTTTCCCAATGGCCAGCACGTCCCTGCACACACACACAGACAGGCACAGTGGGTAATCAGGAGTCAACAGGAGTCAGTTGCGAGAGCTAGTCTGTTTCTTCTGCCCCTTGCCTCTCACAGCAGGTCTCCTTCCTAATGGCTTCATCAGGTAGCCCTGTCCATATGGCCTGAATATGGGCCTTTTTACGGACCATTAGTTGTAATTAGAGGATGGAGCATCAACCGTAGTGTACACCTGGCCTCTTCAACAAGGGGTCCGGGACCCCTAGGGGGTCCTCAGAGTTACTACAGGGTTAGGTGTGTGATGGGATTTTTCACATTTACCATTTAAACTCTGGCATCCATTTTCTGAGGGGAACATAGCAGATCTACACAGCATAGACTAGAGGAACATAGCAGATCTACAAGCTTTCAAGGCCTCGCGCTGCAAGGCGTTGAGAGCTTGTAAATTGGCTATTTTTGTCTGGGAGGTTTTGTGTAGAGAGGAAAAAGAGCAGACCAAGTACAAGTATTGAGAGGATCTCTGGGAGAGAGGATAATTGGCTTATTAGGTGAATAAATGGCAGACTCACAGACAGACAGACAGACAGACAGACAGACAGACAGACAGACAGACAGACAGACAGACAGACAGACATATATAGAATGAAAGCTTCTTGAGAGCAGATTTTGTTTTTAATCCGTTCTTGCTTTCCAGGAAGATTTATGCGAAACTTCACCCTGCCAGTAGGGAGAATATATTTGACTCTAATTTGCAATGATGGGCATCCAAAGCATCTTTTGATGTGAATCTGTGTCTGTGTGTGTGTGTGTGTGTGTGTGTGTGTGTGTGTGTGTGTGTGTGTGTGTGTGTGTGTGTGTGTGTGTGTGTGTGTGTGTGTGTGTGTGTGTGTGTGTGTGTGTGTGTGTGTGTGTGTGTGTGTGTGTGTGTGTGTGTGTGCGCGCGCGAGCGTGTGCGTGCGTGCACATCTTCCTGGCTACATGGCCATTACTGCATTGGCCCATCCTGTCAGCTTTTATTAGATCCACTGGACTTTAAAAGCCTGCCACAGCAAGACAGAACTCCAAGAGAATCAAAACCTCCTGAAATAGCACAAAGGATGTGATTCACACACTGTGTAAAAAAATATATATCACTGGGGGATTTCTAGTCACTGTCTATCTTTGTGTGTAGAGGGCAGAACGGTTGGGCAGAACAGGATAATGGTTGTCTGATTCCGATTCCAAATTGTCCCTTGGTTTTGAAGTTTGCTATGAATTTGCCTCTGTGGCCTTTTAGCGCCTTCCTTTATTTTCTTATTATATCAACACAGTGTGAGCATTGAAAGAAGATAGCAGGGGCGCTACTGGTATCCCTCAAACCACCGGTGCTCATGAAAGGGAATACAATGAGCAAAAGTGGACAAAATGTGCCACGGAGGCACACAAATCCAGGCCCAGGCACTCAGGTGGATTTAGAAATAAAAGGCCTTTATTTGAGCAACAGGCTCCAACAGGCTTTCTAAACCAATTTGTCACATCTTTAATAGATGTATACTTAGTGGGATCTTTCCAGATCTATGGAAAGTATCTAAAATCATACCCTTACCTAAAGATAGCAAGACCGGTTTTACTGGATCCAACTGTAGACCTATTAGTATACTACCTGTGCTTAGTAAAATGCTTGAAAAAATAGTTTTTAAACAAATGTTTAATTATTTTAATAACAATGGATTACTTACAAATGCACAGCATGCATATAGACCAGGGCACTCTACCAGCACTGCATTAGTGCACATGACAGACAAATGGTTAAAATCTATTGATGACAGCTTACTGGTTGGGGCTGTGCTCCTGGACTTTACTGCTGCGTTTGATGTAATTGATCACAGCATTCTCATTGCTAAGCTCAAATGTTATGGTTTTTCACCCATATCACTAGAGTGGATTGAGAGCTACCTCTTTGGCAGAACACAAAGAGTGTTTTTTAATGGGAGTTTTTCTTCCAGCGGGAACATATCTTGTGGCGTTCCGCAGGGGAGTTGTTTAGGTCCACTGTTATTTTCAATTTTTATAAATGATTTACCTTATGTTGTTAAAAATGCAGATTTAATTATGTATGCTGATGACTCAACATTGTTTTGTGCATCACCAACTTCACTTGTGCTGAGAGAGAATCTGCAGGTTGAGTTGAATAACATTACCAAATGGGTTAGAATGAACAAACTAGTGTTACATATTGCTAAAACTAAAACCATTGTATTTGGGAGTCGGTATGCTCTTGCTAATGCCACTGCACTTGATTTACTTGTAGATGGGATATCAGTTGAGCAGGTAACTCGGGTCAAATTACTGGGTGTGAAATTAGATGATTTATTGTCTTGGTCTGATCAGATTGATCATATTGTTGCAAAGATGGGTAGGGGCATTGCAGTTTCTAGAAAATGCTCAGCTTATGTTCCATCTTCTGTCATGAGTGAAGTTGTTCGGTCACTTGTTTTATCACACCTGGACTATTGCCCTGTTATTTGGTCTAATGCTGCTGAGAAACACATGAAGAAACTTCAAATCGCTCAGAATAGAGCAGCTTGATTGGTTCTAAATTGTTCTTTCCGTACCAATGTATGTGAGATGCATAAACAATTATCATGGTTAACCGTAGAGGTGAAATTAAAATATAGCCTTTTGATGTTCATGCATAATGCTATGTGGAACAACACACCACACTTTTTTCATGAACAGATATTATTTTCAGGTTTCTGTCATGAACATTATACCCGTCAAGTGAGCTCAGGTCATCTGGTTGTGCCAAGTCACAACCAGAATAGTATGCTGAGAACTGTTCTTCACAGAACTTTTTCAGCTTGGAATATGCTCCCTATAAATTTAAGACATACCACAAGCAGATTTTCTTTTAAAAGGTTACTCAAACATAAATTGACGAGTCCTTCATAGATGTTGGTGTTTTTTCTACTTTTGTACCTTATTTTTATTTAAATGTATTTTGTGTAAACACTGTATTTGTGATTATTGGTTATTCTCTGTTTTTTATGCAGAGAGATGTCACTGTTTTTGCTATTAACTCGATTTTTGTCTATTTTAGATAGCAACATTTTTACTATTGTCTGTTTTTACTGTATGAATTATTGTGTGGACCCCAGGAAGACTAGCGACCACTTTGTGGAAGCTAATGGGGATCCTAATAAAGAATAAAGAATAAAGAAGAATAAAGTGGCTTTGTGTGTCCCGTTCATGTCCATATATGGTCATTCCAGTCCAGAATGAACAGGTTTTATCTGTCCCAGCATGTGTGTCCCGTGTGTGTCCCGTTCATGTCCATATATGGTCATTCCAGTCCAGAATGAACAGGTTTTATCTGTCCTGTACATCCAGAATAATGTAACGTCCGTCCCGGCTGATGATTGGATGATTAAAAATGTCCAATGAGACCATACTTTGAGGATTGGTCAAGCTTCACATGACAATTCGGCCCTCTAGATAAAATCATTCATTCATTCAGAATTGGAAGAATGTATAGATCACAGAGTTCATAGCTCTAGAACACATAGAATAAAAGTTCACCGCTTCACTTCGAACCGAGGTTTGATTTTTAATGTTCTAGCCCGTTGCATAACAAATACATAAATGAACTGAATGAATCCAAAGGTATCCTCAACCCATCCTTTTGTTCCTCCCATCCTCCTTCCCTCCTACAGGACGACAACTGGGGAGAGACCACGACAGCCGTGACGGGGACCTCCGAGCTGAGTCTCTCCCAGGAGGAGGTGGTGGGCCTGGGGAAGGGCACGGCGGACCAGGTCCGAAGCTGCCGGCGCTACGCGCCCCTGGCCGTGGGCGTGTGCCTGGGCATGCTGGTGCTGGCCTCTCCCCTGGCCTTCATGGTCCTCCCGGCCGTCCTGTGGCCCGACAGGCTGCAGACGTGCGGCGCGGCCTGCGAGGGGCTCTTCCTCTCCATCTCCTTCAAGCTCCTCATCCTCGTGCTGGCCGTCTGGGCCCTGTTCCTGCGGCCGGCCCGCGCCGGCCTGCCCAGGGTGTGCGTGTACCGCGCCTTCCTCGCCACGCTCACCCTCCTGCTCACCATGTCCTATTGGCTGTTCTACGGGGTCCGTATCCTCGATGCACAGGTGGGTGTTTAGGGTTTGGCTTGGAGAACATGTATGTATGTTTTACTTCTTGTTATATGACCGTCGGTCATTGTACTGGCTCAGCGTGTTTTTACTTCCTGAAGTCTTGCCGAACCAGATTTCACCCGTGACATCATGCAAAATCCCCAAACACTGCGGCTCGGTGCCGTGCTGTGAGCTTGTATCTGCTATTTTTCAATAGATAAAACATTCAATAATTCTAGGCCTAAATGGGTAAATGAGTTTGGACTGTGAACTTCGTGCTGTCTGTTTGTCCTTGGGAGCCGGCAAAACAAGGGGGAGAGTGAAATGATATATGTTATCGCTAGCTCTCCCCTAGGCTGGGGGGTGTAACACTTCTGCTGCAGGCATTCTGTTTCTTCATAGCCTATGATTGATGACTGTGTCCACCTAGCAAACTGCCCTTGTTACCTTTCAAATACACAGGGAATCCAAATCACGTGTGTACGGCTATTGTGAACGATTGAAAATGAGAAGACATTTTGTGCAATCCTCTTTAATCCAGCGTACTTTCTAAGGACAATGCACCGGACAGTCGGAGCACAGTGGCACCCTTATAAATCAGCTTTGAGAGCAGGCTTGTTGGCATAAACCCTGTGGGTCACTGCAGCTTCGGTGTTTTGCGGCCACCAAAAAGCCACCTTGAAATGAGTACATCCCTGACACCATGGATGTGAACACACAAAGCAGTGGTTCTCAACGAGTTGTCCGAGCCGGGACCACCAGTGGTCCTTGCGGGTGTTCCAGGTGGTCCCCAGCTAAAATGATGGAGAGCTGGTAACCAAAAGAACCCTTATAGATCTTGAGAGCGTAAAATGAAACCAAATGGACCCTTATGGGTCCATTTGGTTTCATTTTAAGCTCTCAAGAGTTAAGTTATTGTTAAACATCTGCATTACTTAATGTAGGCTACAAGACTTTTAGCCTACACAATTATAGAATGTAGAAGAATTGTTATTTTGATCAACATTTGCCTGTTATCTCTCCTACCACATCAATTCAATACAGCGTGGAATTGTAGACATTGTGTCCGGGAAGGCTGACTCTCGTCAAACGGTGGTCCGCAGCTCAACGCAGAATAAACAATGGACCAATGTTGTTTTTGACAGCAAATTTTCTTTTGAATAAAATGTAATTTAGTTTTACTCATAATTTAGTCACCTGAAAAGTTTTAGTTTTAGTCTAATTTTAGTTGACTAAATATTATAAGATTTTATGGCGACTAAATCTACAGTTGATTTAGTCAACTGAAATGCATTTTGGCAGGCCTTGATGGCATCGTAATGACTGATTTTACACTTGATTGAATGTTGAAAATAGCCGATCTACAAGCTCACAACGCGTCGCAGCGCGACGCGTTGTGAGCTTGTAGATCTGCTATTTTCAGCATGCAACACCTGAGAGCAACCAAACATAAAATGACTCTCTTCTCCACCAGTCCCTTCCTAATGTTTTAGTCTAGTTTTTATTTTGTTGACGAAATTGTCAATATATTTAGTCTTAGTTTTAGTTTTTTAATTTCGTTTTAATTTCGTTTTAAATTCGTTTTCGTCAGTGAAAAAAACGCAGTCGACAAACATTTTTCGTCATAGTTTTAGTCGACGAAATCAACACTGCAATGGACCTTGACATGAAAAGGGTTGAAAACCACTGACATAAAGCATAAGGTGTACACTACAGTATGTGTGTTTGTGTGTACCTGTGTGCAGGACGAGGACTACCACGGCATAGTGCAGTTTGCGGTGTCCCTGGTGGACTCGCTGCTGTTCGTCCACTACCTGGCCGTGGTGCTGCTGGAGCTCAGGCACCTGCAGCCGTGCTACAGCATCCGCGTCATCCGCTCCACGGACGGAGAGACGCGCCACTACAACATGGGACAGCTCAGGTAGGCTACAGCAGTGGTCCTCAACCTTTTCAGGCCGCGACCCCCAAAATATTCATATTTTAACTGGGGACCCCCATCCTATGAGCACTAAGAGTTGAGGCATTACATTTTGTATAACACGGTTCTATTGTGAAAATAGTTTTCCTATTTTCACCATTTCCGCCCGATGTGCGTTGTAAACAAATCGCGGACATCACCGATGCGGGCGGGAGCGGAGCGACGTACAGTAAGTAATTATACCTTTACTGTATATACAGTAAGATTGACAGTCCTCACCGTCAACGGCGCCATGACTTTAACCCTTTCAATGACAGTGAGGAATGTCAACGGCAGCAGAACTGTTAAGTGAATCATCTGGGGACCCCTCCAAATAATTTGGGGGTCCCGACCCACTGGTTGAGAACCACTGGGCTACGGTACTGCGCACGCACACTTGCTCGCTTGTTTTTAGGGGGGGGGGGGGGGGGGGGGCTGCTGTGTGCAATAGTCATTTTCTGGAAGCAAAAAATAAAAACAAGCGAGAGGATTAAAGGACGACTTCCCCCATTTTCAAAATATCTTCATATAATTGGTCCTCCTCACTAAGGTTCATGATACAATGGTAAAGAAATCGACTCTGTCTGTGTCTCATAGAAGAGCTATGGACACTTCACAGAAACCCGCCTACCAGTGACCTCATCGTTAGGCAGATTTTTGAGCGGTGCTAACCGCTCCTACGTCTGGCTTTGTGTGTAGGTCCCTATTTCTGCATGAGCACAGAACTCCATGTATGGAGATAACTAACGTTATAGACAGAACGGCCCATACAAGGAGATCTGCACGTATCATGTTTGATACCGTGAGGCGCACTTCCCACAGGTGTCCAAGCAAGATTGGAAAAAAAAGAAAAGAAAGAAGAAAAACAGCTGTCCTCCTCTGAGACACAGAATGAATGGACAGAAATGGTACCATATTTTAATAAACATTATTGAGGACCAATTACATGAAGATAGGTTGAAAATTGTTGAAGTCGTCCTTTTAGTATTAGTGAAAGCATGTGTGCGTGCTTTGAAGTGAGAAATGAGGTGCCGGGATGAGAACGGAGTCAAGAGTCATCTTGACATTGTCGGAGGACAACACATAATAAATACAGCAGCTCCAAGTAGCCCCCCCCCCCTTTCTGTGTGTAATTGGAGGCTCATGTCCAGAGGGAAGAATGGCGGTAGCAGTAATTGAGTTACTCATCATTCAGTCTCCTTGTCCAGTTTGCTTGAGGGGGGGTGGGCTGTGTCAGAAAGGTTTGATGGGGGGGGGGGGACTACTATTCTAGGACAGAGCAGGGGAGGGTAGTAATGGGAATATGGCACCGATCCTGTGTTTGACTTTTGTCCTAATCTTAACCACAGAAAGATATGCATAATCCTAAAGTTATTTCTAACCTTATTCTCAGTAAAAACAAATAAAAAATTAAAATCTCTGCGAGTTTCTTTCCGACGACATTACCGGTTACCTTTTCTTTTTGCCTCTGTCTCTCAGTATCCAGAAGGCGGCTCTGTCCATTCTGGAGTTCTACTACAAAGACTTTCCGCTCCACAACCCAGCCCTCCTCTCTGCCTCCAAGCACCGGGCTGCCAAACACCTTGCGGGCTTGAAGGTCTACAACGTGGACGGTGAGTGTCCTCCACGAGCGGACGTCATTAAGAGACAGGGGCGTCACAAGGGGTAGGAGAGTGGGACTGAGTTACCAGGGCCCAAGGTGGAGGGGCCCTAGTAACTTTAGCTATTGAAAAATAGCAGATATACAAGCTCACAGCGCGGCACCGAGTGCCGCGCTGCGAGCTTGTAGATCTGCTATTTTTGAAAAAAATCTTTGAATATATGTATTTTTTAAGCGAACATTTCCAACTCAAATTTTGCTTCTGGGGGTCCCTGGAACTAAATATTTTGAGATCGGGGTCCGTGGCCAAATACATATCATCTTGGGGGTCCTTGACATTCTGAGGAGTTTCTTGCACACATTTTCACGATTTTTCAAAAATAGCAGATATACAAGCTCGCAGCGCGGCACTCGGTGCCGCGCTGTGAGCTTGTATATCTGCTATTTTTCAATAGTTAACATTCATGGGGGGGCCCGCAGTGAATCCTTGTACCCAGGGCCCAGAATTTGGTGTGACGCCCCTGTTAAGAGAACATACTGTTCAACAAGGGTTTTCAAAGTGGGCACCCTGGGATGCCGTGATGCCAGAGACAATTTGATAATATTTGGAATTCATCAATATCACTACATCAATATCACTTCACTATGCTTAGTAAAACAGACCTGATTTGCACTGTACTTGACGAGTTATTTTTCAATCTACGACAACTCTCTTCACCAAAAATAGACGCGTTGTGAGCTTGTAGATCGGCTATTTTTGGTGAACCTTAAGTGGTTAAACGTCAAGTACAACGTTATTTTCAGTCAGTTCTGATGGAAACTGACATTTCTCCAATAGGATGTAAGATTCTATTAATTAGTTAGTTAGTTAATTCTAAAAATGAACGGTGCCCTGAGTTAAAAAAATCAAACCTCGGTTCGAAGTGGAGCGGTGAATCTGAGCAGCTATACCCTGTCTGTGTGTGTGTGTGTGTGTGTGTGTGTGTGTGTGTGTGTGTGTGTGTGTGTGTGTGTGTGTGTGTGTGTGTGTGTGCCCCTCCTTTAACTTGTGTGGCCACTCAAGGTATTGCCAGCCTACAGACATAGCCAGCCAGCCAGCCAGCCACATAGCCACCCACGGACATACCTGTCTATTGGGAGCGCTTTCACCGCTCCAAAAAGGTTGAAAACCCCTGCTGTACAACATCTGTTTTCTTTGATTGCTTTTCAGACGATACCATTTCATTTGTATTCATCATGACTTCTCTCCTTTCCGCCTCCTTGCTGTGCCCCTTCTCTCTCTCTCTCTCTCTCTCTCTCTCTCTCTCTCTCTCTTTCTTCCCCCCTTGCTTTCATGAGCAGCTTTTAAAAATAAACTGAGAATGTACCTTTTGGACAGTAAGTACCGATAACAGTTCCTCCCGCAGCCGCTCACTCGCTCGCTCGCCACAGCACTTTATCACAGGAAACGGACCCATCTCACGGTTGACTTCACGAGCCATCCCTCTGCCTCTGTCCTTAATGTGCTGTACATACAGTATCCTGCATCCCTGGCTAGCACACTTACCGCACTGTGTATATGCCTGCACACACACACACACACGTGCACACACACACACACACACACACACACACACACACATTAGTGTGATTTAGAGAGTCTGCTTCCCTCTGTACAATGCACGCACACACACAAACACACAGCGATGCTACAGTTTCCTCCAGGGGCGTCAATTGGGTATGGCAGGGGTATGCAGCTGCCATACCCTGGGTCCAGGGGGGGAAGATAAAAGTTAGTTCTAAATATGAATCCATGAATGTCTCTTTGTCTATCTGTTCTGGTTATTATCTATCTATAAATGCGAGAAGTCTCTGCGTGTCTGTCTGTCTGTCTGTGTGTCTGTCTGTAATCCGCGTATCTCGAGAACCGTTCGTCCCACCGGCTTCAGATTCGGCACGCGCGTTCCCCGCCGCGGCACGGAGTGCAGTGCCGGGTCTCGACCCGACCCGACGCGCGGTTTTCCCGAACCGGCGCGAAACGTTCGGAATCTCCTTATGCGGGGTTGATTGTTGACATCAGGCTGTTCCGGAGGAAATCGGCGAAAGCTCTGACTCATTATGACATCACTTCATAAAAGGCTCTGACATCACGTACGCCACATGAGTCAACAAAAAATCTCTGTGAGTGTCTATGTATGCATGTAATCCGCGTATCTCGAGAACCGTTCGTCCCACGGGCACGCGCGTTCTCCATATATGGGCGTTCGTCCCACGGGCACGCGCGTTCTCCATATATGGGCATAAAATGAATGCCCCCATATATGGGCATAAAATGGATTGCAGACAGACAGATACAGATATCTCCATATATGGACATAAATGGACAGAGGCAAACAGATGGTCAAAGATCTCCATATATGGGCATAAAATGGACGCAGACAGACAGATAAAGATATCTCCATATATGGGCATAAATGGACACAGGCAAACAGATGTTCAAAACGGGTCCTATGACAACAGGTATAATGAGGTTTGCATTAAAGGGGGAACCGGCACTGTGTCTGCAACACAGTTGGAGGCACAGACAGATACTCCATATATGGGCATAAAATGGACGCAGATAGACAGATATCTCCATATATGGGCATAAAATGGACCCAGAACTATAACTGCAGTGATCTCCATATATGGACATAAAATGGACGCCGACAGACAGACAGACAGACAGATACAGATATCTCCATATATGGGCATAAATGGACACAGGCAGACAGATGGTCAAAACGGGTCCTATGAAAACAGGTATAATGGGGTTTGCATTAAAGGGCGGGGCATTCATTCCCTATTTACATTGTTCCGAGTTGGCCAGGTCGCCGACTAGACGCTGGGCCGCCCGTGTTAAATTACAGTAAAATAACTACAAATGCAAAATGTAACAAAATGGTCACTTTAACAAGATATTATAATTATATTCTCCACACTTGTATTCTCCCCATCTTGACAAATTCCCAGGTTCCGCAGGTCAGCTGCACAGGTGCAATGCATTATTGTTAATTGTGGCACATTTACTAACATGCCAAGTTTAGCTGCACTTGAACAACCATTCAATCGTTTTGTTTTTTTCAGACATTGTGAAAATAGCCGATCTACATGCTCACAACGCCTCGCAGCGCGAGGCGTTGTGAGCATGTAGATCTGCTATTTTCACAATATAACCGTGTTATACAAAATGTAATGCCTCTTATCCATGAGCACTCCCATCTTTGCCATACCCTAGCTTTTGCTGAACTGACGCCACTGGTTTCCTCTCGTTGAAAGGGTTCCAGAGCATCCTCGCCGCGCCACCACAGCAGCCCATCCCCCCACCAGCAAAAAAAAAACCACCCTCCCCCCACACCACCACCACCCACCCCTGCCGTGCCTGGCAACCCGCATTGTGGTTGTAATGATCTATGGGAAGAGGTGCAGTCTGGGAGATGGTGTCCTTTACAGCCTCCTCTCCCCCACCCTTCGCACTAAAAACACGGCAGAAAGGCCTCTGGGGCTGTGGAATTTCAAACCCTTCAATAATTCATCACAGAGAAGCTCATTCCTCACATACCCTCACTCTTCCCCTCCCACTCGCGCCGTCTCCGGATTACTCCCGATCCCCCTCTCTCTCTCTCTCTCTGTCTCTCGCTCTGTCTCTGTGTGTGTGTGTGTGTGTGTGTGTGTGTGTCTCTCTCTCTCTCTCTCTCTCTCTCTCTCTCTCTCTCTCTCCCTCCCTCCTTCTTTCCCCTTCCCCTTCTTTTTGTCCTTCATTATTTCATTTTCCCCCCTTTTACTCTGGGTTTTACACCACCCCCCTCCTGCCCACGCCACCACCATCACCACCAACAGGGGCGTCACAAGTGGGTGGGGGAAAAGTGGGACTGAGTTACTAGGGCCCAAGGCGGAGGGGCCTTAATTATTTCATTACTTTAACTATTGAAAAATAGCAGATATACAAGCTCAAAGTGTGTGGCACAGAGTGCCGCGCTGGGCGCTTGTAGATCTGCTATTTTTGAAAAGTCATGAAAATGTGTGCAAATCTTTGAATATATGTATTTCTTTTAAGCGAACATTTGTAACTCAAATTTTCCTTCTGGGGTGGTCCCTGGAACTAAATATTTTGAGATGGGGGTCCGTGGTCAAATACATATACTTTTGGGCGTGCTTCACATGAAAAGGTTTGAGCACCACTCACATAGAAACATAGGTTTTAAAAAAAAAAAAAGGCTTTTTCGCAATTTTTCAAAAATATCAGATCTACAAGCTCACAGCGCGGCACTCGGTGCCGCGCTGTGAGCTTGTATATCTGATATTTTTCAATAGTTAAAGCACAAAATAATTGTATGGGGCCCGCAGTGAATCCTTCTACCCCAGGGCCCAGAATTTGGTGCGACATCCCTGGCCACCACCACCCTTCCTCTCTGTCTACCTTTCTGTCTATCAGTCATTCAGTCTCTAGGCAACATGAATATGTAGGCCAGCCTGACGTTCGCCCAAATTACTGTGTGTTTGGTGAGGAGGTGCTGGGGCAGAGGAGTGTATAAGGGGTTTATGCTCAGCAAAGAATCGGATGTATAGATCACTCTCTAGAGCAGAGGTCTTCGACAGGGGGTCCGGGACCCCTAGGGGGTCCTCAGAGTTGCTACAGGGGGTCCTCCAAATCTTTGAGTGATAGAATCTTTCTTCTTTTTTAGATTAACCACTTGAACTCTAGTGTCCATATTCTGAGAACTTTAGCCAAAAATAGCAGATCTACAAGCTCACAACGCCTCGCGCTGCAAGGCGTTGTGAGCTTGTAGATCGGCTATTTTTGGCAAAGAGCTTTGGTGTAGAGGAGAAAAAGAACAGACTAAGTACAGAGTGAAAGGTAAAGTTTATTAAGTATTGACGGTTCAAGTGGTTAAATATCTGAAAACACAAATTGACATGAATCCAAAATATACTGATGATTGTGCTGTCAAACGATGAAACTATATGGAATCTATGAAAAGGTAGTGGGGGTCCCTGCTTCATCTCTCTCTCAACTAAGGGGTCCTTGGCCTGAAAACGTTGAAGACCCCTGCTCTAGAGCAGAGGTCTTCGACAGGGGGTCCGGGACCCCTAGGGCGTACATGGGCAACTGGCGGCCCGGGGGCCACATGCAGCCCTAGCTCACCCTCACTTAATGCGGCCCACAGGTTAATATTGGAATAGGCCTACTGATATATTACTGATTTCAGCTGTTACAATTCCAAACATGCAAACATGACCTTCTTTAATTATTTCAGTCTCTATTAGTAGCTTAATGACTAGTATTAAAATGTCATTGTCTTTTTTTGTCTAATGTATTTGTATTTAAGTTCATAAAGTTAACATAACTAAATGCATTTGCCAAAAAAGAAAAACTAAAAGAAAACTGGATTCCAATTAAAAAATAGCAAAAAATTGCAGATCTACAAGCTCAAAACGTGTCGCAGAGCAACGCATTTTGAGTTTGTAGATCTGCTATTTTTGCTACTTTTGTGTGACATAGGGAGTAGGGCAATAATGTATGCTCAGTTTCTGCCATATGCAACATGGCCCTCTAGAGTGAGTGTAGAAATATAGTGGCCCTCTCCATCATCAAAGTTGCCCACCCCTGCCCTAGGGGGTCCTCAGAGTTACTACAGGTTCCAAATCTTTGTGTGATAGAAACGTTTTTTAACATTTTTTTATATTAACCACTTGAATCCTAGCGTCCATATTCTGAGAATTCTTTAGCCAAAAATAGCAGATCTACAAGCTCACAACGCCTCTCGCTGCGAGGCGTTGTGAGCTTGTAAATCGGCTATTTTCGGCAAAGAGCTTTGGTGTAGTGGGGGAAAAGAGCAGACTAAGTGCAGAGTGAAAGGTTAAGTTCAATAAAGGGCCAGTTCACCTCTGGGACAACCAGATCTTATTTTATTGTTGTTTGGGACACGATCAACACAATCCTCAGTTATTTTTTGTGTTCAATCTGTGTTTTGAGATATTTTAGTATTTCAGCATGAATGATGATACATCATATGATGCAGCATGATGACTCATATGATGCAAAATGCATCATCATTCATGCTGAAATACTAAAATATCTCAAAACACAGATTGAACACAAAAAATAACTTAGGATTGTGTTGATCGTGTCCCAAACAACAATAAAATAAGATCTGGTTGTCCCAGAGGTGAACTGGCCCTTTAAGTATTGACGGTTCAAGTGGTTAAATATCTGAGAACACAAAATTGACATGAATCCAAAATAGACTGATGATTGGGCTGTCAAACAGTGAAACAATAGGAAGGTCCTCGATGCACGTCCCGCTGGGAGGAGACCCCGTGGCAGACCAAAGACCAGGTGGAAGGATTACATCTCCAAACTGGCTTGGGAACGCCTCTGTATACTCCCTGAGGGAGTGGAGGAAGTTGCTCGGGATAAGGAAATCTGGAAGTCTCAGTCGGAACTGTTACCCCTGCGACCCGATTCTGGATAAGCTGTTGAAGATGGATGGATGGATGAACAGGTTGTGGGGGTCCCTGCTTCATCTATTTCTCAGCTAAGGGGTCCTTGGCCTGAAAACGTTGAAGTAACCTGCTCTAGAGTACATTACGGTTGTTAAAATATATGTTTGCTTCCACGTTCCACAACCCCCTCTCTCTCTCTCTCTCTCTCTCTCTCTCTCACACACACACACACGTGCGATCAAAGATTAATGATGCATAACTTATACCTCACCTGCAGGGTCTACAATGCGTACTGTGTGACCTCTAATCATGCCTAATATGGACCTGACTCTGCTCCATATTCATACAGTATATCATCACTGTCGGGCAGAAACCTCGTATCTCCAAGTTTCAAATTTGTATGTTTTTTCGCAAAGTAAAGCATTGCTTCATCATATGGCCATCGCACAAAAGTAGTGAAAACAGCAGATCTACAAGCACACAACGCCTCGGCGTTGTGTGCTTGTAGATCGGCTGTTTTCACTAGTTTAAATCATTTAAAAAATGATAAATATAAAACAGACAGTTTTGGACGTACAACGACGATACAACGACGATATATCTGTTTACCCTGATCCACTAGCACCACTGACTGAATTTGAGATTGTGTCACACAGGCTAACAAATCCACGCGTTCAACTGGAGCCACGGCCTTGTAAGCGTATATTGATGAATATTTAATCCATCCCCACAAATACCACGGTTTAGCCATTACCCCGGAACTGCCAGCGCTGTGTTCTTTTCACTGTAATTAATGGTCTCTGAGACTTGCAACAAGATAAGCTGGCAGGCGCCCCGGATATGTCCCTAAAATCATGCATATAAGAAGGGAATATCTTAAAAAGTCCTGGAATAAATTCCTTACCAATAATTGTCTTCACCAATGTGTTTGTAAAGGTGTCTAGTAACACATCTCACAAAGACTGAATTTCGGTTTCCCTAGGAGAATCCGTGACAGTTGCTGAAAGTTGGTGTCCCATTAAATTAACTATACAGGATAAAACACACCAAAATAAATATGCTTTAAGTAGCATGTGAGGGGTCAAACTAGGGGTTTTTCATGATTCTGAATCCATTGCAAGCATTGGCATTCGTTTTGCACAAAAAAACATTCCTTGGGGTGAAGGTGGCTCCCACAAAACTGTGAAAAGTGATGACTCATCACTAAACCATAGTTTTGTCGGGCCATTTGTGTCCTAGTTTGACCCCTCACATGCTACTTAAAGCACATTTATTTTGGTGTGTTTTATCCTGTATAGTTAATTTAATGACCCCAACTTTCAGCAGCTGTCAAGGATTCTCCTAGAGAAACTGAATTTCAGTCTTTGTGAGATGTGTTACTAGACACCTTTACAAACACATTGGAGAAGATTTTTTTGGTAAGGAATTTATTCCAGGATATGACACCATTTCTGAAGATGTTCCCTTCTTAACACTTTGACCGCCACGGAGGTCATATGACGTCAGGCTTTTACACCCCCCGCGCTGCCACCGTCTTTTTTTTAATTAACACAAGATTAGGAGCATATGTATCACTGACGCTTGGATTCAGCCGTCCTGGGCCCTGGAATGACTAAAATCACCATGGTTACCATTGTGTGGCCAATCAGCTTGTGTTACCTTGTGTTACCATGGTGATTTGGTACATGACCGTCCTCCCCAGGCCTGGGATTGCTGGATGGACGGCAACTTTGGCAAGAAGCAGCACTGAAACTAGCAGTGTTTGGGGGGGGGTTTAGTTTAGTGCTTTACTATACTACTGAGGACTACTTCTACAGCCGTTGTGATCTGAAAAGTTTTACTGGATCGTCATGGTTCATCGACCAGGCCACCAGGGACCACCGAGCCGCGGCGTCGCAGCGAAAAGAAGCAGCAGCCATGTGTTTGGGGGGGGGGGGGTTTAGTTTAGTGCTTTACTATACTACTGAGGACTACTTCTACAGCCCGAGCCGTTACATGTGATCTGAAAAGTTTTACTGGATCGTCATGGTTCATCGACCAGGCCACCAGGGACCACCGAGCCGCGGCGTCGCAGCGAAAAGAACTGCTATATAAAGTAAGTGGTTGTTGCTAGATTGATTGATTGATACATACAGTGGTGTATTGGCGTGTTTGGGGGGTCGCGACGTCGCTCCGAGAGCAAGCATGAGATGAGAGATGATTATGCTCATCTCGGATCACAACAGCAGGGCGTTTAGCTCAGCGGCGTCAGTTCAGAAAAAGCTAAGTTATGGCAACTTGACTGGTGTCTTTCACGCGCGCGAGGCTCGCGTGCAAGACACCAGTCATGTTACATACCTTTACAACAGGCACGATTACAGTACATTTTATTATATTCCCCCTGTAGCCAAGGTATGGCAGCTGCCATAGCTTGCCATACCCAATTGACGCCTCTTTAGCTTAGCTTGGTGAGAAAGGAGGACAGATGCTCCATTTAGTGCAAAACAAACACATCCCAGCAAAACAACCACTATAAGTCACTCGCAAACGTCGCAGTCTGACCAATCCAGCGAGATGGATTGGTCAGACCTTGTACCAGTTCACTGGTACAAGGTCTACTAAAAGGAGATCATGAGATCCATGAAAAGACTAGGCTTATTTCCATAGTAAACCATTGCAGTATCTCATATAACATTGAATGACAGACGGATAGAACACAGTACTATGCAGTAGATATAGTCAGGAAAAAAGGGGGAAATAAAAAACAGTATAAAAACATACAGTAGGTAAATACAAAGAAGGGATTGATTGATTGATTGATTGATTGAAGACTTTATTAGAAGTTTGCATAGGAAAAGGTACAGTTTCATGACGGTACAGTTCACTGGTACAAGGTCTACTAAAAGGAGAGCCATGAAAATACTAAGCTCATAGTGCCTTGCTGGGCTATGAGCTTGTAGATCGGCTATTAGGCATCATATGTAAATGGCAGATCTACAAGCTCATAGCGCGGTGCCGGGCTATGAGCTTGTAGATCTGCTATTTTGGAAATATATGTACCTGTGTATATAAAATGTATAGCAAATAATTATATATACCTTATGGTAATTATGTTTTTTTTTTTCATAATTACTCTTACTTGCAGTTGCCTGGTCTGGATTCTAACATGGTGAAGTTTGTCGCAGTTGGCTTGACTTTGTCAATACAAACATTTCCATATGAATGTACATCAATTTTTATTTAATTTTATGTATTATGACTTTGAATTGCTCAGGGTAGTTTGACCGTTTTAGTTTGAAGTGACTAAAATGATGATTGCAATGGAACACATCTACAACTATACTGAAGTGAAACAGCAATGTAAAGTTTTTTTTTGTTATCTTTATCAGAGTTTTTATCTTTATTTTTGAGATGTCTGATGTCTAACTGAAGGCTTGAATAAAAAATCCCAGGTCAAAACACAGTGGATTCTACTCTGTCTCTCCTTCATCCTGGGAAGATGAAAAAAGAGCCTCTGTCAGTCTCCTGGCTTCTTCCACTTTCCTGCCTTATAACTAGACCACGGTACAACTTTTTTTAACTTTTTTTTTTACATTATTATGGCCTGCACCCTGTTCTTCATTTAGAGGTACTGTGTGTTCTTGTACCATTTACCAATTTGTTTCTAGGGCTTCTGAAAGTTTTTTTCCTTTGACCTCAATTATCTCAGAAAGTAAATTTCTGATGCTCCTTTTTCATCTGTACAGCTTTCGCTCTCCCTCAGGTTTCTCCACAGCAGAACACCACAGCAGGACGAAATTTTTATGGTGAAAGCTAAGGTTCTGACTCTATATTCTCTGAAATTTTTGTCAATTTTCGTACATCCTACCATTTTCAATTTATTCCGTCAAAAATGAATGGCCGTCTATGGTGGCAAGGGTTTTACCCTTAAAACCCTTAACATTGTGGCAGTCAAAGTGTTAATACCTCATAACTCAAATCTTAAACTTTCGAACGGTGGGTGGGACGTAATACTGACCAACGCTATATTCTCAGTCGTCGTAACCACCTAGTGCTGGACGGGTGTTGCCAGATTTTGTCAGAGAAACAGGCAACCATGTCTAGGGAAACAAGCCCAAATGAAGTGACTATACACATGTGGGCCATAGTGTATATAGAGCGCTTCAAACATAACACATCGGCGATCTACAAGCTCACAATGCGCCATTTCGCGACACATTGTGAGCTTGTAGATCTGCTATTTTCAAATCAAGTCTTGTAAGGGGGTCCTTGGCACACTTTTTTTGATTTGGGGTCCTTGACATGAAAATGTTTGAGAACCACTGGTTTAAACAACATTAGGAAACAAGCTCAAAATCAGCAACTATACACTTAAAGGGATATTCCACTTTCAACAGGGAGCAGTGGAAGGGCCTCTCTCCACATACACACCCATTGTAACTTCAAACTCCATTTTAACCATGATAGATTCATTAAAAACACCCATTATTTTTTCTGGTTATTCATACTACCCTCCTAATACGTGAGCAGGTCGTGTTTTTTCGATAACTTTTTTCATTTATTTTTAATAATTATTTGGGAAAATGGAAAAAATGAAATACAAATAAATAATTATTAAAAATAAATGAAAAGAATTATCGAAAAAACACGGCCTGCTCACATATTAGGAGGGTAGTATGAGTCACCAGAAAAAATAATGGGTGTTTTTAATGAATCTATCATGGTTAAAATGAAGTTTGAAGTTACAATGGGTGTGTGTGGGGAGAGGCCCTGGGCCTGGAGGGCCTGGTAACATTTACATCAAATATCTAAATATTCAATCAAGCTAATTAAAAACTGTTCAGGGTATTCATAAAAGCCTGATTAGATGATAAAATTACCAAAAGTTTTTTTGAAAGTGAAATATCCCTTTAACTATACAGAAACAAGCCACAAAAAATGGAACCCGCAACTACCGATATTTACAAGCGACTTTACAGGAAAACAAGCCCAAATGTATGTAGCTTATAATAAGCAGACATGGCAACACTGGTGCTGGACCAAACCCATTTAAGTGGCTTACCCTCCCCTGACCCCTTTTGTTCTCCTCTTTTCCAAAATGAGGTGCAGCCCCATCTATCAACGTCCAGCGGCCACCATCTCCAGCTGACATAACCATTAAGCCTTAATTTATACTCGGTCGCACCCCAGTGTTGCGCACTGACGATATTAGCAGATCTACACGCACACCTCACGGCACACTGCGACTCGTCGTGAGTTTGTAGATCGGCTATTTTCCAAGCGCGACACGATGCGGCAACCGAGTATAAATCTGGCTTTTTTATTTCCGTGTCTATGTGCGCCCTCGTGAAGCAGGTTCAGGGAACACGGCAGGGGAACAGCCTGGGACTGGGAATCAGTCACGGATGTCGGCCGCAGCTGCCACCAAGCGCAAGGACAGTGCCCACAATGAGCTGTACTACGAGGAGGCCGACCACGATAGAAGAATACGCAAACGCAGGGCCAGGTGAGGAACAAGAGATTTAAAACCCATTTACGCCTAGAATTATTGAATGCTTTAAACTATTGAAAAATAGCAGATATACAAGCTCACAGCGCGGCACCGAGGCGTTATTGGAAATGACACCCGAGCTCCAGGCGGAGCCGCTCGATTGTCCACGACACTGCAAGCGGCGCGCAGGCCAGCGGACCTTGGTCCTGCTCTTCGCCCCCGAGCGCCGCAGGCGCGAGTGGCCGCGAAGAGCGGGCCAGGGCGGAGCGCCGCGCGAGTTACGAAGCCGTGGTGAATGCAATCGTTATATTTATGCCCAGGCCGTAAGGCCTGGGCAAGCCCACGATAAACGCCCTGTCCAAGCGACTACAATGGAGCGCTCCCTAGCTCCGCTTCAGCCAATCAAAAGCTTCGGTGGGCGGGGTTTCCCTGGAGCTCGGGTGTCATTTCCAATAACGCGGCACCGAGTGCCGCGCTGCGAGCTTGTAGATCTGCTATTTTTGAAAAAGTCATGAAAATGTGTGCAAATCTTTGAATATATGTATTTTTAAAGCAAACGCTTGTTACTCAAATTTTGCTTCTGCGGGGTCCCTGGAACTAAATATATTTGAGATGAGGGTGCACCAACCAAGAAGAGACAACAAACGCAAAGGGAGAAGTAGCCGATCAGAGCGCTTTGCTTGGCCCAGTGGATGCGAAATTTAGATTTAAAAAGTTCACTCGTACAACAACATGTGTTTTACTTGAAAAAAATGCTTCTCGGGTCAAATATTAATATGCGATTAAAATGCGATTAATTGCAATTAATTATTAATTACAACGCCTTTTTTAATCGCATCTCAGCCCTATTTCTTTCATAAATGTATTGCTGGGCAAGTCAAAATTGTGCCACAGGCCAGAACTGGCCCGCGGGCCAGAGTTTGAGTATCACTGTCATAGACCGTGTATCCATCTATAAAGGTATCTATCTATCTATAGACCACATGAGACTGACACAGTATGTCCATATATGGGCATTCCAAGATGCCCAGAATAGTCATCAGACTTGATCAATGGCCACGCCCCGTGCAAGCCTAGCTCGCTAGCTAAGCTAGCTACGTTGAATGTTGAGGCTGAAGTGGTGTAGGAAAAAGTATGTAGTTGCCAAGAAAGCAGCATAAATGCTATTACAACAATAAACGTACAACCTTTCAAACAGACTAATAGAACTATCACACGTTACAACCAAGTGAACCCAATATCCAGTTAAAATGCAAAACAGGGTCAAGAACTAAAACAAGTGAAATACATAAACAGGTGCAAATCAATGCGAAGCAGTACGCAAACCGGTTCTTTTTACCTAATGACGTCTAAAGTATCCACGACTTTCCCAACGTCCCATCGTGCATTGCGCAGAAGGTGTGCGGCAGCTTCCGGCGCCGCAGCCGAGAGTGATCTACAAGCTCACAACGGTTGCATCTGCGACGCGACGTGGAGTGTCCCACAGATAATGCCACAGTAAATTCTCGCGGAAACAGGTGGATAAAGTCTAAAGTGTAAATTAGGACTTATAGGTTAAGTATGAAGCGTTTAGAACGTGTGGGACGCTGAATGTTGTGTGTTGCATCGGCGTCAGGCTGGTGGTGGCTGTGGAGGAGGCCTTCACACATGTCCGCCGCATGAAGAAAGAGGACGAGCGAGCGTCTCCCTCAGACATCATGGATGTGCGGGAGGCAGCCCTGGCCGTCTTCCCCTCCATGGCCCGCGCCCTGCAGAAATACCTCCGAACCACCAGGAGGCAGCACTGCCACAGCATGGAGAGCATCCAGAAACACCTGGCTTTCTGTCTCGTCAATAACATGAGCCCAAAGGTGAGTGCGAATGTCTTGTCACATTTAGGTTTACAGGTGTAAAGAAGTGGGTTTTTATGGAACCTATCTTATTTGTTGTGGAGGAAGGACTCAGCAAAGAGCAAGGAGAAAAAACTATAGGGTACTAGAAACAGATCAAACTGAAAGATACCGTGTATATATATATATACATATGTATAGCATATTATGTCCAACAAAATGATAATGTTTAATGTTTAAGCAATAATAATCTTTCTTCCATAAATGTATAGACTCTGATTAGATTACTATGTATAATATATGGGAGACAATGAGTTTCATCCTGGCACCAAGAACTGCCAGTCAAAACAAAGACTGGCCAATCACAGCGTGTCATCAACGGGGAGACTTGCGTCAAAAACGTTGGCTGCCATCATATTTGTGTCCAAACTGGCCACTGATGGCCCAATCTACATACTGTAATGCTGCTTCAGTGGCATCAGTTCAGCAAAAGTTAGGGTATGGCAAAGATGGGAGTCCTCATGGAAAAGAGGCATTACATTTTGTATAACACGGTTCTATTGTGAAAATAGCAGATCTAGCATGTAGATCGTCTATTTTCACAATGTCTGAAAAAGACGAGTTTTGACAGTTTTTTTTGTTTCTACGGTTTCTTGGGCTGGATATGGCAGCCTGGAATGGTTGTTCAAGTGCAGCTAAACGTGGCATGTTAGTAAACCCGCCACAATTATCAATAATGCATTGCAACTGTGCAGCTGACCTGTGGAACCTGGGAATATACCATTTTGTCAAGATGGGGAGAATAAAAGTGTGGAGAATATAATTATAATACCTTGTTAAAGTGACCATTTTGTTACATTTTGCTTTTGTAGTTATTTTACTGTAATTTAACAACATATAATAACCAGCACAGATAGACAAACAGACATTCGTGGACCCAGGGTATGGCAGCTGCCATACCCAATTGACGCCCCTGGTTGGCTGCCATCATTTTTGTGTCCAAACTGGCCACTGATAGCCCAACATACATACTGTAATGCTGCTTTAACCCATTCAGACCGGGAATGCATCCGTGTCACTCTAGATTTTAACCACTTTAACCATTATTTTTATGCTTTAGCTATTGAAAAATAGCAGATATACAAGTGCCGTCACGTGCTGTGAGCTTGTAGATCTGCTATTTTTGAAAAATCGTGAAACATTTGCAACGCAAATCTTTCTTTCTCTTGGTCCCTGGAACAAAATATTTTGATATGGGGGTCCGTGGTCAAAAACATATAATTCTAGGGGTCCTTGACATTAAAAACGTTGAGTACTAAACCCCTAATATTGTCTCTCCACATTATGTTCTTTGTGAATTTGTTCATAAGAAAAAAGAAAAGGAGAATTTACCTACATCATCCCACGAGGGAAATTCAGTTTTCAGCTTAACCCAGCTGAACCCAGTGCTGCCCACAAGGAGCACGAGGGAAGTGGAGCAATGGTAGCTGGAGCGGGGAATCGTACCTGCGACCTATGGGACCTCCGGAGTCCTAGGTATGGACATTAACCACTCAGCTATAACAGTGGTTGTTTGTCTGTGTTTTAGGCCTTCTTGGAGGCCTACCTAGCGCCGGGCCCTACCCTGCAGTACGGCGCTGAGCGCTGGATGGCTGACCAGTGGACGTTGGTCAGCGAGGCGTCGGTCACCAGTGGCATGAAGGAGGGCTCCGAGTTCCTCCTGCGGTGTCTGGACTTCAGCCTGGCGGTCACGGTCAGGAGCGTCCCCTACATCCGAATAACCGAAGAGTACATCGACCCCAAGTCTCACAAGTTTACACTGCTGCTCCAGTCCGAGACATCGGTCTGAAAAAGAGCGGTCAGCGCGCAGTAGACTGGTGCTGCTGATCTGATCTGACCAGGACTTTTATGACTATCACAACTTGTTTTTTCCACACACAAAAAAAAGAAGCGACTTTTGTATTTTTTATGTACTTGTGTTTTACACCTACTGTATTTTTCTCGTCCCCAATGATTTGCGTATACCCTACGTACTTTGGACACGAACCTACTGTAGCATAATTGTGGCTCAAGTTCAACTGAAGGGAACGTGCACAATGCTTGGACACACAATGGAGGTTGGAAGTTGGGAGGAAACATGCATGGATCTCTTTCTCTCTCTCTCTCTCTCTCTCTCTCTCTCTCTCTCTCTCTCTCTCTCTCTCTCTCTCTCTCTCTCTCTCTCTCTCTCTCTCTCTGCACTGATGCTCACCAGAATACAGCTCAAGAATTCCTCTATGCACTACAAATGATGGCCCCCAATTTGTGTTCTTATTTTTCATGTGCATGCCAGCACATGAAGGTGAGTTGTATGCATTTGCGTATGGGGTCTTTGATCTATCTCTCTCGTGTGTGTGCATGTGTGTATGTGTGTTAGAGATGCACGATATTAACGTTTTGGTCGATATCCGATAATATACAGGGTCTAATCGGACAATAACGATACCGATACTGCTATGTTACATTATTATATATTATATGTATATTGATCTCATTGCTGATTTATTTTTGTATTTTTTTCATTTTCAAAGCCATTAACGGTCACGTTATTAATGTGTCAATATCTGTTCAATATCGGTCAATATCGGTGAAAGAATATTGGTCAATATCAGTGAAAAAATATCTGAATCGGTTCGATTCCGATATTGCATTTTGAATGAAATATCGTCCGATATCGATATGCTATTGATAATATTGTGCATCACTAGTGTGTGGGTGTGTGTGCGTGCGTGCGTGCGCGCGCGCATGTGTGTAATTGTGCACATGTGTGCGCTGCACTCATGGAGTCTGTCTTGACCCCGACCCGTGTCCAGTTGCTCCTTAGTGTTGTTATAGCAACAGGAACATTTTCCAATTCCCTTGTTGCCCTTCTGAAACGAACAAACCCCTTATCAGAAAAAACTGTTCTATTTCAGCTTCATTGTCCCGTTCACACAACTACACCACTAAGCTGTCATGGTATTGTGAATTTGTGTATAGTATTTATACGTGTACATATTCAATTCCCGTCTACCTTTTTATATCAATATTTGTGTATTGTATTATGTTTAGTTTTTATTTACCTTGTTCTACTATGTCTGTCAGTGTCTGCCCTATATTTGTGGACATATTTTGACTGTAAATAATATGAGACATTTCTAACTGACTGGCAAAACACTGGCCACCCCATGGACTGTGCCCAAAAATACAGTGTGCCTGAACAGATGGACATACTGTAGGTCGACCCAAGTGATTATTAATGAACTCATCTGTCTCTGTATTATTCAAGGTTGGATTTGTGTTTTTTATTTTTACCCCCTGTACAGTACACGCTGGTAAAAGAAAGGGCGCGGAAGGTTATCAGACCCATGTGGTTGAACTTATTATTTTTACATTCAGAACGATCCCTGTCCACTGCTCTTAATGTCATCTTAATGACAACAATATGCTTTATATTACTGTCCTAATATTATTTGCCCTCGTGAAATGGGTCCATTATTAAACACTCCATTTCCGGAGGATGGAATCCTTTATGCCAAGTGAAGCAACCTTCACCCTGAAGCTTGTCATCTGCCGAAGATGAGACGGATAAGAGTAGATCAGGGGTCTTCGACGTTTTCAGGCCAAGGACCCCTTAGTTGAGAGAGAGATGAAGCAGGGACCCCCACAACCTTTTCATAGATTTCATATAGTTTCGTTGTTTGACAGCACAATCATCAGTATATTTTGGATTCATGTCAATTTGTGTTTTCAGATATTTAACCACTTGAACCGTCAATACTTAATACACTTTATCTTTCACTCTGTACTTAGTCTGCTCTTTTTCCCCTCTACACCAAAGCTCTTTGCCAAAAATAGCCGATCTACAAGCTCACAACGCCTCGCAGCGCGAGGCGTTGTGAGCTTGTAGATCTGCTATTTTTGGCTAAAGTTCTCAGAATACGGACACTAGGGTTCAAGTGGTTAATATAAAAAAGAAGAAAAAAAGGTTTCTATCACTCAAAGATTTGGAGGACCCCCTGCAGCAACTCTGAGGACCCCCTAGGGGTCCCGGACCCCCTGTTGAAGACCCCTGGAGTAGATGATTATTCAGTGATCTGTATTTCCTTTGCTCAAACCACTTTCTTATCGTCATATACCCTCTGAAATTTATAGTTGACTTCAATTGAACTGGCGTCAGTGTTTTAAACAAGTGTTGGAATTTAATACTTCTTTAATGTAGATGATGAACCCAGTGTCAGTATTTCTAGTGTCAGTATTATCTCTGTGTGGGACACCCGCAGTCATTGTCAAGTGTCGCACTACTGCCACCTAGTCCTGCCTATTGGAAGTGTAGCTCTTAGGAAATAGTTTTGTGTTTCTCTCGGCACCAATGAAAAAAAGAAGAAAATAATAATTTGTATGAATATTATTATACGTCAATGCATTTAAAATCCTATTTAGTTAGCCTGTCATTATGCTGTACATTCATATTTACACAAGTGTTATTATCGTCACTTACAGTATGTGTAGTTAGGATTTTATAGCGTCGATAGTTGTGACCATAGCGTCTCCTTAACTACACACGTGCCTCTGTCACACATACAGTGTGTACGTATGTGCTCAGCATGCATGTGCAGTTTCCAAGGTGTGTGTGTGTGTGTGTGTGTGTGTGTGTGTGTGTGTGTGTGTGTGTGTGTGTGTGTGTGTGTGTGTGTGTGTGTGTGTGTGTGTGTGTGTGTGTGTGTGTGTGTGTGTGTGTGTGTGTGTGTGTGTGTGCGCGCGTGCGTGCGTGCGCGCGTTCGTGCGTGTGTGTGCATGAGTGAGAGAAAGAAAAACTGACCAGCAATTGCTGTCTTCACTGTCATCCAGTTGACCAATCACAAGCCCTTACGTTTTTCCCTGGCTTCTTTTATATGGTGGCACTTGTGAAATCACAGCAGCTGTGTCAAAATCACGTTTGTACAAAATAAATATTTGTATTGACCTTTTCAAGACATTTGAGCAATGCATTTTCTTTTTCAC
Organism: Nannobrachium achirus; assembly: GCF_963921795.1. Taxonomy (NCBI): domain Eukaryota; kingdom Metazoa; phylum Chordata; class Actinopteri; order Myctophiformes; family Myctophidae; genus Nannobrachium; species Nannobrachium achirus. The sequence continues at coordinate 41,795,957 of NC_137829.1, read as the reverse complement.
ATATTGCTATCCTCGGTCAATGTTAATTTAACTCCTAAGTGGACCCAAATGTACCCACTGAGTTACATTAATACTGAGGATTTCCCAGTGTACTGTATAGTATAATGCTAGGCTGGTGTTCAGGCACGTGCACACATAGACATCAAAGGGGGCTTGAGCCTCTGCCCTTTTATCCATCTGTAAAAAGTGCCCTCTCCAGACCATGAATGCAGTTTTTACTAGGAGGAATGCAAATGCCCTCTTTCCATGCCATACCTGAAGGCAGCATTCAAGAGAATTGCCTTTTCCATCCTCTCCTGAACTTAAATGCAGCATCTTATGTTGAAAGAATTTCCGTCTCTGTGTAGAAATCCATGCCAGAGGTCTCAGAGGTCTGCTATTTTCGATATTTTCACCAAAAGGCCCTTTTAGAAATGTCAGCCCCTGCCTCTTTAACGTTCTCTGCACGTCTCTACTGGTGTTTGTCACTGAGGATTTTCCAGTGTATAATGCTAGGCTGGTGTTTGTCATCTGATACTGTAGATACCACTCGGTAAAGACTACTATCTCAGGCCTTTGCTTGGCAGAGCGGGACAGTGAGCCTCATAAAGGCCCCTTCCCCCAAGCCTGGACCCCATAGGAACACCTGGACCCCTCCTGCCACAATGCATTCACCCCCCTTCAAACTAGATGGACAGTGGCATGAGTCAATTACATTTACAATTTGGGCATTTAGCAGACGTTCTTATCCAGAGCAATGTACAATGTCCACGATGGTAAGGGACAGCAGGAGGAGTAGAATGCAACGCACGGTCAGAGGAATAGGAACGACAGAGGAACTGAAACGTGACGAATTAGCATTCAAATGAGCTTTTCCAGCACCTTTCTAACAGTGTAATGGTGATTATTATCTCCCTGTGCAGCTGCTCCCGGCTCTATTGATTCATTTGATGAAGGAGACATGAGCGAGAGATGGGTTATGCTTGCTGTAGGTGTGCTCCATGTTGAAAATGGAGATTGTCTGCAAATTACATGTTTGCAAAGCTGTGTCCCCTGGGGCAGAACATAAGGATTCTGCTCTATCTCTACACAGTAAGTAAACACAACCTGCAAACTTCATCACCTGAGTTGAAGCTGTAACACAACAACAAAAGGACACAACACACAAAGACCATCAGATTTGTTTATTGGAATTGCAGTTAATGAACCTCAAAATGGATTATGCTTTAATCTTACAGCTTGTGGGGGGAAATATGTAAAGAGTATGATAGAAAGTGCCATTTTGGTTATTCAAGTAGCAGCTGACTTGCTAGTTGGGGCAATGTTCAAGGCTCAACTAAAGACCTGAGATAGCCTATGTTATATTGGCTTAATTGCAGAAAACCTTATTCAGAAACAGAAATATTTGACTTGACCACGTGCTAACATAATACATTTTCTCTGTACGTTTTCCTTGTAAACACCCATTTATCTTATTTATGGTGGTCCGGGCTCCTGTTGTCTCAAATATTACTTACTTACGTAGGAAAACTCCACTCAATTCGTTTTTTAAATATTATATTTCAAAAAATATATGTATTTTTTTGTGTCCCATTGTCCCAAGCAGACTTTTACTGTGTGCAGCATACACACCACCACAACACAAATCCCATAGAGATTGTTCTGAAACGTGAAAGTGACAACGTAAACACTATTAAAACCAGCCTGCTGTGATCGTGTGGCTTCTTGTGACACTGCATGACGACCCTGCTGGCTGAATCCAGGTCTGCTAACCTGAAACCACTCACTCTGACAACAGCAAGTGTGACAAGAAAGAAGTCAATGATAGGTTTACAATTCACAGTTTAAGAATTATTCGTCGTCATCGTCATCGTCGTCATCATCTTCATCATCGTCATCATCATCATCACCATCGTCGTTGTCGCTATCATCGTCATCATCATCGTCGTCATCATCGTCATCATCGTCGTCATCATCATCATCATCATCATCATCATCATCATCATTGTCATCATCGTCCTCAGTGTTGACTTTGCCAGAGAGAACATCGTCAACCCAGGCCGCCAGCTCCTGAGCCGTAGGCAGGTCTTCCTCATCGTCCATCTCCATCCACACACTGTCAGCCTGAAGATGAAGAGGAGTTATATCAGCAATTCCCAACCTTTGTGTTGCAGCTCAGTGCTCTTGTGGTTAGAGTGTCCGCCCTGAGACTGGGAGGTCGGGGTTCGAACCCCAGTCGGGTCATATGGGACACCAGTGCCTTCCCTGCTTGGCACTCAGCATCAAAGGTTGGATTGGGGGTAAGTGCCTGTGACATACTAGTGTCATGTCCAGGGGGAGAGAATTTTTTGCAGGTCTTTCATCCCGAGTGTATCAAAAAAGCAACGTTGCTCCGACCAGTTTAACATTCACCAGGTTAACATTCACCAGCGTCGGCAGGTTAGCATCTCACCAGGTTAGCATTCACCAACGTCGGCAGGTTGGCATTCAGCAGGTTAGCATTCACCAGCGTTAGTTTTACTGAGGTTAGGGTTCAGGGTTAAGGTTAGGTTTAGGTGTATCTCCGTCCCCCAGACGGGACGTTTCGGCACCTCCGCGCAGCCAATCACAAGCTTAACCCAGTTGCCCTTTTGATACACTCGGACTGAACGACCTGCAAAAAACACTCTCCCCATGTCCAGGGGGTATACTTGTACATCGAGCTGCCTCACACTACAGAAACAGGAGATAGGCTCGGCAAGGCTTACTTATGTCAGCAATTCCCAACCTGTGGTTTGCAAATGGGCTCCCAAATAATTGGCAAAACACAAAGATTTTATTGATAATATTAGAAAGGTGCAATTCTGGGAAATTGAGAGTGTGGTTGCCTATTTATAGGCTAAACGTGATGGCTATACCTGATGTCAAGCATACACCACTCCTCCATTGAACTTAGTGGACTTTGGGGGTACTCTATAAAGTTGGGAGAGAACTAGTGTGTTGCCTATAGGCGGCCACACTAATTAATATATTTTTTAAAAGTATGTAAAAAAATAAATAGTCATGGTATTTTATCTTCAAAACCTTGAGAAATTCGTTTTGATTCTGATACTGATAAGAACTCATATACTATGTGCGTTCCAATGATCCAAGCCACAACACAATTTTGTCGATGCACGCAGACCCACCCATCTGACCACTAAGTGGACAGATGGGTGGGCTGTGTGGGGAACCACAGAGTTAAATAACATCAGGGAAAATCCAATATACTATAGTCTGATTTCCATGGATTTTCCTCAAGGCCGGCCGGTCTGGGACTTACGTCTGTGACATTGACGACTCCGATCTGAGGCCTGAACAGGTCCACCTTAAATGTCTTCTCCCAATATGGAATCAGCTGAGAGGGGTAGCAAGAACAGCATATTAGTAAGAAATAGACCACTAAATGACATATGTTGAGGGCGATATCGACGCAGTCAAATCCTCAGTGTTGATTTAACCATTTTGTAATGAACACACAGAGGACTTTTCTTCACATTGATGACTGTATATTTATATGGTTTCCCCTCTTTCCATGTGTGTGTTAGTTTGTCTGTCTATCTCTCTTTCTCACCAGTGGGAAGTCGTCAGGGTCGATCCAGACAATGCTGAGGTCAGGGAGATGGGTGTTGTCTCTGGCTACCTCCTTCAAGATCTCCAGGAACTCAAAACCATCTGCAGGAAAATGGACACCACATGGGACAAGCACGATGAGCACTGTGAGTCTTGCAGAAACTGTACTCCATGGTGTCTGGACCTCTGGTTCTCAACATTGGGTCGGGGGACCACCACGGGTCCAAATAGATCCTATTTGGACCCGTGGTAGTATGTCACTTTCAAAGTTAAATAATTACTGAGGAGTTTACAGATTGGGGTTCCACGTTCCAGTATAGTTTAGTTTAGTTCAGTGATTCGCAACCTTTTTTATTTTTTATTTCAAAGACCCCCGGTATTATATGATATTATTTTATCATGACGTTGCCAATGGTCTCACCAGGATCCTCCTCTTCCGCAAAAGCAACAATGTGGATCCCCTCCATGTCGTCCTCCTGACAAAGAAATCATGGCATTTCACAAATGTCAAACAGAAATCAAAAGGTCTTTTTAGTATTATTATTTCATCAATCTGTCTTATGATGTGCATGTCAAGAGGTCCTTGCTCACCCATGTTTCAAACATATCCTCAGCTCGCAGCTTTCTCAGGGTTGGTCTGATAACACACAGGGAAGATAATATGAGCTCTGTGTCACACATCAACAACATAGCTGTTATGTTTAGACTGTATAGGCTATAGGCCTCAATTAACACCAGAGGCAATGCAACCAATTGACCTTCTGTGCTTGTTGATGAATTCCACCAGGTCCTCTTCGGAGTGTGGCTTGCCGGGGATGGTTACGGACTCCTCCATGAAGGGTTCATAGAAATCCACCTCGTTCATCTTCAGCGTCAGCTCCTTGGCCACCTGGCAAGGCCAAAGACAGCTCAAGGCAAAGTTGTGTCCCACTCAAGGTTGGACACTTTTTTCACAAATCTTTATTCATTTCAGATTTGTCTTTTGTTCGTGAAAGAGCATTGCTTACTACTTACAGATTTCTCAAATGTGGCAAAAAACTTAATGTAGGGCTGAAACTGCTCTGCTGCTTCTTTGAAAGCAAGGTAGTCTGAGGATGAAAGAGGAGAGGAAAGGGAAAATGCAGCCATCAATAGTAAGTTAAATGTGTGAAGTTTGTGTACAAAGTCACACAATGCACAGCGTGGTACGATACAGAAATGGCAACATTTCTGTATAGTACAGAAATGGCAAAAATGGAAATGGTGATCTTTAGGAATGCTGTAGTTCGTTTTTCTCGCCTTCGTGAGAATACGTTTGGCATTTCCTGGTTGTACAGACTGTGCTGCGTTTGTTTATGGATGGAGGTGGTTCTCTTTCGTGACATCGTGCACATACAGTAAGCAGCATGATCTGTGATTGATCTACTTGATCTACTTTTAAGGTGACAGACATTACAGTAGATAAAGACAAACTAGCAAGTCGTATTGCATATTATTTTTGCAAAATTAAGCACACATTAATACAATAATTAATACCACCATCATAAGTTATTTATTAGTCTGAAAATCACAAAACAGTTCACTTTTATTCTTTTGCTACATCGGTGCGTGCTTGTTGTGGCCTCAGGAGAGATGTCAAAAGACATATCAGGGCAGGGACGTGCTGGCCATTGGGAAAAGCGGGACAACTCCCGAACGGCCGGTTCATTCTCGGCCGGTCCAGGCCGGGCCATTAGGAAAAAATTAAACTGTTTGCACAAAAGTAAAAATTAAACTGTTTGCACAAAAGTAGTGAAAACAGCAGATCTACAAGCACACAACGCCTCGCACCGCGAGGCGTTGTGTGCTTGTAGATCGGCTGTTTTCACTAGTTTAAATCATTTTTTAAATGATAAATACTAAACAAACGGTTTTGGACATACAAGGTTTCCACCCAACAACAACGAAAAAAGGCCTAATTCATGTAATTGGCCCACTGGCTTGTCACTTCTCATGATCTGAAATGGCAAATCTTTGAGTAGCAGCAGCGCTATAGAGAGAGATCTCTCTATAGCGCGCAATGAGGGCCTCTCCAACTCTTTTTCCCGGGCTGAATCAGGGGCCCAGCACGTCCCTGCATCAGGGTACAGAAATAGCTGAACTTTGCTCCCTGGTTCATGCTCCCACAGTTAAGTCAGAGGCAACAGCAGATGCTGTGGTCCTCATCATAATAAATTGCACTTCACTGAGTTCTTCGCATTAAACAGGCACCGGCAGCTGCATGTAAAGTTGTGGTAAAAATGGAACTGTAAATCACTGGCGATGAGATCAAATGAACGAAGGATATTCACCTTGGAAGACCCCATCACAGAAAATGATCACAATCCTATTACATTCAAGGCCGCACACGCTCATAGGCTTGATTTATACTTGGTTGGACGCCTGTGCCATGTTGCATAAAATAATAGCAGATTTACAAGCTCACATGGAGCAGGACAATACTGGCGCGCTAAGTATAAATCAAGTATAAACCCACGCGCCCTTTCACTTGCATTATCGTCACACACTCACAGCTCACTCATCCTAACAGCCTCACACACTCACGCTCAGAGTCTTCGCTCTTGAAGTAGCCAATGAGGCGGATGTCCTCCTCCATCCTATCAAAGGCTCTCAGCTCCGGAGCGTTCCCTATCACCTCCACCGGTTCTTCCAACAGCTAGGGACCAACAATACAGCAGTGGTGTAAAGTAACAAAGTACATGTACTCAATTACTATACTTAAGTCAAATGTTGAGGTATTTTTTTTTACTTTCTTCGCTCAGTATCTGCTTCACAGCCAAATCGCCTTCCATCGCCATTTTGACGAAGCCCAGCCAGCCAGATCGCCAAACGTCGCCTCGGGGATCATTTTCTGATTTTTTTGGTATTTTTTTGACATTTCTTGAGCTATAAATGACCATTCTAGGTTCATATAAGCTTAAGCTATGAAAATGCGATGGAAATGACATCATCGATGACGTAACCCGGAAGTCGTTCGGCCATAACAAAGCATAGGCCTTTCCATAGCATTGAAAGCTGACGTTTTTCTTATCAAACTTTACCATATTTAGACGGATTTTCATTCGGAAAAAAATGGCAGGCTGACAGAGTGGTCACTCAGGAGCAAAAACGAGTGTACACGGCGTGCGCATGAGGTGCACGCGCTCCAGGATCGCTCCCGTTCGGCGGACCGGGAGCCATAATGGCGGCTCCATAGGCGGCCATTATGGTCCACATGCTGTCCAGGCTGAGTCCAGACTGCAAGACCTAATCGTTGGGCACACTCTAGTGGTATAGTACGTGTACTACATTCTGCAATTATATTATCCCTGCTGGGTTAGGCTACTGATAACTTGGAAATTAATAATATTCCTGGCAGTATAGGCGCACAAGCATATTGTAAATGGCTGTGTATGTGGTATTTACAATTTATTTTGTAAATAGTGTATATATACTGTATATATTTTAAGATTTGTATTTATGCCTTTATTGGATAGGACAGTAGACTGACAGGAGGTGGGGGAGAGACGGGGAGTGACATGCGGAAAGGGTCGTTCGGATCGGCAATCGAACCAGCAATTGAACCGGCAGGCATCAATGCCTATGTGGCAATGCCTACAGTATGTGGTATGCGCCTGGACCAGTAGGCCAGCGGGCGCCCCCAGTATTTACAATTTTCAATACTTCTACTTCTACTCCAATACATCTCAAGAGGAGAATATTGTACTTTTACTCCATTATGATTACATGAAAACTTTATTTAGTAGTTACTTTGTAGATTTTGATTATTATTACAAAACATATACTAACCACTTCAGCTCTATATACAGTACATTTCGGCCATCTGAAAAGAGCCTATCTACAACTTCTACTTGTAAGTATTTCTACATTGCAGTATTGATACAGTATTAACAGGCCAAAAGAGAGGACCAGAACACATGGCTTGTGACCTGTGGTTCGGGACCCCCCAAATTATTTTGGGGGGTCACCAGATGATTAACTTAATGTGCAACATTGTTTAAGGACTTTTAAGACCTTTTTAATACCTCAGAAATTGTGGAAATAGCCGATCTACATGCTCACAACGCCTCGCGTTGCGAGGCGTTGTGAGCATGTAGATCTGCTATTTTCACAATAGAATCATGTGAAAACTAAATGTAATGTCACAAATCCTCCAATTCCAAGTAGTGCTCGTCAGGGTGGGGGGTCCCCTGTTCAAATATGATTATTTTAGGGGTCACGGCCTGAAAAGGTTGAGGACCACTGCTATAGCGTGTTGATTAGTACAAGAAGCCTGTCCAATCACTCCACTTACATCTAGTAGGAACTCCACCAGGGTGTTGGCAGACATCAGCCCGTCAAACTCGATCACTCGGTCTGCCTTGAACACGTAAACACTGCCCTCCTCCTCCAGACCTACAGCAGGGTCAAGGGAAATGGTGTAAATGAAAAAGATTGAAGTAGGCAGTGTTCATTTTGTTGACTAAGACTAAGATTAAAAGACTAAGATTTTGATATGTAGTCGACTAAAACTAGACTAAGATGACTCGACTCGGATGACTAAAATAGGACTAAAAATGAATGGTGTGATATTCAAAAGACTAAATCAGAATTTGTTGTGAAAATGAACACTGGAAGTAGGTAGGTAACAATGTAGTTTAGGCTAGACAAGCCTACTTACATATGTTCTGTATACTTTGTTTTTGATTTAGCATCTGATGTTGCACATAAATCCTAAATCCTAAATCCTGGAACCTAAATGGTTTTTACACATAGTTAAACAAACATGATCAATTTTACTGTGTGTGTGTGAGAGAGAGAAAGTAAAAGATAATCCTCTCCTTCGATCCAACTCATGCCCTTGCTCAAGGACATGAGTTGGATAGAAGATATAACACTTCATGCACTTACCAAGTTTCTTGGCCACCTTGGCGTCTTTATGAGAGTCAACCATCCCAAATCCAATGTCTTTCTCCTCCATTACCTGGGCAGCCATCTGAAGAAAGAAGAAAGAAAATATCATCAAAGACTTTAATGATGTGAAAGAGAAAGCTAAATATGAGATTGAACAGAGCCATCAGTAACTGATCAGTAACAGGGTTACTATTACTTGTGATTCTTCATCATCATCTAACAAAATTACCAAGAGAGTTATCTAAATTGTCTCTCAATTGTGCTTCGGAGTACTTGGAAGCAAGGGACAACAGTGTACTATATACTATACTGTAAGTCATATTTAGGCATTTAGCTGACTCTTTTATCCAGAGCAGCTCGGTGCTCTTAGAGTGTCTGCCCTGTGACTGGGAGGTCGGGTTTGATCCCCGGCCGGAAAATGGGACCCATTGCCTTCCTGCTTGGCACTCTACATCATGGGTTGGATTAGGGGTAAAGGCCTTTGCACACAGGTTCCGATTTCCCGCACGGAAAATAACTGTCAATAAATGAACTTTATGTCTTTATGACCTCATGCAGGGTCCGGATTTGTTCACATTCGGAAAATATGGTGCGATTTTTCCGCGCTGAGAATCTGCCCGTGCCAAGGTCCTTAAGTCCCTGCGACATACTAGTGTCATGTCCAGGGGGTGTACTTGTACATCAAGCTGCCTCACGCGACAGAAACGGGAGATAGGCTCCTGCCCTATGGGCCTCATGGCTTGGCAAGGCTTGCTTGCTTATCCAGAGCGACTTACAGCATATCAAATCAAATCTGAACGGCACATGATATGTGTCTGCAGACATACATAGTGTGCTATATGTACAGACCCATGCAATCACAGTCCGTTTCATTGGCTAGAAGACAGAGCTAGCTGAGCAAAGGATTAGTGGTGGTGGCAGGGGCGTCACAAGGGGTAGGAAAGTGGGACTGAGTTACCAGGGCCCAAGGTGGAGGGGCCCTAGTAACTTTAGCTATTGAAAAATAGCAGATATACAAGCTCACAGCGCTGCACCGAGTGCCGCGCTGCGAGCTTGTAGATCTGCTATTTTTGAAAAGTCGTGAAAATGTGCGCAAATCTTTGAATATATGTATTTTTTAAGTGAACATTTGTAACACAAATTTTGCTTCTGGGGGGGTCCCTGGAACTAAATATTTTGAGATGGGGGGTCCTTCACATGAAAATGTTTGAGCATCACTGACATGGAAACATAGGTTTCTTGGCACACATTTTCACGATTAAAAAAAAAAATTGCAGATCTACAAGCTTGTAGATCTGCTATTTTTCAATAGTTAACATTCATGGGGGGCCCGCAGTGAATCCTTGTACCCAGGACCCAGAATTTGGTGTGACGCCCCTGGGTGGTGGCGTTATTGGCAAGATAACACGGCCCAGAGAAAGGACAGGCCAGGGGCCACCATAGAAACAGTTACATAATCATCCGAAATGCTGTGGTCTATTTATAACCGTAAGGCTAAGCATACCATCATAGCCATTGTGCAGTGAATTAGATTAAGTCAATGAGATTTGGAGACCAGCCCCAACACAACGGAGGCATTTCAAACTAGAAAAGTGCACTCTTCAGAGAGCAGATCTCCAACAGGCCTGCTGGTTGCCTACCCTGGAATCAGTTATGGGGTAGTCTCGCGTAGCCAGACAACTATTCCACAATCTCTGAATGCTATATAGAGTCTGGAAGAGCAGCTCCCGAACGGCGAGTATCGGAAGTAGCCACTGCTGCACTGAACTGTAGTCCCAACTGTAGTCTCATTCGAGCTGCCTATTATTGTTATGAGTGTATAGTTTATGAAACGTTTGAAAACATCATGAAGGTGACACCAATAACACCAGAGAAAGACAAAATAAAGCCCCCAGAAATGTTGAAAGGAGACATAACGCTTCCAGTAGGACATGTTATTGCTACTGCACTAAGGGAGCGGTTGCGTCACATCCGCTTTATCTCGCACTCACCGTTTCTATTTCCGTCTGCCAGACTGTATGCCGGGAGCATTTGATCAAATCGCGGAGGCAACAGTCTGGCCACGCGAGACTAGTTATGGGGTAGCGTCAGGGCACGAGGAAGCTGCGGGTGGAAATAGAGTGTGTACGACAAACCATTCGGTTTGTGGCACAACCTATAATGGGCACAAGGGAAAGCGTTTTTTAGGCCCCAACTCCAATTTGGGTATGATTGGATGTTGTGTTCATGGTGGTGTTGTTGTTGTTTTAATAGGCCCTGCCCTCATATTCTTTAAATCAATGAAAGGCAAACGGAATGGGGTATCAAAACCCTGTTTGACAGTCATTGTCCCCTGACTCATCATGCGACCATTGTGCTTAATTTAGTGTAAAAGATGCATTTAGCAGACGCTCTTATCCAGCGTTTATAACAAACAGCGACATTAGATTGCATTTGTGGTTACATGTTTTTTGCTAAATGGGCATAGCCTACTTTGGGAGCCAATCGTAGCCTATGGGAAATATATATATGAATATACGATATGTATGATAGATCTTGATCACATGACTCATGAGTTAATGTTTATGGATAAGTGTGAGCCTTGGACAAAATCTGTAGGCATATTACTGTAGCAGAACTTGTTTGAAGTAAATACAGTATATTTTTGATTGTATGAACTATGAAACATAATCTCCGCCTCCAGAGATAATTAGACAGACTAGTATGTTTGCAAGTACTGACAGTCAGATGACCGGTGACTAGGCCTGTGAACTTTTTGATTTGTTTGTTTTTGGACCCGACTAGTACGTGAGAAGTGTAAGCTGGATTAGTTGTTGCTAGTTTTAGGGCCAGGGACAAACAGGGGTCTGACAGGATGTGGGATTGTGTGTGATCCTCTGCCAACCGCAGCTGTGTGAGACATATACCAGCATCAGTTTCATTCAAAAGTTAAAACATCTGACTGTGCTGCTGGCACAAACAATATCCCACGGGACACAGGAATGTGTCTCTGTGATGTGCCATGGACCAAATGCAACTGCTCAAACAAAACTAAGCATGCACGTCCGAGTCTGACCACTATACCGTGCTGTATGTTGTCAAATATATTTAACCTTTCGTACAGGTCAAGTTCATATTGGTCTTTGTACATGGGTACAGTGGTGCCTAGTCCCCGCTAATACGTCCCACCTGTGCTGTGTAAAATAACCCAGGCTATTATCAGTTAGAAGACTGCTAGGTCTCAAGTTACATTCTACAGATCAGACGGCAACTCAGCATCACATACTATGATAACGAATGAACAGTCATGCTGTCACCCCCTGCGCAGGATTCTGACAGCAAGGAAATCTAAATCTCTAATCTAATACATTATAATTTCCTCTATGACTAAAATAAACACCTTATATATTCTATTTATTTTAGAAACTGTTCATCTTTTACTCAAGGGGGACAACGCCTGTCGCAAGTTGATGATGTCATTTGTCCATGTGTGGTCCAGCCCTATGGAATGTTACTAGCATTGTCACAATAAAAAACAAGTTAATACTTCCTATACGGTTAATATGAACTAGAGTTCTCAACGGGCCCGAAAATGAAGGCCCGGCCCTACCCTAACTGGGCCCTAACTGGGCCGGCCCGAGGCCCTACCCGGCCCGACTAGTTAGCATACATTTTAGGCCCTATCCGGCCCGAAAACGTCAGGTCGGGTTGGGTATGTTCGGGTTTGGAAAGAATTTGAGAATTCTATTACAGAGATAAAATAATTAAAAAAAATCTTTTCCTTTTTCATTGAGCCCGAGGCCCTATACCCGGCCCGACTATTTAGCATACATTTTAGGTCCTACCCTATCCTAAATGTTGGTTCGGGCTCGGGTATGAATTTGAGAACTAATATGAACATCAAAACAATATTTTAAATATGTTGTATTAGCATATACATTGGACCACACACAGACAAATGACATCATGAACCTTGCTAAGTAAAAGCTTAGCTATATATACACAATATTTATGGTGTCTTACATTTTTAGTTATAGAGGGCAATTATAATATATGTATGTAAGGCATATTTGGCTTATTAGCCGGGGATCCTTTTAAACCTGAATATCTACCAAGTTTATCATTTTATATTTGGGCTTAAAAATAGACCTACTGAAAAACGAACTCAAATAAAGATGAAATGCACAGATACATACAGTACTGTATATATTTGCGGTTGGCATGCTGACTGACACTTCAGCTTGTGGTCTTCTTGGTGTTTTAGCCTCATATAGTATTATAGTTTTAGCTTCGTCATAGTATTATCCAAATGGACACCTTATCTGAAGAGGGGCTGCAATCAATCTGCAAAGGATGATCAAAGTTAATTACTGTCAATTGTCTAATCTAATGTAATCCTGGGCGCTACACACTCCCTCTGCCAACCTGGGGAGAGCAACGGACTGACCTCATGCTTCCTTCTATGCATGAGGAGTCCAAGCCTCTTCTTTTCACCCGACAGGGGGGAGTTTCCCCGGTTGGACGTAGCGTGTGGAAGGAACACGTTATTCCAACCAGTTCCTTTCCCCTCCATCAGGCGCCCCGGCTGGCCAGGGGGAGGCAGTATAGAGACCAAGATTACTGCATGTTATACTTCTTCATAATTCTTTTTTTTTGAAAATAGAATAGGAATGCCATGTTTAATATGGTTAAATCGAGCAACTTCTCTTCCAAGAAGCAATTGTTCAACATTTTCACCCATCCTATAGAGCATGCATGGGCAACTGGCGGCCCGGGGGCCACATGCGGCCCCAACCTTCACTTAATGCGGCCCTCAGGTTGATATTAGAGTACTGATATATTATTGATTTCAGCTGTTCCAATTCAAAACATGGAAAAATTAACCGCAGATCTGCTATTTTTGCTATGTATATGCATTGTGGCCCTCTGGAGTGAGTGTGAAAATGTAGTGGCCCTCTCCATCATCAAAGTTGCCCACCCCTGCTATAGAGCATCTAACCACTTCAATCTCCCTTAAAGCAATAACATAACATAGAGGAGCCCTTGCCCTGTTTCTGACACTCTTGGAGAGCCAGGGAAGCATGACAGGGCTAAGTTTGTGTGAGACTCTGGTGCACAATTAGCCTAGCAGAAATAACCCTGTGAGAGACTATACACGCAGACCCCCATGGATTGACTTAGAGGAAACACATACAGTATACACTATATAGACAGACACACACATATGATATTGTATATATGGGAACGTTGAAATGGCAGGGCGAATATTCTGTTGACTCCAATATTGATACGCAGTTTCTTACAAAGTCAATTATTAAGTCTATGGGGTTTTGACCTCATCAGAGCGTTATTTGACAAGTGTGGGACCAAGGTACTGCAATAACTCCCTCAGCGTTCATTTAACTGGGCATACAAATGTAACCAAACTGACGCATTTGTACACTCAAAGGCTACGAATGGACACATGAACACTGAGGATTTTATTGTATGCTCTGGTACAGTAAATCAGTTATACGAGCCTACAGTAGGGCATTCACCAAATAGTCACTATTCGATGTTGTTCACCAAAGTCGAATATTCGCTTATTTATTATTATTATTTTTTTATTGTTTTCTCTTTAAAACATATATAGTTTATAAAACTTGGCTAGATAGGAAGTCATAAGAATGAGTTGTCAATGCCCCTGGTGGATGAATTTGTTAATGCTCTATACCAGGGGTTCTCAAACCTTTTTTAGGCCGTGACCCCCAAAATAAACATATCTAAACTGGGGACCCCCACCCTGACAAGCACTTGGAATTGTAGGTATAATTACATTTAATGTGACTCGGTTCCGCAGATAAATATTGTGAAAATAGCAGATCTACTGGTAGGTAGATCGGCTATTTTCACAATGTTTGCCTCTTGCTTACTTAATATTTGACAGTTTGGCCAGTCCTGTCGAATATTCGACTATTCGAATACTTTGAGGTCGAATAATTCGATTACTAAAAATGACTATTTGTGAATGCCCTAGCCAACAGCCTCGTATAACTTTGAACTGCGATGACCTATTCACCCCTACAAGTCCCCCATTCCTCATGCCTCGCCCACCCACAGCACACACCTGCTTCTCCTTTATATCTCTCTTCATCTCTCTTATTAACTCATCTCCATCCACCATCTCGTCTTGCGCAGGGCTCTTCAACGTTTTTCAGGCCACAGACCCCTTAGCTGAGAGAGAGATGAAGCAGGGACCCCCACTACATATTGTATAAAAGTGTGTTGCAGATTAAGCTTTTTCCTAGGTTTCATAGATTGCTAGACTTATTTGACATGTTTGTTCAGACATTTAACCACTGCCGATACTTAGTAAACTTGACCTTTCACTCTGTACTTGGTCTGTTCCTCTTTCCCTCTGCACCAAACAAACCTCTTAGCCGAAAATAGCCGATCTACAAGTGCACATAAGCTTGTAGATCGGCTATTTTTTGGCTAAAAATCTCCACCGAATAGGGATGCTACGGTTCAAGTGGATAATGGAAAGAAAGATTATCCTATCACACAAAGATTAGGCGAGCCCTCTGTAGTAAATCTGAGGACCCCCTAGGGGTCACAGATCCCCTGTTGAAGACCCCTTGTCTAGCAGGTTTCCCTGCTCTCTCTCTCTTATTCCTCTTCCCTGTGTCTTCTTACCTCTAGCACCAACTCGGTCAGCTGATGTTTCTTCTGTAACTCCTTGCTCTCTGGCATGGGCTCGTGGTAGAGCAAGCACAGCATGCTGTACTTCTTCAGGGCCTTCTTGTAGTTCTTGTCGCTGATGTCCAGAACGCGGTCTTTGCCGTCATAGCGGGGGAACTCCAGGCCCTTCTCGGCGGGGACCAAAGGCACGAGACTCAGGCAAGGGAGCAAGAACAACCACAGGGAGCGCATGGTCCACACAACTACCACCCACACCCTGAGAGTCAGAGAATATATGGTTTGGTCACAGTATGCAGATCCGTGTGGCTGGCAAGGTCACCGCGTCCCCTGGAACAGCATAGAGAAATACAGCAAATAGTGCAGAAGTAAAGGTTGGTCCTTTAGTCGATCCCTAAGATGTCCCTGGTAATCCAAAACTATGTGCACAGGGACCAGTGACCATGTATCTCAGTCTTTCCAGCCGAGACAAAGGCAAAAGAGGAGGACTATCAGGCCTGTAGAGGACTGGGGATTGGATGCCGCACATAGCAGCACCCCTCTCCTCCTACCCACGCGAGACAGGCCCATTTTTAGGAGACCAGTTGTTTGGAGGCTAAAAATAAAGAGGTGAGCAAGAAAGCGGGACAGCTAGGACAAGAGAGCGGCTGATAGCATTTTACGGGATCCTTAAGCATGCACTCAATGATGGCTCTGTTAGGCATGGATGTGGGTATATAGATGATTGAGCCACAGAGATTTGGCGGGGTTCAGATATTTTGGGGTGTGTAAGTCTGCAGGGGCAAGAGTCAAAGTGGACTTTGTGTTTGCTGCTGCAGGGGAAACAGCTAATGTATTTTAAGAGACAGCTCACTGGACAATCTGCCAACAGGTGTGCAAAGGGCAACTGGAATAACTCTCTGTTAAGGAGTGTAGAAGTGAACACATAATGGCTGCTCGGCAGATGTGTCCTAAAGAGTTTAATATGGATAATGTGATTATTGTTATTTGATTTAATTAGGGTTTACTAATATCACCCTTTGCTAGTGCCAGTTTAGACTATTTGAAAATGAACGTGTCAGTCTTTTGTGTGATTGGCTGGTCCCCCTGACTATTATTTAAACGATCCTGTTGTGAAAACTCCACCAGTCTGATTTACCTTTCAGTTACACTGTTACTGATAAACCTTTGCAAATAGACACTGTCGGGAATAGTCCATCTTTTGTCTTTATTAATGTAACACCCATTTTATACTTTGTTGTATGAACATAAGGTTGTGAAATAGGATAATTATCTACAACCTGCACAAAAAAATGCATATCTACAATGGTCACCATGCACAATGCATTGTGGTTTCACCCCGACTTTGATGATTTGCAAATTTAGATTTAGATTTTAATCTTGGTCCAGGTAGGCCATATAGGCTATGTTGCCCATGTGCACTATAGGTAACACCTGTGAAGGATACCTATTTGTCAATGTGAGTTAAATGCTTACCAGGCTTAAATGCATTTGTCTACATCTGGAATCAATGGGGGTACACTTATTATAATCAAATCATTGGCTTGGGAATGCGACAAAAACTAAAAAAGATATTTGAACTCAAGTCTCCATGGGGTGAGTTATCGATAGGAAAAGAAAAAAATGGGGGTGAACAACTCCTTTAAAAGAAACTCATAATATAAGGATTTTCTGAAACACATGCCTATCGACAGCATTAATTCATGGGAAATCCTGTGGGAGATCACCTTGAAGGCGGATGTGCACTTATTGCTTGTAAAAGGCAGTTTTTCTGTGGGTTTGATAGACTCTATCAAACACACAGAAAAATCAGATGGAGTGATGAACAATTGTCCTTCGTGAAAAGGGATATAATTGTTGTTAATCTCCATTACCATATACATTGTATAGTGGAGATCAAATTTGTGTACCTCCTCCCCTCAGTACCATGCCAGTGATGTCATCAATCTATGATCTCTTAAACCAGTGGTTCTCAACCTGTGGGTCAGGACCCTTAGGGGGGTCCCCAAATTATTTTGGGGGGTCCCCAGATGACTTAATGTGCAACGTTGTTTTCTCACTCAACAGTAAAGAAATCAACATAAAGTTTAAGTATATATAGGGTAGAATAAAATGGATTTTGGGGTGAACCTATCCCTTTAACACACAAATAAACTTTAAAGCCATAAAATGCACATCTTCTTTAGCCTGGTGCCTCTCTGCTTACCTTGGAACCTCCGATTTTAGATTCCACTTGTGAGTGAAAGTTTACAAGACCGTGCGCTGACGTGATGAATACAGTAGGACTGCCTATGCCTACAAACAGTGGCAATTCCCACCCCCCAAGTCAGAAATGAACGCTATGACACATCACTTCCATTTGGACACAGATAAAAGGTCTTTCAAATGGGAAGAAATTAAAAAAAAACTCACTTGAGCAGGAGTTTTGTTCACTCTGCCATTGCTGCATTAACCACTTAAAACCTACGCACATACTTTGTTGACCGGGGTCCCCCAGGGGTTTGTATTTGGGCCCCTCCTTTTCCCCGGTAACACCAAATCTCTTCGCCGAACATAGCCGATCTCCAAGCTCACAACGCAATGTGTTGTACCCAGAATAGGGATGTTAGGGGCTCTGCCTTTGCCCCCTGCTTCTTACACCCTACACCAGGGGTCTTCAATGTTTTCAGGCCTAGTTGAGAGAGAGATGAAGCAGGGACCCCCACAACCTTTTTATAGATTCCATAGTTTCATTGTTTGACAGCACAATCATCAGTGTATTTTGGATTCATGTAAATTTGTGTTTTGAGATATTTAACCACTTGAACCATCAATACTTAATAAACTTGAATTTTCACTGTACTTAGTCTGCTCTTTTCCCCCTCCAAAGCTCTTTGCCAAAAATAGCCGATCTACAAGCTCACAACGCCTCGCGCTGCGAGGCGTTGTGAGCTTGTAGATCGGCTATTTTTGGCTAAAGTTCTCAGAATATGGACGCTACGGTTCAAGTGGTTAATATAAAAAAGGGGGAAAAAAACACGTTTCTATCACAAAGATTTGGAGGACCCCCTTGAGTAACTCTGAGGACCCCCTAGGAGTCCCGGACCCCCTGTTGAAGACCCCTGCTCTACACCAAATCTCATTGGTGAAAACAGGTTGTTTATTTTTGCTAATATGATTATGATGACATGCCCAGAATAGGGACACTGGGGTTCATGTGATTCAACTAAATGCTTCACTGGCAATGTGGTGCTGCCATTTATGTACTGCATGTATATATGGATATTCTATGTATTGTTTGTCTGTCTTTGTTTTTACCTGCATGTTACTGTATGTTAATCTGTCTTTATGCATGTACCTGTATGTTACTGTCTTCATGTGTTTCTGTGTTGGAAACAAATCTCTGTGCGGTACTAGTAGTCTAATCTTATCATTTTGTGAAGGCCACATATCTTATTGTTGCACTTAGAAGAAGCCATTTGGCTCAGTAAAGAGATATTTAGTTCAGGAAAAGAGACGGACATACTCCTCTGCTCTGATTCAAAGGCATTCATTGTTCATTATTCAAGGTATTATTCACATAGACATAGATCCTTACATCCAGTGAAGGAGTGGGTACATGACTATTTATGAACACTCTAAAAAAGAAAAGTCATTGTTGGTGTCGAGCAGAAACCAAGTGAAAGTGGTTAAGTGTGTCTATGGGATTTATAAATATTGTACTAATGACATGTTAACAAGAGCTTGTGACATAATAATAACTACATTGGTTCTTTTTTCCAATATCCTGGAAAGGAAACGTTTTGGAGATCCACGGTTTCCACCTGACAGCGACGATATAGCCTAATTTGAAATGAGTTTATTGTTGTGTGTATAGTTCAGGACTGTTACATGTTTCACTAATCAAATGATTGCCTCACCATATCACATTAGTCCCCCTGAAGGAGGCCAATCCACACATCAACCCAGTCTGGGGTCAGAGGAATAGCTGCAAGAAGTGATGCTTAGTGACTGAGTGTGAGGCCGGACCAGTCTTCTGACTGGGACCGCTGTTGTGACAATGTGGCAATGGTCTAAGATTTGGGAGTGACTCACTGCCTCAGCCTGATGACTTAACATCAGTGGTGTAAAGTAACTTTACATAAGTACTGTACTTAAGTACACTTTTGAGTTATTTGTACTTTACTTGAGTATTTCCAATTTCCAATACTTTTACTTGTACTCCACCACATCTCGGAAATCAAATATTGTACTTTTACTCCACTTCATTTATTTGAAAACTTTAGTTACTAGTTACTTTGCAGATATAAATTATTATATTATAAAACATACATAACCCACTTTAGCCCTATTTTATAGCAAGGCTATTTGAAAATAGCCGATCTACAAGCTCACAATACGTCGCAGTGCGACACGTTGTGAGCTTGTAGATCTGCTATTTTCAAACATTTTGTACTTTTTTACTTTTGTTACTTTAAGTACATTTGGACTTTTAACCTCTGACCTTTAGATCCCCCAGAATTTTGAATTATATGAAAAACAGTAAAAATCTATCTCCTCCTGGGATTTTTTCGTTACGCGCACAAAACTTTTTTCACATGAACTTTGGACCAATACGGTCAAACTGTCTGGTCGGATTTCTTTTAAAGTGAAATATAATGTTTTAATCAATATTGCGGTTTTATGCAAATTATTCTTCGGCCTCTAAATCATACATGCAAAGTTACACGTTCATGGCATTTGGCAAAGATGTAGAGGGTTAGTCAAAGTATCACTGAAACCAATTTTATTCCAATCGGCCAAAGGGGGGCGCTATACAAAGCGTTTGAAAATTCAAACTTTAAACGGGCATAAGTCATGCCTCGTTTCGTTTGAAGACATGCAACTTGCTTACACGCGTGCTTTGACTCAAGCGGAAGACATCTGTGTCTTTGTTAAGTAAGCTCCGCCCTTAGATTTTCCGCCATTCTGAGCAGTTTGTAAAACGCTTAAACCCGCTTTTATTCTGGAATTTTCGCGTCACGTCCACAAAACTTTTTTTACATGAACTTTGGACCAATATCTAAAGATCTGTCAGATCGGATTTCTTTTTTAAATTGAAACATGCTTTTTTAATAATTCAATAAATATTGCAGTGTTATGCAAATTATTCTTCTGCCTCTAAATCATACATGCAAAGTAACATGTTCATGGCATTTGGCAAAGATGTAGAGTGTTAGTCCAAATATCACTAAAACCAATCTTACTCCAATTGGCCAAAGGGGGGCGCTATATCATTTTGAGCAGTTTGTGAAACGCTTAAACCCGTTTTTTTTTAGCAATTTGCATGAAACATTCTACACACAATCTAAGGACCTTTATCTAATATGCCTATGAAGTGCACACACACAAAAAATAAATAAAAATAACTAGAAATATTGTTCCTTCGAAACAATTGTGGGCTCGCTTCAAGCCAGAAAACAATGGCTATAAAAGTACAAAATGTCAAGATCGCAAGCAGTGCTCTCTTTGACGTTACTGACACAATCGGACGCTGCATGCATGATTTGAGGCATTTTGTTCCAAAAATGTGTTATGCTAAAGTTGATTCGCTGGTGGCGCTATAACAGGCCAATGTGAGAAGGTTGGCATCTGTTCCTTGACCTAGTGGGAATGTGCTTGCAAGATTTCACGCACATCGCAGGCTGTGTTCATGATTTGAGGTGTTTTTGGCCACTTTCTCGCTGCTTGCAGCTATATTTATTATTATTATTTTATTATGTTTTGTGTGCACTTCATAGGCATGTTAGATAAAGGTCCTTAGATTGTGTGTAGAATGTTTCATGCAAATTGCTAAAAGATCCCCCCTCTGGCCAATTGGGGTAAGATTGGTTTCAGTGATATTTGGACTAACCCTCTACAGTAGTTCATCATGAAAATTTGACTTTGCATGTATGTTTTAGAGGTAGAAGAATAATTTGCATAAAACTGCAATATTCATTGAATTATGAAAAAAGAACGTGTCAATTTAAAAAAAACGATCTGACAGATCTTTAGATATCGGTCCAAAGTTCACGTAAAAAAGGTTCTGTGCATGTGATGCGAAAATTCCAGAATAAAAGCGGGTTTAAGCGGTTTACAAACTGCTCAAAATGGCGGAAAATCTAAGGGCGGAGCTTACTTAAAAAGGACACAGATGGCTTCCGCTTGAGTCAAGGCACGCGTGTAAGCAACTTGCTTGTCTTTAAACGAAACGAGGCATGACTTATGCCCGTTTAAAGTTTTTCAAATGCTTCGTATAGCGCCCCCCTTTGGCCAATTGGAATAAAATTGGTTTCAGTGATATTTGGACTAACCCTCTACATCTTTGCCAAATGCCATGAACATGTCACTTTGCATGTATGATTTAGAGGCCGAAGAATAATTTGCATAAAACCGCAATATTCATTGAATTATTAAAAAATAATTATTTAACATTCAAACTTCTCACCACATAGCCTGTGTAGATATAGGTTCAAATTTCATGTCAAAAAAGTTTCGTGCACGTGACACGAAAATCCCAGGAGGAGATAGATTTTTACTGTTTTTCATATAATTCAAAATGGTGGGAGAACTAAAGGTCAGAGGTCAAAAGTCAGAGCGTAAAGGTTGTTCAGCATGAGGAGACGCATAAGTGTATACAGGTTTCATGGCTGTACCTCAAACAGAGCATGAGCTATACCTGTTCAAAGTTTGCACTTTCGAAGGCTTCCTACAGCGCCACCATTTGGCCGATTGCTGTAAAAAGTAATAGCACACATCGCCACTGTAAGCTGAACACATTGATGTTTTTATTATGTGCGAAATGGGCCCCTCCCGCTAAATTTGGAAGCCTGTTAGGGACGAACGGTATGGACTATCAAAATATCGCTTGAATATGTTAAATGCATGGGTCCAGAGATCAAGTGTACCGATTTGTGTGACATTTGGAGAAAATATATAGGAAAAGGAGCAAAAAGTGTGTTTTGAAGGAAATTCTAAATGGCGGAAAATCTATCCTGACGCAAATGGGCGTGGCCCAAGGAATCCAGGGAAAAAAATATTTTAATTTTCCGACCTACGGTTCAAGAGTTATAAGCCAAAACGTAAAGTGAGCTGTTATAGCGCCACCATGAGGCCGAATGATGTAATTATTTTTCAATTAATCCTTGTATGCATTATGAACCTCCTCTCCAAGTTGTAAAACTGTAGCCCCTATGGTTTGGGAGAGAAAAATAATCTAATGTGAGTTTTTGCATTTTCCCATTCAAGTCAATGGGGACAATTAATTCACTAATAAATTAATATCAATTAAACGATAGAACTTTGTGGCGCAAAAACTGTGGGCGGTGAAACACGCCAAAAAAAAGTTTATCGCCCAAAGAAAGAATAAACTAGAAAGGTGCAATTCTGCAAAATTGCAAGTGTGGTTGCACTGACGCGAGGAATCAGCTGGGAAATGAATACCGTCTTACCATTTAATATGACATTATTGTGATGTCACGTGAAGCATGACCAAGCCTGTCTGATTGGACATTAGTTTGTCCAATCAGAAAAGGGATAGAAAACGTCCATTGAACTCAATGGACTTTTGGAGTTACAGATGAAACAATTTTAGGCACTACCCTACCCTGAATCTAAATTTCGGGTCAGAATCGGGTATGGTCGGGTTCGGGCGACGGGCAGAATTTGAGAACTCTATCCCAGACCAACCCCATCTTTCAAACATGGCAGCCATGTTTGTTTACATTTGAAGAAAACATAATGGCTGCTATCTCATGAATGCCTCGGATTTCCTTTTTTCCTCTTCTTTTTAAGCTGTGAACGGCGTGCACACATGTGATCTGTGCACTATGGATTACATGGCAGTACTATGGATTACATGGCAGCATATGGAGAATTTGGCAGTTCAGCCTGAAAGTGGCAATTTTTTAAATGCAGCGAATGAGTTAATGCAGCTCGGCAAAATAAAAGGTGAAATTATCCTAGTGTGTGACGGAGGACGATTTCACGATAAATGAAATCTCCACAATAAAAAGTGCGTGTGCGCGCGCTTCGCGCCCGATTTAGTTTTTTTTTGCGTGCAGAGATCGGTTTTCGGGCAGTTTTCCCCCCTCATTTTCCTTCAGATACGGTTTTATGATGTATTATTTATTTACTTTTCAAGTTATCACTACTGCAATAACCAACACAACCAAAGCTTACATGAAAAAACACTTCATCAGAAAGTCACAACTTAGGGAAAAAGTAAATAGTTACCATTGTTGCTTGTTGGTCAACTTGGTCCTCCCGAAATGTACAGTTCTAGTTCTGTAGCAACTTGGGACAGGTTGTGAGGTCGGTATCCATTTAATTCCAATAAATGTACATAGCGTCAAATGTCATTGTCCAGATCCAGAAACAAGAAACAGGCAAAACCAAACCTTTGGAATTCCAAAAGAGCTATTATTTTTATTAATATGCGACGTCCACAGTCAGTAGTTGTGCTTTAGTCCATTCCAGCTGTCCAATGAAAAAATCATGCTGTCCTTCCTCCAAACATGCTTCCACACCACAGCCAAAACAAAGTCGCCACATTATGATGTCATCACTCACTCTGAGAGCAGGTCCGGTTCTACGAGGGTGCTGAGGCCTGCTTTGCACCCTCATTTTGGCCAGGGAGCACCCCCACCTCTCAGTAATTCCCGAAATTTACATTATAATACAGTAGATCAGCATTGGCTGGCCACAACCGGTTTGGCACACACTCCCATTGGTATGCAAATTTAGCCTTTTGTTTTCACCTGGCCGATTTGAGTTGGGTATCCTTCACTTAAAGCATAGCACCCTCAGCCATTGTGGGCTGCCGCCGGCCCTGTCAGAGTCAACTGTAAACTGCTATACAGGCTGCGACCGCGTATATCCCGGTGAACCTAAGCGCAATGGTGGGGGCTTGGGAGTGTGGGGAACACGCACCACTCAGGGCACTGGACCGAACCATTTGGGGATTTTAGACGGGGGGGGGTTTCAAACATTATCGCTCGTGTTTAGTGCGTGATTTTCAGAATTCAGACCCCTAAAAGTTTGGCTTGGGGGTCCCTGACTGGGGGAGACGGGGGGGACTTCTGGAAGTGAATGGAGGGGGCGAAATTGGACCTGGAAGGTGACAAAAACCCCTTGTCACCCCCCCATTTTCGCCCCTGCACACACACACACACACACACACACACACACGCGCACACGCACACACACACACACACACACACACACATACACACACACACACACACACACACACACACACACACAGACACACACACACACACACACACACACACACACACACACGCA
Source organism: Nannobrachium achirus (assembly GCF_963921795.1). Lineage (NCBI taxonomy): Eukaryota > Metazoa > Chordata > Actinopteri > Myctophiformes > Myctophidae > Nannobrachium > Nannobrachium achirus. The sequence continues at coordinate 41,771,513 of NC_137829.1, read as the reverse complement.
ATATAGCTAAACTCGTCCCGGTTTTTATGGGTTTATATTTTCAAATATGGCCCACTTTGAAAATAAATAATAATAATAATAATAATTATGGAAAGCACACTAGCAATGTCACTAAAATAGCCCTTTTGTCATCTGAGAAACGTTGTAGAACCTTCCTCTCCCTGCTAGCGGATGCTAAGAAATGGACTCATGCCTTTGTATTATCAAGATATAAGGTATCAAGGTATTATATAGATTAGGCTACTTGTAACGCATTTTACTCAGGCTCTCCTAAGCAAACTGCGGCTGCAACCCGTTAAAAAATGCAGCAGCCAGATATACTAACCAACAACAGGAAAACCACATTACCCCTGCACTTGAGTCCTTGCACTGGATCCCTGTGAAGTTTAGGATAGATTTGATTTGTTTATAAAGCCTTGAGTGGTCTAGCACCTTCCTATTTGTCGGATTGCCTGCAGAATATGTCCCCTGCCCCCTCCGGTCACTCGGTGCTGAACTGCTGAGAAAATAGCAAGAGACATGGCGATGCTGTCTTTGGTAGCCATGTGTTATAGAGCAGTCTTTCTCAAACTTTTACATTTCAAGGTCTCCCCCTAACTCTGACAGTATACAAATGGAACCAAATGACCGAACCCGTCAGGGTTCATTTGGTTCCCCCTGCATATCAGACAGGCAACCTCGGTTGATGGCTTATAGAGGCAACTAAAACCCACTTCAATGACCTTGCTTTTAACTGATCTCCTTTTTAACTGTGCCCCCCTCCCCCTTTAATTTCTCTGTTTTAATGTACTCTTGAGTGTTTTTAACTTGAATGCAACACACTTAACCCTCCAAGGTGAAGAGCTATCACCTCACTGCGATGTAGTTTTCTAGCTATCACTTAGGCTTTGTTAGACATGATTTTTAGGTGATAGCTAGAAAACTACACCACAGTGAGGTGTTGGCTCTTCACCTTGGACTATGATATAGGCTTTAGAACTACATTTATGTCTCAAAGGTGCTCTATGAATAAAGACTATTCACCATTAACCCATTCAGGCCGGGTACACATTTTAGTGTATGGGAGGGGCTTACAGTACATGTACAGTATGTTGCAACATATTTCTTTTTTGGTGGCTACAGGAGAGAGGGCGAGATCATTTAGCGACCTACAACTGGGTTGCAACCTGGTCGGTAGTTTTCAACAACCGGGTCGCTAAAGCTACCGACCGGGCCGCTAAATCACCGACCTGGCCCGGTCGGTGATTTTGCGACCCGGTCGGTAGATCTAGCGACCTGGTCGGTGATTTTGCAGCCCGGTTGGTATATTTAGCGACCCAGTCGGTAGATTTAGCGACCCGGTCGGTAGATTTAGCGACCCGGTCGGTAGATTTAGCGACCTGGTTGGTGAAAACTACCAACCAGGTTGCAACCCAGTTGTAGGTCACTAAATGATCTCGCTCCTACTAGGCTAAAGTCTGATTTCCTAAATGGGTTAATATAATAGTATTCACCATTGTTGTTTACTGTTCATCATCACATTTATTTGTAATCATTCAATGCCAAATTTATTTATTTTTGAACATTGCATTTTCCCCATGGAATTAATTATAACATAATAGTAAAATAAATTATTACATCACCGTCTGATTGCGGTTTTGTGAGATAATTGGCAGAATCAGCATAATCGCCATGATCATTTCCATGTTGGAAAAATGCTCATACAGTATTTTCAAACCTTTTCAAAAATCGTAGAAATAGCCGATCTGGAAGCTCAAAACGCATTACGATGTGACACATTTTGAGCTTGTAGATCTGCTATTTCCACAATTCATTTAAAGTATAAAGTTATTCAACTACCGGTAAGTAAGTTACCGGTAGCACCTTATGTTTACGAAGCCTAAAAGCCAAACAGAAATTAAAATTGTATAAGCAATGTTTACATTTTCAATTACAGAAACGTATTTGAGCGACAATTAATCGCAAAAGTAAAACAGCCGTTTTGATTACATCATCTCAATAGACAAGATAAAATAAAATAGGCCCATGGAAGAAATACTGCAATGTAGATATAGTCTGTTACAAGTAGAAGTCCTGTGTACGAAAAGTACAGAAGTATTGGCATCAAAATATACTTGAAGTGAAAGTACTCATTATGCAGATTTATATATATATATATAAATATATATATATATATATATATATATATATATATATATAATTATCAAAATCTATAAAGTATCTACAGTTTTCAATAATTGTAGTGGAGTAAAAGTACAATATTTGCCTCTGAGATGTAATGGAGTAGAAGTGAAAGTATAGAAAATAAAAAAATACTCCAGTATTTAAAATGCCTCAACATTGTATTTAAGGACAGTGCTTAGGAACAACACTACTGGCTTCTGATGGTTCTCAAACTTTAAATTCAAAAAAGAAAGAAAGAAAGAAAAAACTGTACAAATTATGAATATTATTCTGGGGTCATGAGAGGCGACCCCACGATCTACTTGAGGTTACACGACTCGACACATGTCCTGTTGCGAAACACAAATCTAGTTACAGGATAAAGGGGCTGGGGGAATGTGATGTGGACTCTCTTGTAGAGTTTCATGGTTTCAAAGGCTTCAAAGACGGCGTAGAAGGACAAAGTACCTGCACCATCCAGGTACATTCCGATTCTGCCAGTCACAGGGCAATTTGGGTTTAGCATTCTCTGTCTGAAATTAATAGAAGCATATGGCCTACACGGCAAAGACCAGTATCCAACATTAATTTCATTCCATAATACAGTCCCGAATTCAGCTTGAATGATAAAGCGTCCTGTTCTGTTGGTATCTCTGTGATTGAAAACTATTTTGCAAATGTCTCCACCCCACTCTACCTCCCAGTAAGAGCGTCCAGTCAGACCCTCTTTACTCGGAACCTCCATTGTAGTGTGATGAGGATATGATTGTGTTTCAGGGGGTCTTTATACCAGGACGATTGGAAACGCTGCCGGTCTCGTTTAGGATTTATTACCCAAAAAACGTTGCGTTTACACCTTGTTGTTGGTTCGTTTTTCTGTGTTTATACTACAAGTTGACAACGCATGAATTCAAGCAAAATGTGTCATGTTCCCAGCCTACATAGGCCTATAGGCTACTGTGTATTTACCCTTCAACTATAAAATATAGGCCTATATTGTTTTTAATGAGACATGCTTTGTAATTAGGCTATGCTCCCAAATCCATATTATTATCATCTGTTCGCATATTCAATGAGTCCCGCAAAAGGAGGTTTTTAGCGAGGTGAAGTGAAACACCAACAAAAGTCACCTGGAAGATGAAGGTCGGAACATTTATAGCCTATGGAGCATATTTCTGGACATTATCTACGGGGATGGGCTATATTAATTGAGTTCTGTCTTCTAGCTGCAACACAGAAGTATAACGCACCATGCGAGGCAACTAACGGAGTAGGCTAGCCTACAGAGGCACATATGGGTATGGTAGTCTACAGATTACAAGGGAAAATAATAAAATGTAGGCCTACTTCTTAAAATAAATTCATCATGCCTGTTGCTAAGTATTGGCAACATGACTGTCTTGCATGCGTGCCTTGCACGTGCAAGACCAGACAACAGTCATGTTGCCATACCTTAGCTCTTACTGAACTGACGCACTGCACTGGGATGCGGCGCAATGGAGGATGATGTGCCGTCGCCGTTGCAAAATAAACTAACGGAATAAATTAATGAACTGACGCCATACGCCACTGGCAGTCTGTTATTTCACTGGAAGTCACAATCATAGCCTTCCGTTATGGCTTTAAGTAAATTGCCTAGTTTGGAAGCAACATGCGTGCCTTAAGAGGAGGCTAGACGCACTGGAGAGAAAAAGCGACATGATTTCTTTGACTGGAGGAGAGGGAGCGAGGATATGGAGGAAGTTTTTGTGATGGTCTCTGACTGACTGGACAGTTATGTTTATTCTGTCTGTCTGTCTGTCTGTCTGTCTGTCTGTCTGTCTGTCTGTCTGTCTGTCTGTCTGTCTGTCTGTCTCTGTCTGTCTGTCTGTCTGTCTGTCTGTCTGTCTGTCTGTCTGTCAGCAAGACTCAGCATATTACAATAACTCACTCATTACCTGAAGTCCGCTGCGTCTGTGATGTGGCGCGGTGCATGAAGAATTAATCCAGTATTTTTTGGTGAGAAGTTGAAAAAGGGGGACGCAAAATAGTCATTAATCATAGCTTTGCTTAGAATGGATTGGAATACCATAGCCTAATGGTTTAATTTAACTTTGCGGAGAGGAGAGCTGTTGCAACTCCGACAGGCCAGCTAGGTACCAGCCCAGGTGCGACGACTTGTGCGTAATTAGACATTTTTAAAAGGCTTTCATATAGACTACTCCTGACATTTTTCAAATGAGGTTTGTGCTAATAGATCACTGGGCTATTTTCTGGGTTTTAATTAGGCCTACAACAACACAAATAATAATAATACATTTTCGGTTAGTCTGACAGACTGACACTGCAGCAGGGGAAGGGGAGCAGAGGAGGGGGTGCTATGACATCATCGCACTCTCCCTCACGGCCGAATTCCGATATTACACCGTTGCGAAACTGATGCGAAACCGCAGAAATGCACTTTCAGAGCCGAATTCGGAAAAGTATCGGTTAGGGTCATGAAACCGCGTCTCCGTGTGTCAAAATGGCCGAATCAATAGTAAAAACTATCGTCTACAAAAAAATCGACCTCATGTAATGACCCCCTCAGTCACTGTTACTTTTCTGTTCCCCTCAGACAGAGCCAGGTTTGGGTCTGCTGTGTTTGGATCCAGTGTGGTAGGAACTGCATATTGTAAGAACTCAGCTCTGGTCTTGGGTTCGGGCCAGCCAGGAGTCACGTCGAGGTGTCCTTGAAAACAATATGTCAAAGCAACCACCAAGAAAAGGATCCCTACAAATGCCATCTTCAGTTTTTTAATTCTAATAACGTCCTCCAGTTGGTTAGTTTGTAAGGGCGGACCCCGGGCCCGATGCCCCTTGGCCCTGGGTCCCGGCGGCGACTGTAAAACGTCCACTCCGTTCGCCGCCTCCCAGACGCGTGTCCCTTCCTCCCGGAGAGCATCCTCCAATTCGTCCCTGGCCTTTGCCGCCATTGCGGTCAGGTCTTCAAAGGAGATCTGAGGACCACCATCGCTGCTCACTGGCCGCGTGGGTTTGCTGATCCGTGAGAGGGAGCCGTAGCGGTGCAGGAAATGCACGTGATCCTCCGCGTGCGAGAGCGTCTCCAGCTCGGCGTCAGAAAACAATGGCTATAAAAGTACAAAATGTCAAGATTGCAGGCAGTGCTCTCTTTGACGTTACATAACTATAGTGTGTTGTCCATTGGGCAACCACACTAATAATGACAATATCTAAAGTGTGCTCGCCTTTCAGGCGAGCCCACAATGACACCGTGGACTGTCACAGCACACCATGTCTTGATGAAATCACAAAGGCTCCCACTAATCAGGCCGACTGCTAATTACTCCTCTCTGGACTTCATTAGCACAGACACACCATGTAGGAGATCACTGTGGGAGGAGTCACACCATTCTAGAACATTTCACAAATAATAATTTGTTACAATAACTATAATTTACACTCCATTTCAGATTCACTTTACTTTTGGTATCTGCATGGCTTGTGTTTCAATTCTCATTAGTCCTTTTTTTTAAAGGAAACCCTTTGGTGTCTAGGTTGCGATTTTGCAGCACATGGGCGATGCAGGATAAACATTCTATGCCAGCCTGCAATGTTAGTGCACTCCGCTTCACAATTGTTATGTGGAAGTTAGCTTCCGGTATGTTAAAGTTACAGGATCATTCTGTACGACAAGTTGGACTGATATCACATGCAGAACATACAGTACAGGCAAGACAGTAAATTGGAAGCAAGTTATGATTTTGTGCAACTAAAGTTGGGAAACACTTATGGATCCCAAACAGTGTTAGTTGGAGTGGTCCATTTGGTTCCATTTGTACACTCTCAGAGTTAAGGGGTCCACTCCTTGCAAATACAAGAGAAGACCCCTAATGTGCCATAGTGTCAGAGTAAATCATTGTCATACATACACGTATTCTGAACAAAACCTGGAGACTGACATTCAGTAATTGGGTCTTATGATCAAAATAAGAATATTATAATGGTGATGGTCATTTTGTGTATGGACATATTGATGACTAGGGATGGGTATCGTTCACCTTTGAATCGATACGATACCTTTTTCGATACCTGGGAATCGATACGATAACCTTTTGATACCATTTTCGATACTTTTTATTTAAGTTTAACTTCAACACGGAAAGAGTGGTGACTCGCTGCTGCGGTAGAGCAGAGGTGATGATGATGATCACACAGTGTGGCGGAGCGGAGAGTATAGACGTTGGATAATCATCATAATAATAAACATTATAGGCTATTGTCGGCTATTTTCCACAGTAACGAGTGTAGCCTACTAAAGCAGTCATTAAACTCTCAGCAGCCCAACTGTTACAGATGCGTCCGGCCAGGGGTGCGTTCCAGAGTATCGAAACGAGGTATCGTTAGTTTTTACGTGAACCGATACCCGATAGTATCGACGTCATGCGATCGATACCATTAAAAGTATCGCAGACGAACCCTGGTTGGAGCATGTTGCAGTCTTTTAGACAATTTCAGATGTACATGTAGGAGCGGTTAGCACCACTCAAGAATGGGGTCGGAGATGGGTTTAATTTGTTTTACAGTTGCAAAGCGGTTGCATTTTATTTTGTTATGAAAGTTTTGAACTTCAGATGTTTGCTATAGCCGCTACAACTGGCATTGTGGACCAATATTCCTGATGGCGCTACAGTGTAGCGTCATGCTGCCATCAGGAATATTGACCCACAATGACGGTTGAGAAAGTTTGTCATAGGACTTGATTTATGTGCAAAGTTGTGTTTATTTTCATGCATGGGCAGATCTACTGATTGGAGGAAAGGCAAATACAAGAGGAACCACCTGCCCAGCCCCTATTAGGACAGCTGGTTAAAGAATCACATGTGTAACTCCTTGTATGGGCCGTTCTGTCTGTGACGTCGGTGTGTATACATTTGGCTAGTACCGTACACACATTCAAGTGAAATGTGGGAGCGGTTTGCACCGCTCAAAAAAGAACTACGCCTTATTGGACTTTGTGGTATTGTAAGTCTACTTACTCATTTTGCGTGCAGTGGTGGAAAAAGTACTCGCATGTACAAAAAGTACACCACGACACATTGGAGCTTGTAGATCTGCTATTTTCAAATGGCCAAAATATATGTACGGCTGAAGTGGTTTTGTAATAATAATCAAAATCCAAAAAGTAACTAGACTCCAACTTGCAGCTTGTGCACTCATGGCCATATACGGCCTATACTTGTGCGCCAGCAGAGCTCATAAGTGCTACTTTCGGTGCTGTTCAATGCTGTGTGTATGTTCATAATGTGGGTGGCAATGGACAAGTTGTCGAGGTGCCAACTTGCGTCTTGTTATTTATATCAGGTCGCACTTGTTGGTGGTGACGTCACCAAGAACGGTGCTCCCTCATTGGCTAAAGGCCCTGCCTTTGTACTGTCGGCAGGAAACAGACGGCACCGTAGTACTTGCGCGCTCTGCTGGCGCAAGTATAGTAACTTAAGTTTTCCTATATAATTGTAGTGTAGTAAAAGTACTATATTTTCCTCTGAGATGTAGTGGAGTAGAAGTAAAAGTATTGACAATTGTAAATACTGAAAGTAAGAAATACCTCAAAAGGTACTGAGTACATGTACTTAGTTACTTTACAACACTGTTTGTATCATCCTCTTCTTGTCTTTCCATACAAACAATCTATTTTCCAAGCTTTTCTCCGCTCTACGTTTTTTCCGGCCAAGCAGTTTTCTCCGTATGCTCTTCCTTTTAGCCTCCATCGCTAACACTAATAGTCTTTCGCTCTCGTCTTTCTCTTTCGACAATATGTCCAGCTCTTCTTTAGCATGGCACGCTTCCTGTTTCCGACGCTCTTCCATTGTATCCAACTGATGGTTGAGAACAGTCAGAAGGGAGACGATCTCCTCGTTTCTCTCCCTGCACATCTGCTCCAGTACGTGACATTTGTCGTTCAGCTCCCGTAGTTGTGTTACGCTTTGTGTCTGGAACTCCTTCCACATTTCCCTCATCTTCCACATTTCCCTCATCTCTTCATCAACGTTAGCCAAGGGAGCCTGCTGCTGTGTAAAGCTGTGTTCACACTGGACTCGAGGCACATTGGGTTTCAATATGAACACATACACCGCAAATTGTATACAAATGACAGCAATGTTGAATGCAAGTTGGTACAGTAGTGACATGTACTGTGTTTAAGACACTTAAACATGAGGTGAATGCATAAACAGCAAATAGCTCAGCATCACAGCTCTTACATCATAGACCACCTGACTTGTTCTGACAAAGGTGATGATGCGGTTCTACCTATATGTATGCCCCGCCTGACTCGTTATGACGTAAGTGGTGACGCTTAGTTTAATGGATTGTTAACGCAAACATAGAGTTGAACTGAACGTGACATCATTGTGTCATCACCACAATTACTTTATACATGATGTTAGGAAGGACAGAGCTTCTGCTGAAAGTGTCCAGCTGGTAGTATCCAGTATCCAGGACAAATGTAGCCATGTAAGCTACTTCCTGTACTTCCGGTTAGACATTTTCAGATCGCACTTCGGAAAGGCTGGTATTCAAGAAAAACTTGGCAAGGGAGGAATCTGGCAAATTTCCACTTGTGTAAAAGTCAAGCACTCTTGCTGGGAAATTAAGAACACACTTAAAGAGGGAGCGTACTCAAGTTCCCTCGGCCTTATGTTCCCTCAGCCCTATGTTCTGGAATTTGGCCCACTTTGTCACCTGTAAGTGCATAATAAATATGCATATTTGATTATTGAGAACAAGACGTGGTTCCGTCCATTACACTTATGTGAGGGGGCAAACAACTTGATTCAATTATGTTTCAGGCAGCAGTTGTACAATTTTGGACAAGAATATCTGAATATTTGTTTAATCTAAAGAAACTTTTTTTGTGTTTTATGGTGGCAAACACCTGTATGTCTGTGCTGGTTATGAACCCTGATTAGTTAGGGGCATGAACATTTCCTTCTGTTTGACATCACTGAAATAATTGACTATAACAATGTCTCTTTGGGATTGCAGATAGGTAGTGTGGTTTGGGCAAGAACATGTGGGACGACAGTGGAATGGCGAGTTTAAATACTTGGGGTCAACTGTAATGGGAGTGTGTGGAGAAAAATGCCAAGAGTGATTTTGTGAGAGAAGTAACAGCAAGAAGCAAGAGTGAAATAGAAGGTTAATAATAAGATAGTTGTGAGTCCACCTCTGTTAAAGTCAGCAGGCAGAGCTGACGACATTACAATTTTTTGGGGGGATGGACAGGATTAGGAATGTGTACATAAGAGGTAGAGCTCAGGTTGGACGGTTTGCAGACAAAGAGAGGCCTGGTTGAGTTGATTTGGATATGTAGATAGATAGATAGATGCCTTTATTATCCCAAGGGGGAAATTCAGTTGTCCAGTTGTAGCACAGCAGTATACAGTTATTTACAAAGTTACAGAGAAGTAAGAAAAAAGATAGATAAGATGAAAAAACAAGAGCAGTACAGTACCAATAAAGAGAAGGTGCATCAATAGTAGTACAGTACCAATAAAGAGAAGGTGCATCAATAGAGGGGGCGAATAATATATAAAAGTGTCTTACAAAAAGAGACCATAGCAGTCAATAGTGCGACGATTCGTAAGGATCAAAGCTAGTTCAGGGGGCGGTCCCAAGGGAGCGCGCGCGCGGAGGGGGGTGGGTCACTAGGTCCTGCCCCCCCCCTTACCCATAGTTCATAGGGAAGTCAGATGGTGGGACTCAGTCTTGTTGCATAGCACTGCTGCTGCTACCACGCTGCAGTACACTCACAAGTGCCACACTTGTTGCTTGCAGGTAGCTGTGCTGTTGCCCACCGCTTGGAGAGGGTGCCTAACTTGGCTGAGTATTTCTGGCTGTTTCTGCTATTTTACTATCGCTCAATTCATGTTCTTAGCTGCCAAACTAAGAAGCTGTGTTCTTGGCCAGGTTGTATGGGAAGTTTGAGATTGTTATTCTGGTAATCGCTGAATTCTAAACTGCTGTTTCAAGGTTCAGATTTCTTGCTATCGTTGCTGGTGCCTAGCTGATTTCTGTACTTTCAGTTGTTTGTTGCTAAAGCTATTTCAAAGGTGCTACAGGCTTGCTAAAGTTGCTAAAGGTAAACTTAGTATCATAGAAGTTGGCTGTGGCTACGGGCTAAATGCTAACTTATTTCGTGCCCTGGTGGGCCTTTACTGGGCTACCATGAGTTAAAGTAATCTCAGTTGTTGGGTTGTCGATAACAATATCAGTACTTTGCAACGGCGCGGGCCGTATCGGCTAGCGCGGAACAACAGGTTTAATGTACAGTCAGCTAGGAGCTAGGTGGCTATTGCTAGCCGGCTATTTCGGTAAGGATGCTGTTAGCTGGTAAATCAATGTGCTAGCCATGTCAAGGCATAGAGCGGCGGCCCGCGTGAAAACATGGCCCCGTAGCAAGTATGAATCACGCTAGGAGGATTCAGTTTGTAGGTTGCAGGTGTCTGTAAACGGCAGCGTTCACCTAGCTCTGAGCTAGCCGAGTCACGTCAAGCGGTGATTTACGGCATGACGTTCGGCAGCGAATACTAAGCGCTGCGTGTGGGAAATGTAGTTCTCTATCATGCCAAGCCTCGGTGTCGTGCTAGTAGCAAGAGTCGTATGAATTACTAGTCACGTCAGGCCAGGAGGAAGCTTTCGATTCAAGCTTCGCTCGCAGCATGCTTAATCTAGTTAGTATGGGGCCTATATTGCTTCTGCCTCGCCTCGGGTTATGTGTATGTTTTCCTCTTTTTGCACTGTCTGGCCGTCTTAACAGCTGCTGCTTATGAGGTGCTAGGTGCTATACCATAGCAGCTAAATGGTTTCTGTCGCTTCTTGGACCACAGTAGGGCTGCTGCCAGTTACCGTGGCGTAGAAGCCCTCGCGGGATGAATTATTAAAGGATGTCTGTCTGCGTGGGCTCCTGAGAGGAGGAAACCCGCAAGCTCATAGGTGCCACAGTTTACGTGCAAACCATGTTTTGCTTCCGCTAACGCAAGTCGTGCCTGTCTGTCCTGACGTCACCAGTTGAACTCGCTAGTGCATGCAGGGAATCGTAGTCTTCTCCATATGCTCGTTAGCTCCAGCTAAATATTCTCTTCTGCTACGGTAGGAGCCATCGTTCATTCCAGCCACGAGCTGTCTGTTGATGGTCGGCTAGCTACTCAGAACTCATGTAGCTAAAGAGGTTTGCTAACGTATTTGTTTCAATCTAAGGTGATAGTTCTGGGTCACTGCGTATCGCACTGTATGTCCTTGTGGTGTTTCCGTAGCTGCGGCACTCGAGCTAATAATTACAGCTAAGGCTACTGCTAGTGAAAAATGACGAGTTGTTTATCTTTACAATCACATTAAAGCGGCCACAGGACTGTTGCATCATGTTCACCATTGCAGCTCCAGGATAAAGGCTGCTAACGCCATGCTTTCTTTTCAGCTCAGGCTAAAGTGCTACACGTCTGTTGCTGCAGCTCACGCCAAAGCTAATACTTGTTGGTTGCTAACATTAACAGCTAAGGCTACTGCTAGTGAAAATGACGAGTGTTTGTGGCAGCATCATGTTATCATGGCAGCTTCAGGCTAAAGTGCTACAGGTCTGTTGCTAACATTATTATGTCACTACAGATCACGGTAAAGCGGCCACAGGACTGTTGCTATCATGTTCACCATTGCAGCTCCAGGATAAAGGCTGCTAACGCCATGCTTTCTTTTCAGCTTCAGGCTAAAGTGCTACATGCCTGTTGCTAACATTACTTTATCACTACAGATCCATGCCGGAGCTGTGGCAGCATCATGTTATCATGGCAGCTTCAGGCTAAAGTGCTACAGGTCTGTTGCTAACATTATTATGTCACTACAGATCCATGCCGGAGCTGCGGCAGGCCCGCTACTACAGCATCATGTTATCATGGCAGCTGCAGGCTAAGCTGCAACATGTTCCGCTAACAGTGTGTTTTCTTCATAGCTTCGTGCTGCGGCTGCTACATGCCTGCTAACATCATGTTTTTCAGATTCAGGCTGGAGCGGCTGCATGTATGTCTGTGCAGCGTCATGCCGCAGCCGCTGCGTTTTTTCTATTAACATGTCATGTCTATAGCTTCGTCCACGGCTGTATAATACCATGAAGCCAGTCAGGAGTCGATTGGCACTGCAGAGGGCTCTGCTGCTACAGCATCAGCTAACGCAAGCAAGGCGGTCGGCACGCCCGCCAACCCACCGCCCACCCGCCTGCCGGCATGCCCGCCAGATCGTGCTGGAAGCTGGCGGGGCGCAGGCCCGTTTTCCGGGGGCGTTGTCATGCTGCAACACGCCGACGCCGGTCACGCCGCCATCATGCCGCGAAGGAACCCGGGAACAGCAGTTCCAGCACCAGCGGCGGGAACTCCATTCCTCTCACCAGCGACGGCTATCCCGGAAGCATTGCGGAGCCAGACTCTAGAAGGTAAATAGCGGCGCATTTGCTTGTTCGGTTCTGTTGGGGTGTCAGTCGCTCTCTAAGCTGGGAAATAATGGGTAGCCATAGTTAGATGGCAGCCCATTCGCTCGTTCTGTTTGTCGGGTTTTAGCCGCTCTCTTGCATTGCTTGACTTAAAAGTCAAGATGTGGTTTGGGTTGAGTTCTTATATTGTGCTTCAGCGGACTCCACAGCAGAACTAACCCACTTTTCCGTCCTTTATTTCCATGCCGAAACACCTGGTCATCCGCCTGATGTCTGCTCCCGACGCCGGGCACCCATGACACGCACCTGGTTCGACATAAAACCGAGAGCTGCGGCCTGCCCACCCAGCTGGCTGCCTGCACGCCGGCCCCCCCGCCCGACAGCCTGTCTCCCAAACCTTTGCACAGCTCTCTCTCTGGACCGGTGCAGCGACAACAGCAGTGCTCCGGGTGCCGTCATCAACCATGAAATCCTTTAGCCATCGGCAGCTATGTCCGTTCATCACACTCTGCATATGAAGTCCGGCGCGCCCAGCTGTCAATGAGCATCAAGCCCACGCAACTCAGGACTGAAGCGGCCGCACCATTAGCACAGGTTTAGAAGGTTACATTATGCGGTTCTGCTTCAGCGTATACCTGTTAAGGTTGTGTGTTTTATTGCTGCCTCTCACTTGTATGGGTTTATTGCTGTGTTGCACATGTATGTAAAATGCAAGGCAAGGTGTCCTTTAAGGTTACACCAGTACAGTTGCTGCTCTGCTTCGGCGTATACCTGATATATTTGTGTGTTTTTCGTGCTGCCTATCTGCTGCGCTTCACAGGTCTTAAATTAGTGTTATACTTAGTGGCTCCTGCCCACTATAGCATCGCTAAAAGTAGAGCTACCTTCTTATCACTGGTTGGCTTTAGGGAAGCTGCTAGTATTAATACATTCGGTACTACTGTGCTTTTTCTTTGCTGGCTCATTCTAGTATACAATAGCGCTCTAGAGTCGGTCAGTAGGTATAGTGTAATTGCCTCCGGCTCAGCAGTAATCGCGCATTCATTCGCTGTTGCCTTTAGTATTCCATAGCGCTCTAAAGCATTAGGTTAGGCGGTACATAGTTTAGTTGCCCCCCGCTCCGCAGTAAGGTTAAAAGGTATTTGCTTAGATTACAGCCAAGCTGCCTCCTTCGCCGTGGCTAGCACTGGCATAAGATTATTATTCTGAATAAACGGTGCTCACCAATGCTTCTGGTTCTGCTGTCAGTTATATAGTTTCAGTGATGCTGCTCCCGTTATTCACTTGGGCCGTTTAGCAGTACTGCAAGTTAGATAGTTTCAGTATTGCTGCAAGTTAGATATGTCAGTGCTGCCGCACTATAGTAGGCCACTGTGTTGCTGATAGGTTGCTCGTTCTAGGTTAATTGCATCGCTGCACGCTCCAATATTCTATCATGCAAAAGCTAGGTGGTTGCTGGGGTGTTAGTTAGGTAGGATGTGAAGCTGTATGGCGCTGTAGTTATATGAATTAAAGGTTCATCGCTGCTTCTGGTTCTGCTGTCTATATATATATACGTCCATGTTGCTGCTCCCGCTTTTCTCTAGGGTGTTTTAGTATGGCTTCAGTCAGATTGCAGTATATCGTTATAGTCAGCAGTACCACCTTCCTCACCGTTGGTTCGGTCTGCCAGCTGCTAACATTCTTAATTATTAAATTGCTTTAGCAGTACTTATAGCGTTTTTGGCAAGCTGCCAATATCATTGCTTAGTTTTTGCTTAGTAATATTCGCTCTGCCAGATGCTAATATTCTTAATTATTATTTTGCGTTGGCAGGAAAGGCAGTTCATAGTTTGCCCCGCAGTAATGATAAATTAATCGCTAGAGTCACAGCAGAGCTGCCTTCCTCGCAGTTGGCTAGCACTGGCATGGGATTCTGAGCTTTTGGCGTGCTTTGGGGGTTTGTAGTTTTGGGGGGTATCGGGCCAGGGCTCGCTGTAATAAGATTATGCCCTCGATGCTCATGGTAACATGAGGATCGTGGGTTCAGCGAGCCATGGCCCGAGGCAGAACCCCATGCCAAACCATGCTAACTTAGGCTATAGATTCTATGCTGTCTTATAGTAGAGCTAAGGTAGGCTGCCAATACTATGCGCTTATATATAGGCTTAGATTCTATGCTGTCTCTATAGTAGGGTGCTCAATATGCCATGCTGTGTGATGCTTGCTTCTGCCTTCATTCTGGTCAATAAAGTATATCTTAACCCAAGTGATCGTCTCCTGAAATAGTGCGACGATTCGTAAGGATCAAAGCTAGTTCAGGGGGCGGTCCCAAGGGAGCGCGCGCGCGGAGGGGGGTGGGTCACTAGGTCCTGCCCCCCCCCTTACCCATAGTTCATAGGGAAGTCAGATGGTGGGACTCAGTCTTGTTGCATAGCACTGCCCCGCCACCACCCCAGCGCCACCTTCAGGTTCTGCCTTAGATCCCCCTCGGGGGGTATCGGGCCAGGGCTCGCTGTAATAAGATTATGCCCTCGATGCTCATGGTAACATGAGGATCGTGGGTTCAGCGAGCCATGGCCCGAGGCAGAACCCCATGCCAAACCATGCTAACTTAGGCTATAGATTCTATGCTGTCTTATAGTAGAGCTAAGGTAGGCTGCCAATACTATGCGCTTATATATAGGCTTAGATTCTATGCTGTCTCTATAGTAGGGTGCTCAATATGCCATGCTGTGTGATGCTTGCTTCTGCCTTCATTCTGGTCAATAAAGTATATCTTAACCCAAGTGATCGTCTCCTGAAATGCTAGTTAGTGCAACAGGTATCTCACTGTCATTGTTAAACAAAGCAAAATACTCAGAAACTACCAACACAACCTAATAGTGCAATGTCAAAAATCAGTGCGAAAAAACAAAAAAACAGCTCAGAGAAGAAGAAACTAGGAAGCGTGTCACCGCAAGACGCACATGAGCACTCTCCCTGGAAGGTCCTTAGAGGTCAAATTCAATACAGCAATAGTTCCGTCAGTCTGAGGTCAAAGTCAATACAGCAATAGTTCTATCAGTCTAAGTTAGGAAGGAAGTCCTTTTCAATCGTCCGTTGTGTGTCTCGTTGTACAGCTTAAGGGCAGCCGGTACAAAAGATTTTCCAAATCTCTCACATCTCCGTCCTGGGTAAGCAAAGCTGTCGTTTCCATATGTGGAGGAGGGATGCTGGTTAGGGTATAGAGGGCAGAAGGATGTTGTAAATGGAACTGCCAGGCAAGAGCAAAAGAGTCTGGTCAAAGAGGAGATTTATGGATGGGCTGCTCTGCTGTAGTGAGCATACGAATGAAGAGGAATGACAAATGTCTCTCTGGTGGAATATCAACAACAGTTCATAACATCTTTTTGACTTAGTAATTTGTTTTGTCACTGAATCACATTTTGCACATACGATGTTCAAGGGCATTACTGAAAGGTGGCAGTGTCAGGGTTACATCTTGTGTACAGATACAGAAATATCTTTGTTTGACTCCTGAGACAGCAACATTTCATGATAGTAAGACAGATGTACTGTATAATCACTCTATGCAACAGTACACACATGTTGCCAGTAGAGGGCAATGTGACTATACACAAACTGTTGGCTTACTTTTCTCTACATCAGTGTTTCTCAACCTTTCTTGGGCCAGTGCCCCTATCCAATATCCCCCACACAATACAAATGTAAGCTTTATTTTTGTATTATTGTCTCTGCCAGGCCGAATTGATTGATTGATTGAAGAATTGAATAGAAGTTTGCAATTGAAAAAAGTACAGTTTCATGACAGTACAAATCACTGGTACAAGGTCAACTAAAAGGAGATCCTAGAAATCCGAGGCTTATTTACACAGGAACCACACTTTAAGTATCTCATATAACATTGAAAGACAGACGGATAGAACATAGTACTTTATCTAGGATAATATCAGTTTCAAAAGCATGAAAGGCATGGCCGAGAGGCCCGAGACTATGTTTTGCACCCTGTCTGTCTGTCCGTCCGTCCGTCCGTCCGTCCGTCCATGTGTGTGTGTGTATATCCGTCCATCTGTTACCAGCTAATCTCCGGTGCCGTTGGCCCAGTCGCGCCATCAGCAGGTTAACTTTTGCAAAACACATTTTTGGAACAAAATGCCTCAAATCATGAATGCCGGTCCGATTGCTGTGAAAGGCAGAAGAAGACATGGCACCCTTTTCACAAGGGCCTATTATAGCGCCACCAGGAGGCCACAATAACCTTCCTGATCTGGCCGAGACCTGTGCTCAGTAGAGCACTGCTTCTAGTTATTAGTGTGGTTGCTATAGGCAACCAGAGTCCAGACTATTCTAGTCCTAAAGTTTTCCCTAAACCTCTATGTCACCTACAGTAAACAAACATACCATACTATTGTATTCTGTCAGAGAATTCTTTGACAGCAAAGTGAGCCTGTTTTGTTAACCTTTTGACTGAAGTTATGTGAGTTATACGGCCGGATATTTTGGACAATATGTGACCAAGTACAGTGCTTTAGGGCACAAGAGGGCATTGGTCTTTTTCAGCTTTTTGCAGATTATGAAAGTACAGAATGTAAGCTTTCAAATGTCCATTCATTGAAATCAGACAATATTTGAAGAAGATATGCTTAGTTGTTAAACCTCTAACCAAGAATCTGAGTAAAAGGCTCTCACAGTTTGTGAAGTTTGTAAAACTACTGGCAGTTAGGTAAGGGGTGTGAACAATGGATTGTTAACTCCACCCCTCACCTGCCCTAACCTATTGGTGGTGTTCTGTAGCTGAAACCTGAGAACAATAGCCACACATTAGCCCAACAAAAACTGCAGATGTAAACGTTGGCTTTGACATGTAACACTCTAAAGTTTGAGGACCTAGTAGACCTAAATACAGCTCTAATCATGTATAAAGCTTATAACAAACTTCTTCCACCTACCATGCAGGAGCTCTTCGAAGAAAGACAATCTCATTATGAACTTAGGGGTCTTGGTATATTCAAGAAAGGAAGTGCTAAATCTAACATAAAAGGCAGGTGTATATCGGTGAAGGGTGTTAACTTATGGAATAATCTAGATAATGATCTAAAAATATGCACAACTATCAACAAATTTAAAAAAATGTTCAAATATAAGGTATTAAATAAATATAGAACAATATCATAAATATGTTTTCCAATAGGTATTGTATAGAAAAAACTCATATGAATGTTGGTGTAAGAACATTGGGGGGTAAAGCTGTAACCATACCCTGTGGCCAATTAGCCACTGAGGTTTGGCGAAGCTTGCCATTGTATGGAAGTGCAAAGTGTGGAATCATGCTGTATGGTCAAAAAGCCACATGGTATGATAAAGCACACCATGTGGGTACTTTTGCCAGAGTACCCATCAAAGAATGTAACTATTCTGCTTTGATTAGTTATACTAAACATATCGCAAACCATCGCAGTGACGTCTGCTATTAATATTGGTATTTCTATTATTATTATTATTATGATTACTATCCGTATAAACAATATTATTATTGATCTTATTACTGCTATTATTTTGCCAGTGTTATTATTTCTCTAGTTTTGTTATGTTATTACTTCAGTAATTATTATATAACAGTTTTGTTATTAATCTAATTTATTATTGTTATTATTTCTCCTATGTGATACTATTTTTTGTTTTTAAAAATACTTTTTCTTACTTTTCAATAAGGGTAGGCATAATAAGCCCAGGCTTCAGCCTATTCCCTTTCGGTGCCACTATTGTCAGTGGACTACATTGTAATAATGTATTTTAATTTTTTTCTTTAATGGACCGAAATAAAGATTACTACTACTACTACTACTACTACATGTTAATGTGTCTCCACCCCCAGAAGGGTGTAAGGAAACACAAAAACACAGCTCTGTTTACAAACTAATTCAAGCTATTTAATGATTCTAAAACCGATATCTGTTACAATGAGAAGGTTCTCAAACATAGGCTACATCTTAGACAATATGAAAAAACACGAAAAATCCAAATCCAGACCAATACTAATAATTTTACTGGACTTCACAATTGCCTACATGAGGACCCTTTCTCCAGACCCAGTCACATGCTTCACTTGACATCACAATATCTAATATAAATGGTA
>NC_137829.1:41610273-41747773 GCF_963921795.1 Nannobrachium achirus | reverse complement strand
ATAGGCCTACATACAGTACGTACACAATAGCTGCTTGCAATATTTAAATCATTGTCATTTGTCTTTGTCATTTTTCGTATTGTCTTTAAAAACCACTCAGCAAAGTCATCAATGCCAAAGTAATTAGGTGGCCTTTAAATAGTTAATGGGAGAGTTAATAGAACTGAGATCATGTATTATTTATCCCCCTCTAATTGACTCTTTGACTCTGATTAGAAATAGATGTGGTTTCAAAAAGAAACTTTAGGAAGCAATAATCAGAAAGAAAATTTGATCAGGTCAGTTTATTAGCTAGCTTATTATTGATATTCTCAGACAGACAAACCTGTTTTCTTTTTATTGTTATTTTACTTTTAATGTACATTTTGATTTTAAGTCAGAGAACAACACATTAAACACGAAGGCTCTACACGTCCTCCCGGTGGGGGCTCCTCACTGGCAGGTGAGTAAGTAGGATACAGCAGCAGTGACAACACAGAAATGTGTGTGGAGGAATTGGGGAGTAAAACAAATATCATGTCAAACTGTGACAAGAGACAACTTGAACTTGACAAATGTTTTGTCACATCAGGTTTACAGGTCTGAAAATGCACAATTCCTTTGTCATACAAGCTCCCAAGACAGATCGTGGCTGACACAGAATGTGTATTAAATTTGATGAGTTTGCAATGAGGATCTGGTCCATCTTGTTTAGTGTACAGACAGTATTTCTTGTCAAAACACCAATAGGGAGGGTTACAGAATGTCTTGATGGTGGTGAAGGCTAAGCAAAATAGGAATTGGGTGCAGCTTGATATGGGCAAATCACAAGTATCATCTCTGAAGCAACAACAAGGACCCTGTGGATATCAATTGTTATGTGTTCTGCCTTTTGAGAGCCTGTGGCTGTGGCTGTACAGAGTGTGCTCTGTGTGTAATGTACTCGGGTCTCAGGGTACTCCGGTATCCAGTTGAACACGAGTGATCATAGAACTTTCCCACCTTATGCAAATGGCCCTCCCTCTCTCCAGCCTAGGTGTTGATATCAACTTTATATTACGTTATATTGCACCGCAATGAGGGCAAACACACAACCTGCATTGTGGCTTAAAGCCTCATTTATGTATGAGTATGTCACACAACACATTTTCACTTTTCACCAATGCAAAAATTAGGCTCAACAAGAACAGATACCCAAAGGAGAAAGAGGGGCCTGTGTGTGTGTGTGTGTGTGTGTGTGTGTGTGTGTGTGTGTGTGTGTGTGTGTGTGTGTGTGTGTGTGTGTGTGTGTGTGTGTGTGCGTGTGTGCGTGCGTGCGTGCGTGCGTGCGTGCGTGCGTGCGTGCGTGCGTGCGTGCGTGCGTGCGTGCGTGCGTGCGTGCGTGCGTGCGTGCGTGCGTAAACAGGAAGGTGCAGGAGTGACACAGTCCAGTTCATGCTGCAAGGGAAACGAGTGATCTTTTGCCACTGACTGCTATTTTCTGTTCATTCAGTCATTGTATAGACTGTTTGTTCAGTAAACATGTCTTTTTGGTAAACAAAATGCATTTTCAGGTTGAGATACAAATTGTATCCCACCAGGAGACAGAACTCATGCAGGATAAACAAGTGACATTGGACACACAGAATGACACAATGAATGGAGAAATGGGTACTCATTCCTGATTGGCTGAAATTGGCAACCCACCTGAAAATGAATTTTCTGTTTATTAAAGAGCTGGAGAGACGAGGAGACCCCTCTTACTGAATACTATTAGCAATGACGATCTTTCTAACACAAAAACTTTTGTTTTGATCAATAAGTATCACTTACACTACCTTTAAAACCAAACTCAGCTGCTCTTTTCTCTGCCTGATACATTTCTGTTTCCCCAAAACAAGTCTCCTCATCAACAATTTACACATGACACTCGAGGGAGGAGCCAAGTTGTTTACCTGTCAATGTTGAGTAATGTCATTGTTCTTGGATAGTTCTACTCTGTAGACTGGAGGTAAAAAAGCCAGGTTAGGTGCAGCAGCAGCAGTACAAGCTATAAGCTATATCAGTTCACTCGCACGCATGCATGCACGCACGCACGCACACTAGGGTGGATCTTAAATGACCTTTTTCTGATTTTCTTGAGTCTCACCCCCCAATTATGTTCCAATGTACAAAAAACTGCTTTGGTTAAAATTTGGTTGAATTTCAAGCATATTTAGAGGTAGCTCAATCAAGTCAAAGATTGTACATTTTATTGGTCAAAATCGAATTGCACTGCAGGCACATTTAAGTTATACATTACACATTATTCTTATACTAAGCACAGAAATGATATTTTTTAAGCTTACAAATCTAAACACAAATCTGATTACATGTTTGTCATATGTCAAACCAGAATTAATGTATTGTAGGTAATAGCAAAGCAAAGAATGACAATTTGCAATTTTTCATTTAACGTGCACAATGACATGTCTTTATTGCACACTCTTCAATCATACTCACAACACACAACAAGTACACAGCCCCACTTCCTTGTTTACCCCCAAAACCCCCGAAAGTCACTGCAGTATAGCAATTCAGTAGTTACTGATCAATTAAAGTTTGTTTACGGCTATCGGGATACTTGTGCCGATAGTCCTGCACAATTTGCAGCAAGTATTGGAGTTGGGACTCATCTTTAGTAATGAGACCACAATATTCTTGTATTAGGTCAACCCCACACTCTGCATGATCATTAACAACATTCATCACCTTCACTACAGCCAGAGCTTCTTGGTAGTCCTCCCTGGGCTCCCACTCAAAGCACCTTGGAAAAAATCTTCAATGTTCTTCCTTGCAATTGTTCCAAGGTCAACAGTAATTCTCTTCATATGCCCCTGTTCACCATAAGTCGTGATTGGAAAACTTTTGAGAAGCAGCTTTAGACACCTCAGCATTTATTGATGAACCGGATACCTCGCTGCTCGAGGTATCCGGTTCAGAGCTCCAGGAGCTACCCATCATGCCCGTTGGATGGCAAAGGTTATTTATTGTATGAAGATCTGGATGTTTCATGGCCAATTCAAACTGACCTTCAGGGAAGAAAAAGCATGCATGGATTTGTGCATTTTTGCAGTTTGCAATTATGTGAAGGCATGGATGATGGCACCTGTTGCTGTCAGCGCTCCACTAAATTACTTGGCAGCTGTTAAAATCGTTGCTGGAATATTCATCGATAAATACTGAGGTGTCTAAAGCTGCTTCTCAAAAGTGTTCCAATCACTTATGGTATTTTGCTCCAGAGATTGTCGGACTTGCATTGTTTGACAGTCAAGTGAGCGCGCAAACGAAGAGGCTGATGGTGAGAGCCATGAAAGATGGAAATGAAGATCATGAACTGAGAATTACTGTTGACCTTGGAACAATTGCAAGGAAGAACATTGAAGTGCTTTTCAAAATGATGGATCTCCCAGATGACTTCCTTGACGTTGATCCCGATGAGTGGGAGCCCAGGGTAGACTACCAAGAAGCTCTGGCTGTAGTGAAGGCAATGAATGTTGTCAATGATCATGCAGAGCGTGGGGTTGACCTAATACAAGAATATTGTGGTCTCATTACTAAAGATGAGTCCCAACTCCAATACTTGCTGCAAATTGTGCAGAACCATCGGCACAAGTATCCCGATAGCCGTAAACAAACTTTAATTGATCAGTAACTACTGAATTGCTATACTGCAGTGACTTTCGGGGTTTTTGGGGGTAAACAAGGAAGTGGGGCTGTGTACTTGTTGTGTGTTGTGAGTATGATTGAAGAGTGTGCAATAAAGACATGTCATTGTGCACGTTAAATGAAAAATAGCAATTTGTCATTCTTTGCTTTGCTATTACCTACAATACATTAATTCTGGTTTGACATATGACAAACATGTAATCAGATTTGTGTTTAGATTTGTAAGCTTAAAAAATATCATTTCTGTGCTTAGTATAAGAATAATGTGTAATGTATAACTTAAATGTGCCTGCAGTGCAATTCGATTTTGACCAATAAAATGTACAATCTTTGACTTGATTGAGCTACCTCTAAATATGCTTGAAATTCAACCAAATTTTAACCAAAGCAGTTTTTTGTACATTGGAACATAATTGGGGGGTGAGACTCAAGAAAATCTAAAAAAGGTAATTTAAGATCCACCCTAACGCACACGCACACACACAAACACATCCCTGCCCTATACACAGCCTAGTCTTCCCACTGTTATGCCTAGGGGAAGGGTACATATTTCCCATTGGCATTGAAGCCATTTTCCATGGATTAATGCCATGATCTGCAGAATCTCAGGCACGCCACCATAGTTTAGGCAGTGGTGTGTGTAGAATGATAGGAATGCTTTGGCTACAGTAGGTGTTTTGCTATATATTGGAACGGTCACACCACATTCCTTACATGGCTTTTTCCGTTCCATCGCCCAAATAAGTAGGAATTACCGTGAAGTGTTTACGCTTTCCAATTGGCTCACTGACCACCATCTCCCAGCTTGGACAGTGGATACACACCACTCATACATTCGGAAATGCATAAGTGAGCAATGTTTTTACTGCGTGTCTGTTTGACTGTCCAGTGCTAATCTCGTGATGCCAGTGGTGATGTCACTGGCATCGCCAGTGGTGGTGCGCTCTGCTGGCGCAAACGTAGGCCATACATGGCCAATTTCAACTTGTGCACAAGAAGCAAGTTGGCACCTCAAGTGCAGTATCTATTTCTATTATTATTATTATATATTATTATTTTATGGCATATGGTTTATTCCAAGCTGCGCTTGTTGGATGAGGACTTGTGGAAGCACTCGGCCCTGTGGCCCACCCATCTGACCGTTTAACATGGCAGCCAGAGCATTTTTATTGCAATGATTAATCAATTGATTGTGTTCAGTCTTGGATTCATTTGAGCTAACACGGAATATACTTTAGGTTCCCTTTTTTTTCAAAAAGCGTGAATCTGGCTTACATCTGGCCTAGATAATGGCCTACATCTTGGCACAAACGTTTGCAGGGCGCCCAGGGTCCCATTGTCCAGGCTTTGCAGGATTCACTGTGATTGGCCAGCAGGACGCTTAATGAAATGAACTCATAAATGGCATCACAATTGTTTTATTTTTTAGTTCAATGTTTTCTTTTTCTTATTGTTATTCTGTTGCAGTTGGTAGTCATGGCTGCCAGCTCCCACCTGATGTTATGTGGGAGTCCCGTCTGATCCAGACCACTCTGAATAACTGCTAGCTTGCATAACGTCTTCAGACTAGGACTTACATGTAAGATCTGTAAGACGGGTTGTTTATGGGTGTATCCAAAGAGGAGGACACAATCTCCAACATTACTGTAGCCATGCATTGTACAAGGGCCCTTCCCCTTGACTTTAACCTTCTTCCAGGAAAAAGGTCTCTGGATTGTATTTCCACAGATCATTGTAATACCTGGGACTATTTGCTGTGTAACCACCAAAAATGTACAGCTCACCATTGTAGGCAAAGGCTGCATGACCCTGACGTCCTTTTGGAAGGAGCTTTGTGGAAGGCGTGCTCAGCCAGCAGTTGGTCTCTGTGTCAAACACTCTGATGTTGCCGTAGCCCCACTGGTCCCCACCTCCCCCAAATACAAACATCTTTGTCCCGATGATGATGGCAGAGTGACAATCTGTAGCAGGTGGTGGAGTCCCTCTGTTGTTGATTAAAGACCAGACCATTGTCGTGGTGTCCAACTTATAGATGTCAGTGCATACAGTCAGCCGGTTGAGCCCTCCATGGACATACATGACCCTCTCCAAAACACAGGCTGAGTGGCCGGCCTTCACCTCTGGAACAGTTCCAGAAACACAGGGCTTGAACCATCTGTGGGTGTCCACATCAAATGCATAAAGTGTGTTGTCCCAGTAATCTCCCGTGATGGTACCCACGCTGTTGTCATCGTCTATTAGCTTAAAATGTACTAATAGAACCGTGTTATACAAAATGTAACTTGCCTCTTTTCCATGAAGACTCCCATCTTTGCCATACCCTAGCTTTCGCTGAACTGACGCCACTGGCTGTGCGTGTGTCTGTAGCCTTTTTCCTCAGCGTTTTGCCATAGCAAAACGTGTGTGTGTAGCATACCGCTCCATAGAGTGGCTGTGCGTGCGTGTCTGTAGCCTTTTTCCTCAGCGTTTTGCCATGGCAAAACGTGTGTGTGTAATATAGCCTGTACATCCTAGACTCAAATCCTAGTCTGAAGACGTTATGCAAGCACGACCACCACTCACTTCACATTGGGTGTGATTTTATTTTCAATCTTAGTTATAACTCTTTTGTTTATGACTCAATGTTTATTAGGCGTTTTACAATTTTCACACAGAAGTAGGATATCAACAAAAATGTAATACAACAGGCAAACATACAACATACAAATGGACAACAAATGAAAAACAAAAGTAAAACAATGCCATACGGTAGCTGGGTAGCTAGCCACATACATAATGTATTGCGCTGACACCACGTCTCAAGTTCTGTTGGCAATCTTAGTTATAACTCTTACCTGTATCATGTTTCATGCCGACTGTGGTGTTTCTATTACAACTGAAATTCCTCACAGGAAGTGAATGAGGGTTTGTCTGTCGTGACTTCTCTGTCACTTCATAGAGCCATCTCTGGTGAGAATGGTGGGCCTGCGTCCAAACCATCCCTGATTTCCCTACACCCCCAGGACAAAAGCAATGCATTTGGACACGTGCTAACTATCACTTGTCCCTGTCTGACCCAGCTGGGACTTTTTGTTACTACTTTTGTCACTGCCTCTCCATTGTCAGAAGCAGAGCTTGAGAGGATTCCTCTTGTCTCTCTCACGTGCATCTCCATGGCAACCAGCCGTAACTCCATCTTTATCTTCCGCATCACTCAAGTGATATGGACGTGTGATGTCTTGTTATGTAAGTGGGAAGAGTCCGATATACTGGAGGCCTAACAGTCCCCCCCCCCAGTCCCCCCCCCCCCCCCCCCCCACACACACACACACACACACACACACACACACACACACACACACACACACACACACACACAGTGTACACATTTTACACTTTAACAACTTTAGACAACAATTTAGCAGATTGTGAATTGTAGTAAGCACAAACCCTAGTCAACAAACAAGATTACTGGTCACACACCCCTTTTATTAGAAAGTTGTGCAAATTATGCATAACATATATGAAAAGGTTATCTACATATTTCTTTTGTTTTGTGCATGCTACCGAGAGCTATTGCTCAAACAACATAATTATTCATGACCAGTAGTATCATCGTACTAATGTTGTGAGGCCATTAGCGACTTCACACAATTGTTCTTTTTTCAGTCCAAAAAAGACAATAAACAAAGCCAGGCCTGCATGCCAGTACTTTTCCACAAGGACAATATCAGTTTCCTCTTGGGAGAGAGGGAGGGTTTGCGTTGGGTCTGAGTGTAAAAAGCAAACCTCGGTTCGAAGTGAAGAGGTGAACTTTTATTCTATGTGTTCTAGAGCTATGAACTCTGTGATCTATACATTCTTCCAATTCTGAATGAATGAATGATTTCATCTGGAGGGCCGAATTGTCATGTGAAGCTTGACCAATCCTCAAAGTATAATGGTCTCATTGGACATTTTTAATCATCCAATCATCAGACCGGGACGGACGTTACACACATATTCTGGATGTACGGGACAGATCAAACCTGTTCATTCTGGACTGGAATGACCATATATGGACATGAACAGGACACACACTGGACACACACGGGACACACATGCTGGGACAGATAAAACCTGTTCATTCTGGACTGGAATGACCATATATGGACATGAACGTGACACACAAAGCCACTCCTTGGAAGCGGCTTTCACCGCTTCAAAAATGACCCATACATTCTCAGAGTTAATTTAACACTCAGAATGTGTCTGCGCACCCTGTCATATGTAGCCTATACAGTAGGCCTATAGGAACCACAAGATGCAGGTAGATTATCGAAGTAAGAGAGAGCATCTCTTACAACCGGAGCAGCACTGTTCCATCTATTTATCTATACATTTCTGTATATATAAATATCTGAATTTTTCTGGACTTTGCATTATCCTGTGAACTGCTGAACATACTGCTGTTCTCAACAATGCTACACTTATTTAGCAGCTTTGCGAAGTGAGCGGTGCCAACACGACACACTTGCATTGTTGCATATCTCTTTGTGCCATTCTGTCCATGACGTCAGTTACTTCATGTGTATGTTATCAGTTGAGTCTTTAGACTCTACCTTAGCCCGTAACACTTGACCTACACTGTATAATGACAATCATGAAGAGAAGACTTAACCATGGTCATTTGTTCTCATGTTTGTGTTATTTAGGCTTGTTTTCTTGACTACAATGTTATAATGTAGATAGCAGGTTATGATGTTAGGTTTGATAGTATTGTATTGCATTTTGCATCAGTATTGTTTATGCTAGGTTCTTGGTTACTCCGGATCCTAGTTTACTGAGGCACTACACTGGCTGCTTGATGCCTAAATCATACATTGTATTAAGGAGTCAATAATGACATACCATTGTCAATAATGGAAAGTTTATTGACGACCCAGACATTAAAATGTTAAATCTGCAACGTAGTAAATGCAATGTGCAGCGAAGGAGCTTTAGACAAAAATATTTATTTGGGAAACAAGCATTATGTCCAATAAGGCAAATATTAAATTAACTTAAAGCCCCTTAGTATAGTGATGGATAAAACTATAGTGAAAAATAAACCAACATGAAAATGCCCTACGAGCAGACAAGTAGCAGGCCAAGATTTAATCTCCATAACAACCCTCTCATCCTCCTTGCTTCCCTTTGATGTGGTGGTGGTCTGTGCTCCCCTCCTTGTACCCACAAAACCAAATGAGCAGACTCAGACCCATGCCACACTTTCCTTCACAGAGACAGCTTTCCTCCCTGACTAGCTCTGTAATAGCCGATTTACAAGCTCTCAACGCAGCGCGAAGCGACGCGTTGTGAGCTTGTAGATCTGCTATTTCCAATAGTTTGGGTCCCGAGCGAATGTCTAATTTCTCTTTTTGGGTCACATGCTAAAGGTTTTGGGAATCACTGCTGTATACAATGTATACAGTTACAGTATAAGGTGGTCTATTGTACATTAGCCATTATGTTCTGGCCCGTCATCTAATGGCTTATAAAAAAAGACTGGCCCCAGTCTTATTTGCCTAGCCTTGATGTAGCCTATAACAGTGTTTCTCAACCTTTTTTCTGCATGGGAACACTTTTCATGTCCCAAGAATCCATGGGCACACCAACATACAACGGAGGTGTAAATATCGTCAGTGTCGGGAAGAAACCTTGTATCAAATGTTTGTTTCAAATGTGTACGTTTCTTCGCTAAGTACCGCCCTGCTTCATCATACAAGGCTGTCACACAACAGTAGTGAAAACAGCAGATCTACAAGCACACAACGCCTCGCACCGCCAGGCGTTGTGTGCTTGTAGATCAGCTGTTTTCACTAGTTTAAATCATTTTTAAAATGATAAATACAATACAGTTTGGGGAATACAGTCCAGGAACCCCCACTGGTCCTATAGAGGGTTCCAGGGGCTCCCCAGAAAAGTGAGGAACAGTTTAATTTCAATATCATTTCACCAGCTAATGCAAATGACAGAATGTACAGTATATATAGTTTCACTCTCTCCACTGTTATCTCCTCACCTACGGCAGTGGTTGTCAACCTGTGGGTTGGGACCCCCAGGGGGTCCCCACATTATTTTGGGGGGTCCCCAGATGATTAATGTAATGTGCAACATTGTTTTCTCACTCAACAGTAAACAAACCAACATAAAGTTTAAGTGTACTGTATATCGAGGGTATCTGCACATTTCTAAAGTGACATTTAAGGACTTTTTAACACCTCTAAAATGACAAATTAAACATTGGCCAAATATTAGAGGCAGAAAATGTGAAAATAGCCGATCTACATGCACACGAGGCGTTGTGAGCATGTAGATCTGCTATTTTCACAACAGAACTGTGTTGTACAAAATGGAATTCCTCAACTCTTAGTGCTTTTGCGGGTGGGGAAGGTGGGGGGGGGGGGGCAAAATATAATTATTTTGGGCCTGTAAAGGTTGTGAACCACTTACCTACGGCAACAACAAAAGGCTTCTCTTAAGGGGGTCCATGGCACAAAATCTTTTCAAATTGGTGTCTGACTGTGGCCTAATATGTATCAGTGTGGGTACTTGACATGAATATATTGAGAACCACTTTAGTGCCAAGTGCACCTGTCACATAGAACCAAACAGCGCTTCATGTTATCTGGTATAGCAGCACAGATTTTCAAGACGGAAGCTTTGACTCACACTTTTTATTGACTTAATATTGCATAACTAAGACACATTTGGTAATAATGGTTTTAGAAAACAGTAACAATAAGATATAAAAGACAGTTGAAAAATAAATGGAACAGAACAGATACACAGTATTAATTTTAATGAGTGATCTCACGGCTATGAAAAACTAAACCTCTAACATAATTCAACACAACAAGACTGCACCAAGTTTAAAAAAAGATTATTTGAAAAGTATGAATTATATAGAATATGTGCATTGGTACTTGTGGCTTTTTGGGTGATAACAAAGCAGTATAAGCTGAATTCACAAGCTGTAAAATGCAATATATTATACAATCATACAATTATTTGCCACATTAGCTGAAAAGGATATTTGTAAACAGAAACAACACTACATTCATGACTTGAATTTTGGTCAACAAGAATTCACTATATATACTCAAAAGATGGCAAATCAAAAATCGAGTAACATACTGTACTGTACTGTACTATACTAATAGGTTATGCGTTTTCTTCTTAATGAATGGATGGAAATGTATATTAGATGGATACCAATATTAAGTCGTTTAAACATTTTCCTGTTTCTATTTTCAATAAAGCTAATAAGGCTGACAAATAAGCACAATGATGTACTTACTTCACATAAAGACAGCCTTTTAGCACTTTCACGATAAATGTTTACTGGTGATTATTGGTTATTGACTGTTGTGGGATGACTGTTGCACAGATTATGGGGGTTTATGGTATTAAAGATAGTGTAAGTGATTTTGTAATTTGTTTGTTCAAACAAAAAAGAATCAGTGAAGGTTAAAGCACTCTTCAGAGAGTAATCATTGCTATAGCCTAGTGTTTAGTTTGTTCAAATAACAGAAACTCCCCATCTCTTTATTGAACAGAAAATACATTTTCAGGTGGGTTACCATTTTATAGTGTTCCAGTTTAAAATGTCTCTTCATTTCTTTGCGTCATAACTTCCATACTTCTGTATCCTTTATGACTTGACTTCTATCTCCAGATTGGAAACATTTGGTATCGGCTTGAAAATGCATTTTCTGTTAACTCAAGAGATGAGACAGGCAGACCTCTGCTACTGAACAAACACTCTATAGCAATGATTGCTACTAGAATACAGAGCTATTTAACACTTCTTTTAACAAAAGAAAATCACTTACTGTGCCTTTAATAGTGTGCAAGTCTGGGGTGGGATGGCTCTGGATTCTGACATGATGACCTCATGTCTGTGGTTTATGTGGTTCGCTTGGTTATTAACTTTAATAATTACAAATTGTTATCTGTTATTTTGAACAGGAATAGTCACAACAGCATAATATATAACAAAGAAATGACATCAATTACTTGATAATTCTCTAATAATAATCTGAGAATGGAGGCAATAATTAAATTAAATAAGCCAATAAAGGAAAATGAATTGAGGACCTGCAAAATGCATTCTGAAGGGAGGGAACTTAAAACAGAAAACATTTATTCACCATACAAAATTGGAAAAAAGCATATGTCCAATAAGGCAAATATTTAATTCACTTAAACAACAACACTATTAAAAACATCCCATTATATTCTTTGTGCTGTGACACAGTACCAATCAGCACACAACCGAAATTGGTACGTCAGTCCCAATGAAGCTTTATAGTCACACAAGAAGCTTCGGTCATTAAAAAAAAAATCAGTTGAATAAGCTCAAATTCCCATTAGAGAACTACAATAATAATCAACTGTAAATATTACAGCTTGTTAAATGTTTGAAATTGCAACTGTACATCGACAATAACACCCCTCCTCAACTCCTGTCCCCATATTGTACCATACTGCCCTTTAGTTCAGTGTTGGATAAAACTATAGTGAGAAATAAACGAACAGGAAGATGCCCAACGAGCAGACAAGGACCAGGCCCAGATTTAGCAGCAGTTTGATTCTGGGAGGCTCATATAGCATCTCCATAATAACCCTCTCATCCTCCTTGCCTCCTCCCTTTGGTGTGGTGGTGGTCTGTGCTCCCTCGTTGTACCCCCTAAACCAATTGAGCAGACTCAGACCCATGCTACCCAGGCAGCTTTCCTCATCCCTGACCAGTTCTGCCTTCCCAACCTGTTCTCCAGGGCTGGTTACTGGGGTTGTCTCTGTACTAGGTGTTGCTGGGTCGTGATCAGTGGATGGGAAGAGGAGCTTGATGTCTGCCCCATCTAGACACCTCTCATTTCTGACATCCAGGGGAAGATCTTTATGGTGGCTTCCATTATGATTGCTCTTTTCTATGTTGTCTCGATCCTTGGGGGGGATCTTTTCAATGTTGCGCAGCCCCCACAGAGTAGTGGTGAGAACCTGCTCCTTATCTGGTGGGGGCGTGCAGAGACTGACCACCACAACGACAATCCCAGACCCCCAAAACAACCCTGCTGCCACATACATGTAATGGACGTGTGTGATGAAATAAGGCCTATCATCTGGTTGATCACAGCGAGGCTCGCGGTAGATAAATGACAGGATCAGACGCAGGGTACCTACTGTGAAACCTGTCACGCCTCCCCAGAATGCACCTGTTTCGTTACAGCGCTTCCAGAACACGCCCAGAAGGAAGAGGGCAGCGATGGGTGGAGTCAGGTAGCCAGCTACTTCTTGTATGTACAGGTACATCTGCCCGCCCTGCATTTCAATGATGGCGGGGACCCAGGCAATGCTAATGGCCACCATGAACACCACAAACAGTCGGCCCACAAACAGTAGTTCCCTCTGGGACGCACATTTTCGAGCACTCTGGTAGATGTCCAGGGTGAACATGGTGCTGGCGCTGTTGAAGATGGAGTCCAAATCACTCATCAGGGCGGCAATCATGACTGCCATCATCAGCCCCTTCAGACCCACAGGCATCACAGACATGACCAGACGTGGATACGCGATGTTGGAGCAGCCGGCCTGAGAGCCACACACTGCCAGGCAGTGCTCTGGCCCAATGCAGGCGATCTCATCTGGAAATAGGATACGGGAAATCATACCCGGAATGACAATTATAAACATTGGCAGGACTTTAAGAAACCCAGCCATGAGTGTGGAACCCTTGGCGTGAGCAATGTTCTTTGCTGCGAGTACTCTCTGAACGATAACCTGGTCAGCACACCAGTACCAGATGGAAGCCGGGGTTTGGCCTAGAATGAACCCTGGCCATGGTATGTCTTTGTCTAGAGGTCCACGGAGGATGCGCAGGGCATTGGGCTTGGGCTCGATGCGGCAGGAGGGGGAATATGTGAAGTTGCCACTCGCCAAGATAGCGGAAACATTGGGGACAGCCTGCATGTACTTTGTCCGAACACCCTCCAGCCCACCCACCTTAACAAGGCTGATCACCATCAAGGTGAGGGCTCCACCAATCATCAACACTGCCTGAAGAGCATCGGTGTACATCACTGCCGCCAGTCCGCCGGTTACTGTGAGCATTGCAGTCATACTAATCAGTAAGATAATGGACAGATAAAGGTTCCATCCCAGTGACTCCTGAATGAACAAAGCTCCAGCATACAAGTCTACAGATAGTTTGGTAAAAATGTAGAGCAATATAGACAAGGCAGCAAAGTAAACCCTCAGCCTATTGCCTCCATAGCGTTTTGACAGATACTCCGGCATTGTGTAAACCCCTGAGTGGATGTAGACAGGGATAAACACCCAGCCTAGTAGCTGCAGTAGTAGAAGTGCGTTGAACTCCCATGCTCCCACAGCAAAGCCACTTGCAGCTCCTGATCCAGCCAAGCCTATGAAATGTTCACTGCCGATGTTGCTGACGAAAAGCGACGCTCCAATCACTATCCATGTCATAGAGCGCCCCGCCAGAAAGTAGCCACTTACCGTGCTGCGATTGGCCTTCCACATGGCGCAAAACCCGATGCTCAGCACCAGGACAAAATAAAGAACCACGACGGCAATGTCGGCCGCCTCCATTGCAGGAGCCATTTTTTTTTAACCGTAAAGGGAAAAGGGGGTCACAACTGCCTAAAAGTCATGCAAAAAAGAAAAAATGTTTTTATAAAAGAGCAAAGGGAAATGCTCTCCTTTGGTTTGCTGTCTGGATGGAAGCTGTAGTATCCACCGTCAGGTCTAATTCACTAGGGTGTGCTTCGGGAAGTTATCCACCGGCACTGGGGAGGTTCTACTTTTAGGGTAGGATGCTGCAGGCCTCTGGTCTATTAAACTCTAGATTCAGAAAATTCCTGCAAGACAGCAAAGACAAAGAAAATACCTCATTAGAGCCTTAGTTTGAGTGGGAAAATGATCGACACCCACCCACACAAATGCTACCTTGATCATAACCTTAATATCTCAATATGACAGATAGGGACAATATGGCTGACATGACAGAAACAACGTCAAAAGCTGCATGAATAAGTAAAGTTGAATTTGTGGTCTGTCGGTGGCATGTGCGGATATGTCAATGCACTGGACATGCCCCGATGTCAGCGCAAATCAGCATATGCAATGCGATACGATGCATGTCATATGTTAGTCTATATGAATGTCATATGGACAGTGGGGCTTATGACATGCCCATATAGACTGGACATGCCTGATGACAGTACAAAGTTCCCTTGGTAGGCAACGGTTTCTGTTGGCTGTGATGTTAAACCAGAGCTTGTTCAGCCCACAGAGTTTTGCAGGGCTTTTGTACCATATTTTTAATTAATTTATAAATTGTCATTTAATTTAAATTTGACCTACTGAAAGGAGTCTTGTATCAGAACAGAAGATCAAAAATCAAACCTCGGTTCGAAGTGAAGCGGTGAATCTGATTGTCTAGAGCTACAGAATTCTGAATGATTTTATCTGGAGGGCTGGATTGTCATGTGAAGCTTGACCAAATATGGTCTCATTGGACATTTTTAATCATCCAATCATCAGACCGGGACGGACATTACACACATATTCTGGACGTACGGGACAGATAAAACCTGTTCATTCTGGACTGAAATGACCATATATGGACATGGGGGACACACATTTACGGACAGATAAAACCTGTTCATTCTGGACTGAAATGACCATATATGGACATGGGGGACACACAAAGGCACTCCTTGGAAGCGGCTTTCACCGCTTCAAAAACAAGATTAGTCATATAATGTTAACTCTGTGCCAATTATTCTGTTTTCGCCTGTACTGACTTCCATTAATCTTTTAAATCTCTTTAAAACGGATTAAAGCCATGGGCCCTGGGAAAAAGCTTCAACGAAAGTTTAAAACATTTTCAATAGGTTTATCAAAAGAGTAAAGAAAATGTATGTAAGCAGACAGTACGCATTCTCCAGGACACATTTCTTACTTTAAAAAATATCTATACAATATACATCTAGGACTAATCCAAAGAACCAGGTGTCCACCTTCTACAATCTTATTGTCCTTCCATGATGTGATGTGTCTATAGGCCAGTGGTTCTCATGGCTTTGTGACCCCCTAAAATAATCATATTTGAACTGGGGACCCCCACTCTGACAGCCTTGAAATTGTACAGGAATTGAGAATAACATTTTCACTGACCACACTCAAAACATCAAAAGATATAGTTAATGAGGCTGGAAAAGAAAGCATACATATTTGATATACTTTTTATTTATTTTCAAGTATATATATATACAAAAAAAGAAGAAGAAAATGATATAACATATTTGATGTTTTTCATTTAAAGAAAATAATAGAAAAAAGAAAAAACATGGACCCTGCATGCATTAGGACGATATCAGTCACCAGAACCATGGATGTTTTCAATATAGAGGGTATGCATCATATGCCACTCATCTAGACTGAGTGGCAAAACATAAAGCATTGGAGTTTGGAAGCGCTCTGTTGGGAAACTCCTCCTGACTCCATACTGACTCTGTATTTTGCCAATACAAATAATTTATATTGTGGACACAAACACCAATGTTTCAGACAGACTAGGCTGCTGTGCCTACTTCAGGGAAGTCAGTTCAAGTCACATGTGACATTGAATACACAGATGACACCCATCAATGGATAAAACAGAATCTGAGTCTTCACCTGTTCTCCATTCCAACTCTGTAATTTTCCACCAGTAGAACTGCCAGCCCAATTTGGGCTGCAGGGCAACTGCAACTGCAAGGACCATGTGTGCTGTACAGTATGTGCAGTCTGTGCACCTTTGGTAACCGTGTTCAATATTCAATATGGAGTTTGAAGATTGGGTTTAGGAGGGAGGGGAGGTGTCTGATTATTAGGCAAGCTATATTATTATAATTAACATAAAAAATATATAAAAAATATTGTTAAAATGTTTTAAAGTGCAATGATTCCCCTACCCAGTGCAGTGCCAAGTCAAGCTGGTTCAAGTATATTTGCCAAATGTTTATGTAGCCTAATTGAACATTCATATAGGCTGTAACCTTTTAAAAGATTTTGCTTAAACAACACACATGTTCTATAAAAGTCTATCAGATTCCATCCCTGAGTCTGACATCTTCCATGCGCGCTGGCAAAAGAGAACTGTCGTTATAAAACTTCCTAAAACTTTAAAAGAAGATTCAATTGATTAATAGCTTAAAGTTTGTAGGCCTACAGCCTACTGGTGTTTGAATAGAGTAGGCCTGCTTGGGCTTGGCTACTAAAACACCATCACGTCATATGTGCCAGTCAGTCATGGCGCACTGATGGATCAAGGATCCACATATTTATCAAAACACTTTGCACGCAGTGATGCGCATAGAACCACGAAAAGACAACTCAACGGTAGGCCTAAATGAACCCAGATACGTTTGAGCAATTGCTGTCTTTAATGCAAAAATCGCCTCCAGCAGAACTGAATTATAAAATATTGTCATATTCATCAGCCTCCCAGGGGCCAATATAGGCAACAGATGAGGGTGTCAGTGACACCGTCGTAGCCTACTAGTACGGAGCACAATTGGGTGTCCAACATCTGGCGTAGAGCACGCACCGTATATTACGCACCGTCCTCCCGGTGCAATTCTAGAAGATTCTAGTGATTGATTCAGTCGGTTACGCATCATCCTTCCTTCCTTCCTTCCGCTGGTGGTGTGCATTTCTCTTCATCAGCTGCACTTGCAATTGCAAAATAACGTTGCATTTAAGGTACCGTAGCAAAGTAGCCTAACATTTAAAAATGCTTAAAGTCAGGTAGATGCCCATGCATGCAGCGAACTCCTCTCTCAAATAATTAATACAATAGGCCTACATCGTCATCAACAACAACGTTTGCTGCCACTTATCCATTTACCGGTTTTAATCTAAAACATGTTCAGGGCAGGGCAAATCCCTATTAAAGACCCTTTCAGAGCAGAATGTCCCCATATAAAACCATGCGATCTCACTTAACCCTTAAGTTCTGTTCAGATTCACTACACCTTCGTTCTGTTCGGGTCATTTTGACCCGGTGGATATTTGGTTTAAAAAAAACAACACTAATATACATTTTAACTTAACAAATCATCATGATACATTGACTTTGACTCAATACCAAACAATTCATATGATATATTTGGTAAATGTTTGCATTTCTGCTTTGCTATATCACATTAAACACTGAAAGAGCTAGGCGTTTTTACTGATTTAGCTGAAATCCATGTAAAAAAAATACTTAATTTAATACTGGGCAATATTGCTCATGCTTATAGGAAGGGGGGGAGGGATCGGAATGGGGCTTCGGAAGGGGGGTGTTAGAAGTGGGGGTGACTGTGTGTCTGTGTTTTGGCATAATACTGTGTATTTCTGTGCTTCCGGGTCAAAATGACCCGAACAGCACTTAAGGTTCAAAAAATATGAGGGGGGTGTAGCATGGGTGTAGTGCAAAAATATATTTTTTTACATGTTCATCTCAGAAGAATCTTTAAGGCCAGTGAGTTTCAGGTGGAAACATTTTTAACTTCTGCCTTTTTTTTCCAAATGAAAATGTAAAACGGGTCAAAATGACCCGAACAGCACTTAAGGGTTAAATCAGATGTCACTGGAATAAAATCACTCACCGGTTTCCTATTAATATGCTAACGGAATGTTATTTCCACGCCAACAGGGATGATAATATGGATGAAGGATGCGTTGCTTAAACCGGTCCAGCTCTTCCTCTTTATTATACGGCTGAATGTCAGACTGAGTGTGTCAAACGGCAGCCTTTTACTAGGCTACAACACCCCACAACACGCCTGCCTCTTCTCCTTATATAGCCCCGATTTGGACTTGGCCGTACGACGGAGTCGATCGCCGGAAAGTAGCGGATCGACAAGCTCACAGTGAAGGGGCGATGGGACGCGCTGTGAGCTTGTACGTCTGCTCTGTCTGGCGCGCGACGCAGTACGATGGAATATACACCTGTCCTACACACTGTGGCGTATGCGTAATAAGACGCCCACTGGGAATTGTTCTAATTATATTGGAAAGCATTGTTTTTGCCCTGCATATATTAAGCCAACTAAATTTTAAAGTATGACACTGTCCTGGCAGGCCTTTCCAGAATGCAACTTAAAATGCAACATGACAGGACAGACATAGTTTATGTGATGTGTTTTGCTTTGTCCTGGCTTACACCTGGCTGCATCTCACAACCTCATAATTGTACACAAACTTTGTGTGTGTGTGTGTGTGTGTGTGTGTGTGTGTGTGTGTGTGTGTGGGGGGGGGGTGTGCGTGTGTGTGCGTGTGTGTGTGTGTGTGTGTGTGTGTGTGTGTGTGTGTATGTGTGTGTGTGTGTGTGTGTGTGTGTGTGTGTGTGTGTGTGTGTGTGTGTGATTAATTCACATTGATCACCTATTACTTGACTCTGCATCTGATGATTTATAGGGTCTATGCTTCAGACTGGAATATGAAAGCAACAATTAAAAATCAGTCAACCAGCCATCATTGTCAATTATCTAGTTTGCTTTATAGGCTATTAGAATAGATTTAAAGTTTTCAGACTGGCCTATTTTCTGCTAGGCTAATTTTCTGCAAAACATCCTCATGTATGCACTGCGCAACTGATCACAAAGGGAATCGGAGTGGCAATATAGTTTTTCTTTTTTTGGAGGATGGCAATAGAGTAAATTTCCATTCGCTCCCCTAGTGAGGTCTAGCTTGGAAATTTCCACTTCATGAAGACCTACATATCCCAGAAAGCCTCACGTCTTTGTGACGTATTGACTTCGCGACACGCTGCTGCTGCGTCATTGCTGCGCGAGCACAGGGGGAATAATCTTTTATACTCTATGGGAATAATCGGAATAATAAACGGACCTCTATGATAATAAACAATGGCAGCATTCAGAGTCAGACTGGGACTGCACGTAATTAAATATGTTTATATTGTAACCGTTATGGATTGTGCATGGTATTCTTCATGTGCAGATTGTGCCGTTTTATCGTACTGAGCATTGTGTTATTTCCCTTTGAAAGGTTAACCAAACCTTGAACTTGAAGTTGACATTACCAACCCCTTCATTTCAGTACGGAGTAAGGGAAAGTCAGCTGGACCAATCTGGGAACTAAATCATTTCCAATATCTTTCTTCACAAATGTGTTCATAAAGGTGTCTAATATCACCTCTGAACTTTCTCAATCACAACTCCCTCTGGAAACTTTGTGGGAGCCAATCAAAATTGGGGGTATCCCGAGGGCCTGTGATTAAAGGGGGGAAATTAAAATATTGTCAATATGATTGTATGATATGAGGTGTGTAATTAGGATATTTTGTGGCTGCTGAATCCATTCCAACCATTAGTTATCAGTAAAAATTACTCCTTGGCCATAAAATAGGCCACACTTACTTTTGTATGTCCATGAGACATATAATATTTGCAATAAAAAAATGGTTGGAGTAGGGTTTGAATTCATGAAAACTATTCAAGATCAGGTGGGTAAGCACACATCATGACACACAAGATAACATGATGCAATCTGACAAGCAACACTCAAACACAGGGTTTAAAACATAGGGACTACCAGGACACAGGTGAACTTGAATGACATGATTGGCTAAGCCTTAGCCAATTAGGCCTATTGTATGGCCAAGGAGTCATTTTAACTGAAAACAAATGGTTGGAATGGATTCAGCAGCCCCAAAATACCCTAATTGCACACCTCATATGCTCATATTGGCCATTTTAAATTTTTTCCCCTTTAATCTCAGGCTCAGGGTATCCCGATACCCCCAACTTTGATTGGCTCCCACAATGTTTCCAGAGGGAATTGTGATTGAGGAAGTTCAGAGGTGATAATAGACACCTTGATGAACACATTTGTGAAGAAAGATATTGGAAATGATTTAGTTCCCAGAGTGGTCCAGCATGAGGCTAACTTTCCCTATGTGCTGCGATCGATCACCTTCTTTTTGCCAGACCCATGAAATGGGTAGGCCTACATAAGCAAATGTCGGTCTGTCTGTCCGGGTTTTCTATATAAAGGGTATATATGATGATGACATGATGATGACATGCCTACAAAAGGCATGATGTCATAAATGATGATGACAGACAGGGGGTCTGGCACAAACAGGTTGACCTGGTCTAGTTTTTTTACAGAATGTTATGTTACAAAATTATGTTAATTATATACTACTAGAAGCTGGGCCGCCCTTCGGGCAGCCCAGCGTCTAGTCGGCGTCCTGGCCAACTCGGAACAATGTAAATAGGGAATGAATACCCCGCCCTTTAATGCAAACTAGGGATGGTCCGATCAGGTTTTTTGGAACCGATAAGCGAGCACCGATCACAAAAGTTTGATCACCCGATACCGATCAATCACCGATCCGATCAAGTTATTATTTATATTTTCTAAATGTTAATGTTTTAACTTTAATTCATTCATTCACTCATGAATTCATTTATAATATATTTGCCTTATAGTTATTTACCAGCATTACTATGTATTTATTATCATAGCAGTAACTAATTATTCCTTCAGCACTGTGGAAATCAATACCCCAAAATGGCCTCAAGTGGGCATACTGAACGGCTGGTTGATCGGATGCACCGATCCGATCGGATCGGTGAATTTACCTTTTGATCTAAACCACCGATTATCGCCGATCACGCTTTGATCGGCCCGATCCGATCCATTGCCGATTGATCGGTAACATCTCTAATGCAAACCCCATTATACCTTTTTTCATAGGACCCGTTTTGACCATCTGTCTGCCTGTGTCCATTTACATTTATGCCCATATATGGAGATATCTGTATCTGTCTGTCTGTCGGCGTCCATCCATTTAATGTCCATATATGGAGATCACTACAGTTATAGTTCTGGGTCCATTGTATGCCCATATATGCCCATATATGGAGATATCTGTCTATCTGCGTCCATTTTATGCCCATATATGGAGATCTCTGTATCTGTCTGTCTGTGTCCCTTTTATATATGGAGATCTTTGTGATTCTGCATCCATTGTATGCCCATATATGCCATATATGGAGATATCTGTTTATCTGCGTCCATTTTATGCCCATATATGAGATCTCTGTCGCTTTTTCAAACAGATGGTCAAAACGGGTCCTGATGACAACAGGTATAATGGGGTTTGCATTAAAGGGGGAACCGGCACTGTGTCTGCAACACAGTCGGAGGCACAGACAGATACAGAGATCTCCATAATGGGCATAAAGGGACACAGACAAACAGATGGAGGAGGAGACAAACTTAATGCAAACCCCATTATACCTGTTGTCATAGGACCCGTTTTGACCATCTGTTTGCCTGTGTCCATTTATGCCCATATATGGAGATATCTGTATCTGTCTGTCTGCGTCCACTTTATGCCCATATATG
This sequence comes from Nannobrachium achirus, assembly GCF_963921795.1. NCBI lineage: Eukaryota > Metazoa > Chordata > Actinopteri > Myctophiformes > Myctophidae > Nannobrachium > Nannobrachium achirus. The sequence goes on along the minus strand of NC_137829.1, from coordinate 41,725,675 downwards.
GAGATCTTTGACCATCTGTTTGCCTGTGTCCATTTATGCCCATATATGGAGATATCTGTATCTGTCTGTCTGCATCCATTTTATGCCCATATATGGAGATCTATGCAGACACAGTGCCAGTTCCGGAAAATCCTGATGTCAGACATCAGAATCCGAACCTTTCGTGCTGGTGCCGAATTTGAAATAGGGAATGAATGCCCCACCCTTTAATGCAAACCCCATGAATACCCCACCCTTTAATGCAAATCCCAATATACCTGTTGTCATAGGACCCGTTTTGACCATCTGTTTGTCTTTGTCCACTTATGCCCATATATGAAGATCTCTGCACACACAGTACCGGTTGCGGAAAACTCTGATGTCAGACATCAGCTCCGCATACGGGCATTCATTTTATTCCCATATATGGAGAACGCGCGTGCCGGTGGGACGAACGGTTCTCGAGATACGCGGATTACATACATACATACACACTCACAGAGATTTTTTGTTGATTTTTTATGATGTGATGTCACAATGAGTCAGCGCTTGCGCCGATTTCCTCCGGAACAGCCTGATGTCAACAATCAGCAATAAGGAGATTCCGAACGTTTCGCGCCGGTTAGGGAAAACCGCGCGTCGGGTCGGGTCGAGGCCAGGCACTGCACTCGCGTGCCGAATCTGAAGCCGGTGGGACGAACGGTTCTCGAGATACGCGGATTACAGACAGACACACACGCAGACAGACACGCAGAGACTTCTCGCATTTATAGATAGATTATATACATACTATATAAAAAAAAGTGCTTGTTGAAGCTAGTAGCCACCTATTGTTGCGACCGTCAGGGAGCAGTTTACTATGAAAACCTCCACCGGCCGTCCGTCCGTCCGTCCGTCCGTCCGTCCGTCACACCTTTGTGACCATCAACAAACGTCACACCTTTGTTGATGTTTAAATCGAAGAGTCTTGGTCAAATACTTCTGTTGGTTTCTGCACTGATCATTTATACAATTCAGCTGTGTTTGCTCGTGTCATCATGATGAGGTCATAAATCAGCCATGCCCAAATATAGATTTTACGGGTTTACATGCTTACTCAGTTATTCGTTATGTGAAAGTCCTATGACGTCTATGATATCTGACATCATCATACATACATTCCCTTTTATGCCCATAAATGGAGATCCCCTCTGTAGAACCAGCCACTGACATCACTGTAATGTCAGGGGAACCAAATCCCTTTTATGCCCATATATGGAGATCCCTGTGATGCCAGGGGAACCAAATCCCTTTTATGCCCATATATGGAGATATGGAGATCCCCGTGTTGCCAGGGTAACCAAATCCATTTTATGCCCATATATGGAGATCCCTGTGATGCCAGGGGAACCAAATCCCTTTTACGCCCATATATGGAGATCCCTTATGTCATCAATATTAAGCCCATATCTGTGAATATCTTTGGGTACCAGATGTCTCCATATATGGTTAAATGGTCCGATATACATCACTGGCCAGAAGACCAAGAAATGGTGCAACCTCGCCCTTTGCTTTTCTCCCTATAGGCATCTTACTGGTAGGTAGTTTAATGAGGAATGCAGTATGGTGGTAGGTAGGTAGTTATGGCCTTTGATGTAAGATTTTCACTTTCTAGGATAACTATATTTGCTATTCCCAGATGATGCCCTTTTAGGGTACCCCTCATGCCCATATATGGAGATCCCCAGGTTTTACTAATTAACATAAGTTTTATGCCCATATATGGAGATCATTGTCCCAATGTCATCAGATATATGGGCATAAATGGACACAGGCAAACTAGATGGGCTGTATGGATATCCAGATGTGTGATGTAAGTGTTTTATTCCAAATGTGGCACCCCACAGACATATTTCCAGAAACAAAATCCCTTTCATGCCCATATATGGAGATTTCTGATGTCATCAATCCCAGGCCCTGTAAAAAACATGGTTGCTATGGTATGAGCAACTTATGTCTCCATATATGGAGATTCAACTTCAATGAGTAACCATGGCAAACTGTCAACTGCCTGTATGTCTTGATAATTGGTAAAACAAACTTTTGGCCTATTTGGGGGAGTCTTACTGGTATAGTGATCTCATCTGCTTTGCTTAGCAAAATATATATGTTTTAGCATTTCTTTTTTGTTCTCTACAGGTGCGACAGCCGGCCTGCAACCAAGCTTGTTAAAGGAGTTTAGTTCACCCCCAAAATGACTTTTTTTTCCATTGATTACTCACGCCATGGAGACTTCCTAACATTCCTAAGACAATAATTTGATTACAATAAATTGACCCCCATTGAAAATCAATACAATGAAGAATTATTAAAAATAAATGACATTTCCTGTCCTATCAATGAAGGCATAAAAGCCCCAAAACAAATCTAAAAGAAAATAAAAATATATATATATTATGGAAAAACACCAGCCCACGTATTAGGAGGGTATTATCAATCAATCAACTTTATTTAGAAGACACAGGGTCCATTAAAAACGAGACACATAAAAACACATAAAATAAAATAAAAATAAAAACTGTACAGAATCATAAATAAAACATCATCTATACACAAGACAATCATACCAGTGTTCCCAGAAAGGAGACTGGTACCTGGTAGTACTGAGGCAGGGGTTGATCAACAACCCAATAATAGAGTTTTGCGACTCATTCAAACGACACATAAATCTATACATTAAATTCCTCCGAAGAGCTTGAAAAGTGCTTATACCCAGGTTACAGAACAGCTCACTAGCACTGCTCCACCTAGGTTTTCTCAGAAGTATACGTAAACAGTCATTATAGGCAACCTGAAGTTTATGCATGCTTGCCTTCTTGAACTTAACCCACAGGGGGGCGGTATACAAAGGAGTACAATATGCTCTAAAGAGGTTAGCTTTCACATTAACAGAGCAGAAATGAAATTTCCTCCCCAACATGTTAGCTTGAGCATATAATGCTCGTCGCTGCCTATACAGATCATCATCATCCGTCAACTGGTCATTTATGACATGTCCCAAATACTTGGCTTTGCTACATACAGGTAACACTTGGCCTGCCAGGTAGAAAGATGGAAAGGAAAGATTTTTATCATCCCTCGTCCTACAGGTCATGACAACACTCTTCTTAGCGTTATATTTGACATCAAAAGATAAACCATACGCTGTACAAACATCGAGCAACTGTTGAAACCCAGCACTACTGGGAGATATTACTGCCAGGTCATCCGCGTACATAAAATGATTAATTAGGGTGTCCCCAATCTTACAACCTGTTTTACACTTATTTAAAGACACAGAGAGATCGTTCATATATAAATTGAACAGGGCTGGCGAAATTAATCCCCCCTGGCGGACGCCATTGCTAACAGAGAAGGGAGCAGAGACCCCACTACCCCATCTGACCTGCATACTCTGGTTAGCATACCAGTATGACAAGATGCGAATTATGCTATCAGGAACACCCTTTTCTTTAAGCTTTAAAAACAGTTTATGATGATTGACTCTGTCAAAGGCCCGAGACGCGTCAACCAACCCCACTAGAACAGAGGAATTCTGACTTTTATATTTTTCAATGACTTCTTTCAGAGCATACACACAGAGATCAGTACCATGTTTTGCCTTAAACCCATACTGATTGTCAGTAGTATCAAAAAAAGAAGAAAGTCGATCAATAAAACTCTTTCAAGGACCTTGGACATTACACTAGCAAGAGCAATAGGTCTGTAATTGTCCAAGCTCCCAACCTTGCCAGCTTTGTCTTTGATAACAGGCACCAGGGTAACAGACAGCAAGGAATTTGGCAGTACCCCGTGTGTCAAAAGACCAGTAAAACATATAGCCAGAAGAACAGCTACCTTTGGACTGGCACGTTTAAGATGCTCAGCAGTGATATTATCAGAGCCACTGGCTTTGTTATCCTTTAACTGTTCAATAGCTTTACGGACCTCATTAGTTGAGACACCAGTGGCAGAGCTATTGGTAATCTTGTCAATTTTATATGTGTCACTTTTGACACAATTAAAAGCATGTGAGTAGTGCTCCCTCCATAGCTCTGCTATATTATTCTCCCCAGAAACACCCTCCATGTTGCAAGGTAATACAGCATTATTTCTGTTCAGAGTTCTCACCTCCTTCCAGAACCCAGTTACATTATTGCCAAGGAGCTTAGCTGCCATGGAATCTGCTCTCATACTAGCTTCATGCTTACTAATGTAACGCACCGCTGATTTATATTGCATGTTGGCCATCTTTTTATGGTCCAGGATTGGTCCCTGTCTGGGGCGACCAGCCAGGACCCACGCCTTATGGGCCTGCTTAGCTTCTGTATGGTGAGCTGCCACATACTTATTCCACCCTGGCTTAACCTTTGTCTTACTTTTGTTTTTAATATACAAGGAACTACTGGCCTCATACAAAGCCCCCACTATACAGTCATAGAAGGTACAGAGGTCCTTGCTATGAGTATTAACTTTACAATTCACATCCGAACAAAAAATTGCATCATAGGGCAACAGTAGATCATTGAACAGCTCATTAGTTCTCCCAAAATAAGACAGAATATCATTATTTGAAAGTTTGGACCAATCTAGTTTAGTTTTAACAGCACTATTAACCTCTTTGGTCATTTCAGGAAGTCTGTCAACATCAAGCACCAATACCACAGGGACATGGTCAGACATGGATGCCTCATAGATTATTTCCATAGATTTTAAATTAGCATGCGCATCAGCAGTACAAATGCAATGATCAAGCCATGAAGTTGTGTGCCATGCTTCACTTATGTAAGTGTAACTCTCTGCAGGTAACAATAACTGACTAGATAATAAGAGTCCACATAAAACATAATGGGTGTTCTTGATTGCAAACGAATGGGCATAAACATTATGTTGTGATGTCATGGGAGCCACTCTAACAGAATCCCTTTTATGCCCATATATGGAGATCCCTGATGTCATCAATATTAAGCCCATAACGGGACTTCGTATGGAGGAAGACAGCCCATATCTGTGCGGCTGGTTCAGAAAGGGATCTCCATGTATGGGCATAAAAGGGATGTACGATATACTATCTCCATATATGGGTAACTGGTCCGATTCACTGGCCAGATGGCCAAGAATTGGCACGACCTCGGTCGCATGTCACCCTGAGGCGTTGTACTAGTAAATCTAGATGGTTAAAATTGAGTGGGAAGTTACAATGGGTGTGTATGGGGAGGGGTCCTAGAGGAGGAGGGCCTGGTAACATTTACATCAAATATCTAAATATTGAATCAAGCTAATTAAAAACTGTTCAGGGTGTTAATAAAAGCCAGATTAGACGATAAAATGACCAAAAGTTTTTTTTTTTTAATATCCCTTTAATGGCATAACGTTTTTAGTTTTAGCTTTTGTAGGTTTAGGTTATCATGAGAATGTAGGCTAATCTATGATCGGCAATTTTAAACAAACCTGTCCCACAACAACCTAGCTCCAGCCCCTGAATCGCTAGCCTTGCCCATTAAAAGAAACTATTCTGACGAAATGTAAATGTCAGGCTTGTCCAAACTCTCAGGAATAGAGGGGGAAATTCCCAGTGGAACAGATGGATCACTCCTTAAAAGCTGCATTTCATGCTGTGCTGCATTCCATTTGTCTTCTCTTGTCCTGCCTCACAATTTGCAGATGATCTCTTAGCTGTAATAATATGTCAGATTTGTTCATTACGTTTTGCATTGGAAACTGTGTTTGTGTTGTCAGATGTACTGTAGGAGAATGGCCTTCTAACCCTGACACCGATGTCATCTGTGCATTTGGCAAAATGATGAGTGCTCACCGTGGGGAGGTCATTTGCTCTGTCATTACAGGTAACATTTGTGCTTAGTTATCTATTAGTATAGGTGCCATAATGAACTGGATGAATTCATTCTGAATAAATTAATATTTTGAACAAGCTTCTTGAAGATGTGCTTTGTGAACATCTCATAAAATGCATGTATTTTGATCATTGGCTTTTCATGCTTTACAATACTGTAGGACAATTTCAGTCATCGATTAATTTCTGAATTTGATTATTTGTTTTATAACAAAACTTTGGTTTCTGTGTCTTTTATACCGTAGTTCTGTTCATAATAAAGGGTTAGGGTTAGGGTAGATGTGTTTTGTAAAGTTTTTGAAAATAAATAATTTCACCTGCCATTATCTGAAGTGGACCATGTACTTGTACTACATACGGTAAAACGGCTCCATCTAGAGGTGTCAATTTGTAATTTTCAAGAGTGGCAGTGCACACTGATTGATTGATTGAAGAATTTATTAGAAGTTTGCAATAGAAAAAAGTACAGTTTCATGACAGTACAAATCACTGGTACTAGAAAGCCGAGGCTTATTTCCACAGGAACCACACTAAGTATCTCATATAACATTGAAAGACAGACGGATAGAACATAGTACTTTATCTAGGATAATATCAGTTTCAAAAGCATAACATCAAATACAAAGGCAGAAAGAAAAAGAAAGAAAAAAAGGGGGGGGGGCATGGGGGCTTAGTCTATTTACAAGTCACGGGTAGCAGCTGTCTGAAGGTGACTTTTCATACCAATTTTGAAGGAGGCTAGGGATTTGCTCTCCTTTAGGGCTTGAGGAAGGGCGTTCCACATGTTGATGGTGTAGCAGGAGAACGAGTTAGAGCCTTGTTTAGTGTTAAATCTACGTTGATGATGATTAGTGGAGCTGCCTCTGGTGTTGTGATTGTGAACATCCTTGACCTTTAAGAAGTAGTTTGTCAGGTACATGGGAATCTTGGAGGTGTAGTGTATCTTGTACACCAGGCCCATTGCAAGATGCTGTACTCTGTCAGCTACTTTGAGCCATCCCACGCTTTCGTGGTGATGATCGGTAAGGTGGGTCAGAGGAGGGAGACCAAGCACAACCCTAATTAGTTTGTTTTGGGCTGTTTGGAGCTTTAACTTTAAGGCAGCTGGGGCGTCGCGAATCTCGCGATACCAGACAAGGACTCCGTAATCAATGAGGGGCCCAATAAGAGCACCTCCTAGTGTCTTTCGGGATTTAATATTGATCAGCGGGGCAACCCTTTGCAAGAAGCGAATTCGTTGGTTGACTTTATTGATTACCTTGGTGGTCATTTTTTCACTGGATAGGTTAGCCTCCAGGATGCAACCCAGGTAGCAGATGTAGTTTTTTCTTTCTATCACAGTGTCACCTACTTTAATTGTGAAGTTCTCAACTAGGCTAAGTTTCTGACTAGATCCAAAGAGGATACATTCAGTTTTGCCTATGGTGAATTGAGAGTCTGTTGTCATTGAGCCAGGTGCAGATCTTGTTAAGTTCACAGTTAAGGGCCTTTTCAACCTGCGATATGTCTCTGCCTGAGACTAGGAGAGCCGAGTCATCCGCGAACAGAAACTGCACTGCACATGAAGTGCAATTTATCAATGGTGGGTGCTGAAACCTGCCAAAGTGATTCAATGTTGTGTATGTGTGGGTGTCTAAATGTGATAAAAGTCAAATGTATTTCATTTAGTTTAGTTTACAGCATAATACAGACTAAACTAAACAAGCAATTATTTTGGGGTGCCATGATCCCCTCCCCCCCCCCCCCCCCCCCCCCCAAAAAAAAAAGGGGAAAAAAAACAAAAAACAACATGATCAGGTAGACCTATTAGGCTCCGTACAGACATTTGTGTGAAACATCTTCTCCGTATCGTCTGAGAATGGCCACTGGGGGCACCGTACTAATGCATTGTCAATGGAAGGTTGTTTGGTGTTTTGTCGTTGCCGTGTCTCTTGGCCAAAAGACAGGCTGTGGTTGAGCTAGAGACACGGCAACGACAAAAAACCAAACAACCTTCCATTGACAATGCATTAGTACGGCGCCCCCAGTGGCCATTCTCAGACGATACGGAGAAGATGTTTCACGCATATGTGTGAGTCCAGCCTTATGATTATACTAGGAGAAAGATCTTTTCCATCAAAGTGTACGGAAAGTGTTAAAATTATGTTTTTATGTGGTGACCAAGCTGAGGTTAGCCACACCCACAGTGGGTGTATGGTAAAAGGGCAGGGGGTGATTTTATGATGTCATTAAATCTGTGTTTTTCGATTTGGCCTTTTGACTCAGTGGCTTTCAGCTTTCAGGAAGAAACCAAAAATACACAGGGAAGTCAAATTTGTACATTAAAATCCCACCCGGTGGTCTATTAGAGCAAGGGTCTTCAACAGGGGGTCCGGGACCCCTAGGGGGTCCCCAAACTTACTACAGGGGGTCCTCCAAATCTTTGTATGATAGAAACTTTTTTTCTCCTTTTTTATATTAACCACTTGAACCCTAGAGTAGATAAATTTAGCCAAAAATAGCAGATCTACAAGCTCATAACGTCTGGCGCTGCAAGGCTTTGTGAGCTTGTAGATCGGCTATTTTCGGCAAAGAGGTTTGGTGTAGATAGTAGGGGAGCCTATGTATCAGATTCTGTTGGCCGTAATTTTGGAATGTTAATTTTTGGAGACATGTATATCTTGATTCTTGGGGTTCTCAGAATGCCAAAAAAACATGTCTCCAATTTTTCTTTTTGGGTTTAGCTGGTGTAATTAGCATAATTAGTCAATTAATTGCCCAAAACAGGAAATGGCAATAACTTTGCTTCTAGGTAACTTATAAAGGTGATCTAAGAGTCTAAGTCGATGTTTGTGAGGTCCAGAAATTAATCTGTTACCATTTTGAAGTCATACAAACTTTCCTAATTAGCATAATTAGCATAAATTATGCAACAACGAGGTGAAAATAAGCAAATTGCTTATTTTTTTCAGTTTTAGTCAACTTTGAAAGCTTCTCACAGACTTTAAGATGTAAGTTTACAAATCATCAATTATCATCATCCTATAAATAAATCATGCAACCCTGTATCTGTGTAATAATTACGTAATAATCACACCAAAACCAGAAAGCTATATTTCTTTGCTTCAAGTTAATTAATAAACATGATCTTACAGACAGTGTAAGTCTGTTTGCAAGACTAGAAAGTATTCTCTTTCCATAACTAGGATATCTAACCTTCCCTTATTAGCTTAATTTGCATATATATCCTTCATATAAAATAAAGAACAATATGAGAAATGGTCACAGAATTATCAGATTGTTTATTCTCAGAAAATATTGTAAACACATTTAAATAGAAGGGTCTCCATCTTTTTGTCGTCAACACCAATTCCCAACACCAATGCCTTGCTTACATTACAACACACCTATTCATCTGCCCCACACATGCACATCTCAGAGCAGTTAAAACGTTAAGATCGACAAGAACAATGTGACACGCACTGGGATTTCTTGCAGCCACATTTGATCAGTTGGGTATTATGGGTAATGGTGGCTGGAGCTGGGGGTTCCCGTGTTGTGACTGGCACCAGTTGTTCTCCCTCAGCCTCCATCCATATTCAGTTACTGGTGGTATCTGTGGGTTATGTACGTGGTCCTGACTCCTCATACCATATTGCCTTGTAATGGGAACGGGCAATGGCTTGATGTAATGCTCCTTGTGTAGGTGGCAGCTTATCGGCTTCTAATTGGTTCTTTGTGAATAACCTCCACCTGAGCTCACCAACATCCACAAGATTTGTACCGGGCTTGTGCAGCTGGCAAACAAATGTTTCAACCTTTTTTTCTGTGTCAGAACTGAGCTTTTTTGTAATACCTAGAGTAGCAAATGCAAATGGGAAAGCCATCATGGATCAAGACATGTTCCCAGTGGGCTGACCACTTCATAGCCACACTGGACAGGAACATAGTGAGACTCATGTAGTATTTGACCGCTATGGCATTGCATCTTCACTGAAGGATGCCACATGTAAGCGACACCAGGGTGGCAAGCCCCCTACCACTTATGATGTGGAAGACAACACACCGATAGGGAAGGTGTCAGAAAAACTATTCTTGTCAGGTATCCACACCAAAGATGAGCTGATTGTCTATCATAATCAAGGCAAGATGTCCACTCAAACTCTATTGATGTACAGTAAAACATACCAGGGTATGAAAACTTACCAGGGTTCCATGCCATCATGGAACTGACCAGACAGGCCATTTTGTTGGCAAGGGAAAGTTAACCTGTTGGCAAGCTCTAAACCGATGTCCTGTGGGGGTGGTATTTGCATTTGATACTCTAGGCACTACAAAAAAGCTCAGTTCTGACGCAGAAAAAAATTAATAATAAGATTTAAGCATTTGTTTGCAAGCTGTACGAGCCCGGTACAAATCTTGTGGATGTTGGTGAGCTCAGGTGGAGGTTATTCACAAAGAAACAATTGGAAGCCGAGAAGCTGCCACCTACACAAGGAGCATTACATCAAGCCATTGCCCGTGCCCATTACCAGGCAATGGTATGGTATGAGGAGTCAGGACCACATACATAACCCACAGATACCACCAGTAACTGAATATGGATGGAGGCTGAGGGAGAACAACTGGTGCCAGTCACAACACGGGAACCCCCAACTCCAGCCACCATTTACCCATAATACCCAACTGATCAAATGTGGCTGCAAGAAATCCCAGTGCGTGTCACATTGTTCTTGTCGATCTTAACGTTTTAACTGCTCTGAGATGTGCATGTGTGGGGCAGATGAATAGGTGTGTTGTAATGTAAGCAAGGCACATCTGTTGGGAATTGGTGATGATGACGATGGAGACCCTTCTATTTAAATGTGTTTTCACAACTTTCTGTAAATATTAGAATAAACAATCTGATAAATCTGTGACCATTTCTCATATATATATATATATATATATATATATATATATATATATATATATATATATATATATATATATATATATATCCATCCATCCATCCATCCATCTTCAACCGCTTATCCGGAATCGGGTCACGGATATATATATATATATATATATATATATATATATATATATATATATATATATATATATATATACATGCAAATTATGCTAATAAGGAAAGGTTAAATATCCTAGTTATGGATAGAGAATATTTTCTAGACATGCAAACAGACTTACACTGTCTGTAAGATCATGTTTATTAATTAGCTTAAAGCAAAGAAATAGAGATATTTCTGGTTTCGGTGTGATTATTACATAATTATTACACAGACAAAGTGTTGCATGATTTATTTATAGGATGATGATAATTGATGACTTGCAAACATACATCTTAGAGTCTGTGAGAAGCTTTCAAAGTTGACTAAAACTTAAAAAATGCAGCAATTTGCTTATTTCCACCTCATTTTTGCATAATTTATGCAATTTATGCTAATCAGGAAAGGTTGTATGACTTCACAATGGTAACAGATGAATTTCTTGACCTCACAAACATGGACTTAGACTCTTAGATCACCTTTATAAGTTACCTAGAAGCAAAGTTATTGCCATTTCCTGTTTTGGGCAATTAATTGTCTAATTATGCTAATTACACATGCTAAACCCCAAAAGAAAAATTGGAGACATGTTTTTTTGGCATTCTGAGAACCCCAAGAATCAAGATGTACATGTCTCCAAAAATTAACATTCCAAAATTACGGAAATACATAGGCTCCTCTACTAAGAGGGGGGAAAGTTTATCGTGTATTGACGGTTCAAGTGGTTAAATATCTGAAAACACATGACATGAATCCAAAATACACTGATTATTGTGCTGTCAAACAATGAAACTACTGTATATGGAATCTATGAACAGGTTGTGGGGGTCCCTGCTTCATCTCTCTCTCAACTAAGGGGTCCTTGGCATGAAAACGTTGAAGACCCCTGTATTAGAGTAATGTTAACTCCATAGACACAAAACTGAAAAAGTACAAAACTATAGCACCACCTCTTTAACATGTAGGCTATTTCTCACTCACACCACCATGAGCATTAGACATAGTTAATTTTTTAAAACAGATTAAAACGTGTCTCTCAAATTAAATACATTGAATGTGTGTGTTTAATCCTGATAATGTTGATATCAAAACAAGGGGTCGTGTGTGTCTTTATAAGCACAAAGCAGTTGGGTACAAGTCTGCCCCCAAATATCTGACAGCGAAGTGAGAGGTTTGTAAACATTGCACATCCTGGACTGTACCAATAAAGCAAGTGGGTTTTTAGAAGAAAAACGACACCTCTTAATAGAGGCGTTTGTGGAGAGACAGGTTTAATTTTTTGGCTTCAAGCTTCGAATGAGCAGCACGTCATGTTCGTACAAACAGCTGTAGGGAAGCTGCAAGCTTTGTTGACTTAAATGTGGAGGAAGGCTTTGCAGACACATTAGCGTTAACATGGAGACACCCCACCCCCTTCATATCAGGAAGTGCGCTCTTCTCTTCGTTTTCAGTACTGATGCGACCTGGCGTTTACCAACCGGTCTGAGGCCTTAAACTAGATGCAGAATTACCAAATTAAGAGTGAACGTTTTAAACTCAAATCTTTAGGCCTACATCTGGGGATCCCTGTAACGAAATATTTTGGGATGGGCTCCGTGGACCAAATACATATAATTTTGGGGGGCCTTGACATGGCCCAATACATTTTAGGGTCCTTACTTATACTTATTATACAAAGGTCTTATAAATCCTTTTTTTTATTATAAAAAAACAAACAAAAAAAACGTATGTTGCTATATCAGTGGTTCTCAAACTTGATATGTATTTGGCCGCGGACCCCATCTCAAAATATTTTTGTTCCAGGGAACCCCAGAAGTTAAAGGGATATTTCATTTTCAAAAAAACTTTTTGTAATTTTATCATCTAATCAGGCTTTTATGAATACCCTGAACAGTTTTTAATTAGCTTGATTGACTATTTAGATATTAGGCCAGGGCCTCTCCCCACACACACCCATTGTAACTTAAAACTTCATTTTAACCATGATAGATTCATTCAAAACACCCATTATTTTTTCTGGTGACTCATACTACCCTCGTGAGCAGGCCGTGTTTTTCGATAATTTTTTTCATTTATTTGTAATAATTATTTTTTTGTATTTCATTTTTTCCATTTTCCCAAATAATTGTAAAAAATAAATGAAAAAGTTATCTAAAAAACACGGCCTGCTCACGTATTAGGAGGGTAGTATCCATGGGTAGTATGAGTAACCAGAACAAAATAATGTGTGTTTTTAATGAATCATGGTTAAAATGGAGTTTGAAGTACAATTTTGGGTGTGTATGTGGAGAGAGGCCCTTCCACTGCTCCCTGTTGAAAGTGGAATATCCCTTTAAGCCCTAAAAGCTAGATGCAGAATATCTATTCTGCATCTAGCTTAGGGCCTCAGACCCGTTGGCAAAAACGAGCACGCATTACTTTTACTGATCAGCTGAGTCTATGCTCCCACCCCGTTGCGTTATTATGATTGTCTGTCTCGGATACTGAGGAATGGATGTACAGCTGCTCTTCACCTGACGAATAACGAGTGGTTTGCCTGTGTTTTTTTTTAAATGTAACTTTATCCATAATAACTGATCGATGCGCGATTTGGCCGGCCATCGCTTATTTGAATGGGATTTGACTGAAGTGCTCGACCCAATCGCGGGCTTGTTTCGCAGTTGGTGAGTCATGTTGATGCATCATCTTCTATAGCTTAAACTGTTGTTGTTGACAGTTGACCACCACGCCATCATTATACTTTGGCCACAGCGCAGGAATTGTTCTTTTGGTGCGTAGAATAGATTGCTTCATTATCTGGAGAGAGAAATGATTGATATACCCTTTGAATGGCGAGCTATCGCAGAATACCACGAGCTACTCCGCAATTGTTGTAAAGTATTATTAAAATGCAGCGCTCGTTTCAGTATGGTGAAGTGTTATATAATGTTTATAGTCACTTAGTTATTGCACATACTGTGGTCGATAAATACTGGCATGGTTGTCATTGATTTTCTCCTGTATACAGTGCGTTACTGGCACAACTGCAGGGCACACAATTACAGTAGCCTAAGCTACTGGAGGCCAAAGCAAAAGCCAAGGCAGTGTCATGGTTTCATTTGGCAGTCTTCATTGATGTAGGTTAATATCACATTCTATCACTGACGTGTGAGAAATGTATAGGGAAACCCTGAATAAATTAGTATAGAAACACAATTAATAAGCTGCTTATAAACAGGTAGCCCTACCGATGATACATTTAAGAAATGATCATCCTATTATGTTACTGGGGGAAAAAAGTCAAGATGGCAAAGAGAAAGATCCAAGTGAGTGGGTGTGATGTCACATGGCAGGAGCTTCACATAATGAGAGGTAGAGCAGAACACAAAGGCACTGCTCTACAGACGTGTAATAAAAAGGGAAATGGTCAGATGAGTCACCCATCACAATATTCGCTAGTTGGCAGGTGCATGTTTGGCACACCATGACAATGGTACAGGCCTGTTTCTGAATGCTTGTCTCTTATGTTGGGGGGGCTTTTTGTCCTGTCATAATTTGGGCCTGGCATAATTTGGGCCCACATGTCTCCTTAGAGCAGGGGTCTTCAACAGAGGGTCCTCAGAGTTACTACAGGGGGTCCTCCAAATCTTCCAATCCTTTTTTATATTAACAACTTGAACCCTATAGTGTCCATATTCTGAGAATGCCAAAAATAGCAGATCGCAAGGCGTTGTGAGCTTGTAGATAAGCTATTTTCGGCAAAGAGGTTTGGTGTAGAAGGGAAAAAGAGCAGGCTAAGTACAGAGTGAAAGGTCAGGTTTATTAGGTAATGACGGCTCAAGTAGTTAAACATCTAAAAACACAAATTTACATGAATCCAAAATACTGCTTATACTGTCCCTGCTTCGTCTCTCTCTCAACTAAGGGGTCCTTGCCTGAAAACGGTGAAGACCCCTGCCTTAGAGGGAAGGGTCACTGTAAAGGCAATACAAAGTTATAATTGTCAGTGATCACCTTTATCCTATGATGACATTTCTGTCCTGATGGGAATTATGTGGTAGTGAGAGATAGGGTTGGCATCTGGAACAGGAGGAATCGAGACGAACCGGATCCAACATTGAGGAACTAGAATCGGTTCCATTACATTTGGAACCATTTCTGGAACAGTTTTTTATCACACTGTCAGAGCTGGTATGTGGACTTCATTACAATTACAATAATACTGGTGGTTCTCAAACGTTTAAATTTCAAGGACCATCGCTACTGAGAGTGTACAAATGAAACCAAATGGACCATATGTGGTCTTGGACTGACATAATGTTAGACATTGCTCCCCTCCACATCATCCAAACACCAAACGATGGAATATTATTTAGTTAGGAATTAGAATGGTAAAAATACTACTAACAACTAAATAAGCAACACTTTATGTTGGATTTTCTTTTAATCTCGCTCTCTCTTTCTTTCGCACACACACGCAAACACACACACACACACACACACACACACACACACACACACACACACACACACACACACACACCGCATTATCACCTGGCCATGACATGTTGACACAAGCTGGAAGTGAAAGTGTTTATCTTTCTTCTTCAACTTGTTCTACATAATTTGTTTATCTAGGGCACAGTTTGATTTGCATTGATAATCTCAACGTTTTCTTTCTAGCTTAATGTGTCATCGCAATCCTTAACATTTCCATGCTCGCTGCTACTATCATCACTAGTTAACTGTACATCATGCCAGACGGTCAGAGTAGTGTGATTGCAATATTGTTACAGTATATTCAATGTCGGCATTAGATGCTCCATTTCCCCTGGTCTCTCTTAGGGATGGGACGATACGCGATATTATCGTTTATCGTGATAAAAAACACTCACGATAATCGTATCGTGGAGATTTAATCTATCGTGAAATCGTCCGGCGTCATGCACTGGAATCAATTCACCTTTTATTTGTGGAGCTTCATATCCGGTAAACCCTCTATAATTGGTAAAGGGTACATATAATATACGTACTGTTTTATCAAATGTCTTTGCCAAAAAATAGCCGATCTACAAGCCCGCGTTGTGAGCTTGTAGATCTGCTATTTTTTGCCAAATGTTCCGCCCCATGATAATGGATTTTGATTATCGCAATATCGTAAATCGTGATTTATTTTGTCTCGATAATCGTGATATGAAGTTTTCATATTGTCACATCCCTACTCTTTCTCTCTCTCTCTCTCTCTCTCTCTCTCTCTCTCTCTCTCTCACTCTCTCTCTCATAATATATGCCATTTACTGTATCTATCCTCCTTCACTGTCCTGGGGCAGCAACTGGATCAGGCAGAGCCCTTCTCTTAGCACGTGTTTTAAGGGTTGATGACAAAGCCTCTCTCAGCTCAGCTACAGGGAGTCCAGATGTCCCGGCTGTCTTTATGGCTCTAATCCCGTCTCTTTTCATCCAGAGAAATACACAGATCACAGCCTTTGCCACGTGCAATAAAAACTAAATGGTGGAGGATATTGTATCTAAAATTCTCTGCTCACTACGATGAATCTATTCAAACATGCATTCAGAAAGATACATAGTGATCGTGTGGCTTTAATATCTCCATTAGGCATTTTTAGCCTAGTGAAACATTACTCATGCACATTAATCAACATTTAATCACAGAATGCCTCCCCTAATGCCCCACTCCGGGCGATAATACAGAACATTTAGGTGCAAAAGAGCTTTATTTTAGGAAAATCCTGATACCTGCAGTCATAGTTGGCCTTAAAAAGCCTCACTGAACAGGTCTGGTGTAATTACTGTTTTGTATCGCTGTTGTTACTGTGTGCTCATGTTTGCTAAACAACAAAACAGGTGCAACGGTTAATCAAACTAATCGATTGTGAAAAAATAATCCATTTTAATAAAATAATCAAACATTTTTAATTGGATTGATTAAAAAATATATCGGAACATGGCAGATTTACAAATTCACAATGCATCAGATCAGAATCAGATTTGTGTACGTTTCTGGTGTACAACAAAGAATAACATAGGGCTTGCAGTAAGTGGTTAATCACTAATCGATTTAGTCGATTATATATAATTTATATATTTTTAAGCCTTTTTCGGCTATTCGATTCATTGAAAAAGGAATCGATTTTGCATAGCAAATAATCAGTAGTTGCAGCCCTAGTGACACATACTGTACCTGTACAGTGCCATCCCCTTGTGGGACAATGAAAGTCTAAAGTCTGTCCCATTCTGGTTCTTGCATCAACCCCAAGGCATCTCGCTGTGTGGATGCAGGATGCAATATCCTTGTTTGTGTTATCCTGGGTCAGTCCCAGCTTGTTTTCTTCCTCATGGCAGTGCATGCAGTGTGCCTCTACTATTTGTGTGTGTTTGAAGGAACTCCTCCTTCCTCCGAATGAGAGGCCGGTCAGCAAGACAAGTAAGTCCCGGCTGACCCGGGGCGGCCATGAATGAAAACGTTGTCCCCATTGGCCATGGGTTTGTGTCAGTGAACAGCACAAATTGGCTAATTTTGTTTTCCACAAACAGCCCTCAGACGCCGCAACAGGACAGGACACAGACAGTGGAGGGGGATTGATTCTTGATGATGATACTTTGATAAAAAAAACCTTCCTCACTTTTGTCCCATTCTCAACCTAGATATTTGCCTCACCTGCTCCTCCCCAGAACGTGTTATTCTGAGCATGCTGGGACGAGACTGATGCATCATGGATCCTGAGGAGCTCGAGCTGCAGAATGACTACCGTTACCGTAGTTACGGGGCAGTCATCGAAAAGGCGTTGCGAAACTTTGAGTCCTCCACGGAGTGGGCCGATCTCATCTCCTCCCTGGGCAAGCTCAACAAGGTATGGTTCATATCATACCCCTCAGCTCCTCGTGACATTCTGCAGATGGATTAAACTTGAATGAAATTGCTAAGCAATCATCTCAATGCATTTTCACAATTGTGAGAAAGAAAATAAAGACTGTTGCAGCTCAACCACCAAGGAGCTTGAACAGCACAGTGCCAAAAGCAAAGAATTCTTCAACTATTCAACAAACTGAAACCAGCGTTTCATGATTACAAAAATGTCATCTCAATGATTAAAATATAATTAAAATTCGACGATTCTTTACATTTTGCCTTATAGTTTGTAACTCAATGAAGGCTTTGAAACGTGAATGTTTCATGATTAAAGTTTATTAAGTTCTCCCAGGTGTTGCTGACATTCCCCTTTCGTAGTGGTACAATTGTGATTTGTGAGTTTCAGTTACTGAAAAATGAGCTATTTGTGGATATGAATTTTCTTATACTGTATTATGTTGAACAATCTGAGTTTTGACTGAAGTTGGGTGTAATATTTACAGTATGATGACAAATCCAGTGTAAATTTAGTGCTGAGTGCGTAAAAAAAAAAAGTGAGAGAGAAAAAGGTCCAAATTCGTACATTCTGAGTTGGGCACTGATGATTTTACTTTTATCATTCAATTAGAGGTGTGGTCTCTAGACAGACAAACAGTATTTAAACATCAAAGTTATATGTTGACGTATTGACTCAAGTTCTCTAAAATCATGGGGTAGTTGGTGTGTTGGTAGTACATTCTCTCCCTCAACAGCAGTTTAGTGGTCAGAATGGACTTTGGACTATACGTTTAGCTTTATGTTCACAGAGTTTGTTTTGGAGTGTCACTATGTGTGGATTTGTAAGAATGATAGCTTACAATTAGCCTGCTTCCAGACCAGAGACCCCGCCCACTCTCAGAGTGGACTCTTTCTCTGGTCTGGAGCTTAGTACATGAATCGGTTTTTATTTTCGGCTGTCCAATGAGCGCGCAGGGTGGGGGTGGGGGTGGGGTGGGTCTAACGAATATCCAATCCGCGCAGCAGTTAAAACGATTCAAACGAAGTTCACACACACACACACACACACAGGCAGGCAGGCTGAGGAAGGCACACACACACACACGCACGAGCGCACTGATTTCACCAAGCTGTTTAATGTTGATTACAAGTTTCTGGTCGCAGTTCTGTGTGGAAGCAGTCACTGGCACAGACAGAGACACACACACAATCACACACACACTCCCCGACGGTGCGTCGCGTCCACCGTGCGTCTCGATCACCGTGCGTCGCGATCACTCGCGCGCGGACACACGCGTGCACGCTCGCAAAAAAGTCCCCCGTAAATCGCTCAGAATGGAGCACAGTTTCAGACTAAAGCGTGAGCTGAGTCTGAAATCAGGCTAGCTTACAATACCCACACGAAGAGGAATGAGTGAGGAAGAGATAATGAACAACTGTTCTAGACTTGAAACATTTTGTTGTTGTTCCCACCATAACTAAGCAACAGACAAATGTGTGCCCTTGGGATGGGACGATAAGTGATATTATTATCGTTTATCGTGATAAAAAAAAACACTCACGATAATCGTATCGTGGAGATTTAATTTATCGTGATATCGTCCTCCGTCATGCACTGGGATCAATTCACCTTTTATTTGCCGAGCTGCATTATCCGGTACCATTTAAACCCTCTATAATTGGTAAAGGTACAGTACTTATAATATAGGCCTACGTACTTGACACAGTCTTTTTTCACTCTCTATCAAATGTCTTTGCCAAAATAAAATAGCCGATCTACAAGCTCACAACGGTTTGCAATGCGACGCGTGGTGAGCTTGTAGATCGGCTATTCTTTGCCCAATGTTCCACCCCAGGATAATGGATTTTGATTATCGCGATACTATCGTAAATCGCGATTTCTTTTGTCACAATCGTCGTGATATAAAATGTTTGTATCGTCCCATCCCTAGTGTGCTCTACAGTAGTTTCCTTTTTGAGATTACGTTTTTCTTTATTTAAGTTACAAGTCAATCATAAAGCATTTTAGTCAGCTGTGTCTGTTTTCTTATTCCACTGTATTCTGTCTCATTCTGAACCTCTCTCCCTCTCCTTCTGTCTATCTCTCCCTTTCTCTCTCTGCCTCTCCATCCACCTTCTGTTCTCTCTCTCTCTCTCTCTCTCTCTCCCCATTCCTCTCCCTCTGCGTATCAGGCATTGCAGAGTAACCTTCGCTACTCTCTGCTGCCCAAGAGGCTGATCATCGGGAAGCGTTTGGCCCAGTGCCTGCACCCTGCCCTGCCCAGCGGGGTGCACCTCAAGGCCCTGGAAACCTACGAAATCATTTTCAAAATCATCGGGACAAAATGGCTGGCCAAGGATCTGTTCATTTACAGGTGAGTGAAGCGGGAACAGACCTGAGACTTCTTATTACTCCGGGAGTGTAAATACCGATATATATATATGGGTAGGGCTGTCACGATTATGACATTTTACATGATGACTACAGTATTTTCTGGACTATAAGGCGCACCTGACTATAAGGCGCACTGTCAATGAATGGTCTATTTTCAAACTGTTTTCATATATAAGGCGCACCTGACTATAAGGCGCACATAATAGACGCTACCGTTGCGTTATGCATCCAACAGATGGAGCTGTGCTAAAGGGAATGTCAATGAATGATCCATATATAAGGCGCACTGGACTATAAGGCGCACTGTAGTTTTTTGAGAAAATTAAAGGCTTTTAAGTGCGCCTTATAGTCCGGAAAATACGGTAATTGTCACTCAAATAATTATGGCAGATATGACACGTAACCTAAATATACAAAGACATTACTGACATATTTGACAACTTTATACTTAAAGAAGAACATTGATAGTGTAAATCTACATCTACAAGCATCTACAAGCTCACAACGTGTCGCGATGCGACGCGTTGTGAGCTTGTAGATCTGCTATTTCCACTACCTTTTGAAAGTGTTTGAAACCATATTAACACTTCTCAACATGGAAACAATTATGAAAAATAATCACGATTATGTCAAATAATCACGATTAGACGATTATGTAGTAATCGTGACAGCCCAATATATGGGTCTGATTCTGTCCATGTTTACACTCTTTAGAGCTACAAGAACACTGAGGATTTATACTGTGTGGTTATTTACGAGTCTGTGCACCAGTGTCTCTGTAGGACTGATGTCACAATATGTTGTTTGTGTACGTTTCATTTCCTTCCTTAGCTCGGGATTGTTCCCATTGTTGGGCCACGCAGCGATGGCTGTGAAGCCTGTGTTATTGACGTTGTACGAGCGCTACTACCTCCCCATTCAGAAGGCCTTGCTGCCCAGCCTCCAGGCGTTCATAACAGGACTACTGCCTGGACTGGAGGAGGGCCTGGAGGTCTATGATAGGTACACTCACTCTCTCTCTCTCTCTCTCTGTGTCTCTATGGGGCCTTTTCTACCGGCAAAGAACCGGTTCTGGTTCTTTCTCCAAGCAAGCCGGTTCGCAAGAACGAACCAAGGTTCCAAGAAAGTTGAACCGGCACTGGTTCTGGAACCGGTTCTTTGCTGGTGGAAAAGGCCCCTATGTGTGTCTGATTTGATGGCAGATTCCAACAGACCGTGCACCCCTGCTTCCCTAGTTAATGGTTCTATAGAATGCTTTTTATAGATGCTAATATATTTTGCCTTATGAAATGCGTTGCGCTCTAAATTATTTTTGTTCTGTTATTCATACAGTAGGTTCATACAGTATATGTTGTTTGTTGTAAGTCGTAACATTTTGTACTGCTGCTATCCCTCATAAAATAGGTCTTGTAATGGGATTCTGTATAAATAAAGGTCAAACAAAATAAACACACTCACGCAATCTTAACTCTTCAGCTGTCATCCAACCAAAGCACCAAAACAGTTGTTAGTCTACCAGACAGGTGGTTTCATTATTCAGATTATATACCTTTATCTCTTACCCTTTTCGTTTTCCTCCCCACTCAGGACGGATGCCTTGCTGCTGAAGCTGTCGGTGCTGATGGGCCAGCAGGTGTTCTATGGCGCCCTGTGGGGCAGCATGCTGGTCAGCCCCCTCGTCCGGCTGCCCGCCACTCACTTCATCGTCAAACACTTTGACCGCATGGCGCCCCCGTACCAGCGGGCACAGATGCTGGGTTACGACCACCAACTGGTGGTGAGTATCTGTCTCTGTATGACTGTGCGTGTGTGTGTTTGTTTGTTTGCCTCTCTGTGTGTGAGCCAGTGTTGTTTTTGACAGCAGATTTTGATTTAGTTTTAATCATAGTCTTTGGAATAAAATGTCATTTAGTTTTAGTCATAATTTAGTCACCTGAAAAGTTTTAGTTTTAGTCTAATTTTAGTCGACTAAATATCATATGATTTTAGGTGACTAAATCTACAGTTCATTTCGTCAACTGAAATGTATTTTGGCGGGCCTTAATGGCATCGTAATGACTGATTTTAAACTTGTTTGAGTGCTGAAATTAGCTGATTGTGAGCTTGTGTTGAGAGCAACCAAACATAAAATGACTCTCTTCTCCACTAGTCCCTCCCTTTTAGTCTTGTAAAATTTTAGTCTAGTTTTTATTTTGTTGACGTAATTGTCAATATATTTAGTCTTAGTTTCAGTCATCACAGCTTAGTTTTATTTCGTTTTCGTCAGTGAAAAAAACACAGTCGACAAACATTTTTCGTCATAGTTTTAGTCGACGAAATCAACACTGGTGTGAGCTCCAAAACGCGCAGGAGTAAACTTTTTTAAAGAGATGGTGCCATAGTTTTTACTTTTTCTGTTTTGTATGTGTCTATGAAGTTAACATTACTCTAATAGACCATGGGGTGGGGTTATAATGTGCAAATGTGCCTTCCCTGTGTATTGTTGGTTACTTCCTGAAAGCTGAAAGTCAAAAGGCCCAACTGAAAAACACAGTAAATTACATCATATAATCAACCCCTCCCCTTTTACCATACACCCAACACTGTGGGCGTGGCTAACTTCACCTGGGTCACCACCCACCTGCAAACCAGGCATACTTAATGAACCGGTGGGTGTGGTCACATAAAAACATAATTTTAACACTTTCTGTACACTTTTTTGGAAAAAATCTTCCTCCTAGTATCTCAGTTTGTCTCCGTCTGTCCCCAGGTGAAATCGGTCTGCCTGTGTCTACAGGACACTAATGTCCTGGTCCAAAGGAACACATTGGAGATCCTCCTGTACTTTTTCCCCTTTGCTACTTGTCAGGTGAGCACACACACACACACACACACACACACACACACACACACACACACACACACACACACACACACACACACACACACACACACACACACACACACACACGCGATCCAATCGTTTTCAGTTTCTTACTCTACCCTCTGTGTCTTTGTAACTCACTCTCTGCAATTCTGGAATCCTGTTGTCAGTCCCAGAACCCAAAGGAGACCTGCATATCGATGAGTGGCGAGGACATGGTCACCGTGGTCTCTGCCGCTTCCCTCACGCTGCTTCGCAGAGACATGTCCCTCAACAGACGGCTCTACGCCTGGCTCCTAGGTAGAGCTCATTCCCATACACCAGGGATACTCAAATAGCTGAACCTGTGGGCCACATTACGAAAATGACAAGGGGCCAGTTGATAAAACATTAACCCATTTAGAACGGGTACACATTGTTGTGTATTATTATTTTATGCTTTAACTATTGAAAAATAGCAGATCTACAAGCTAGTGCCGCGCTGCGAGCTTGTAGATCTGCTATTTTTGAAAAATCTTGAAAATTAGAATTTTGACCCGATTCTATAAGTGTCTTTTGAATCCTTCTAAGACTTAAAAAAAAAAAAAAAAACTATGTCAGCAATCTGGCTAGCCATCATCGTCAAAGAAAAGGTCCTTCACTTAAATGGAGCTCAGTTAGTCTGTTCTTGCGAGACTACTATGTCAGTGGTGCTCAAACCCTTTCATGTGAAGGACCAACAAAAACTGATATTTATTTGGCCCAACGGACCCACATCTCAAAATATTTAGTTCCAGGGACCACCCAGAAGCAAAATTTGAGTTACAAACGTTCGCATTGAAAATACATTATATTCAATGATTTGCACACATTTTCAAGACTTTTTTAAAAATAGCAGATCTACAAGCTCGCAGCGTGGCACTCGGTGCCACGAGCTTGTATGTCTGCTATTTTTCACTGGTTAAAGCATTCTGGGTTAATGAAACTTAAAAACTTTTGTCTGTCATTGGAGCCTTATATTGTCGATCTTAACAACCGACACTGTTTTCTGTCAAAAAAAAAATTAAAAATGGTATTGAATTAGCATGAGTTAAAATAAAGGTTCTCTGCATCAACTCTTTCGGTGCTTGCTGAGGCTCACCTTTGCTGCTCTTTCCCCTTCCTGGATGATTATTCATGTGATAGTAATGCAATTAGGATAAAGTAAAGATAATAACTTCATTCTGTCTAAGAAAAAAAAATACGTTTTAGATTTTTCTTTAATCAAAGGACAACTTTCGTTTTTTACAACAAGGGTTCATATTTTAGATTGTAATTAAAGAATATAAAAGATGAGTGTTAAAAAAAAAAAATGCTATTGTTTTAGAGATTCTTATTTCAGTGGTTGGGGGCATGCGTACAAGTGGCTAAATATGTCATTTTACACAGAAATAGCCCATTCCCAAGATACAATGCAACCTTTCATGGTTGGATGTGACTTATGGGGGCTAGAAGTGTTACTGTAAATAGCAATAAAGAAACTGCTGGCTTATTGTGTCTAAAAAGACATATTTAGCCACTTGTACGCATGCCCCCATGCGTACGCATGCCCCACATTTTAGCACGGTAAATGCGATAAAACAATAGAACGAAGCAAATTAAAACATTTTAACACTCACTTTTTCTTTTCTCTAATTACAATCTAAAATATGAACTCTTGTTGTAAAAAAACAAAGTTGTCCTTTAATTGATTGGTGGGCCAGTAAAAATTGTGCCATGGAATTGCGCCGGAACTGGCCCGCGGGCCTGAGTTTGAGTATCACTGCCATACACGATGTGGTGGTATGTTCTGAAGTTGGCAACACAAGTGGTAAAACGCGCCAAACACTAGATTGAGCACAGAACTGGTGCAGAGCCAACACATTGTGAGGAGGTCTGGATACGTCATCAATGCGACCTTGTTAATTGCTGTGTTGTATAACGGATATCTAAGTAAAGAAGCCCTTTATTATGGAGTGCAATTATTATTTTATTTTGACCTATTCTGATCTACAAGCTCAGTGCAATGTGTTGTGAACCTATAGAACGGTCATTTTCGCTACTTTTGAGCAACACTGTAACATGACCATTTATAAAATAGGGAATTTAATGAAAAAACACAAAAGAACATGAAAAGTGTCTGACTGTTTTCTTTTTTGCGTTTAGGCACAGATATAAAGGGGGACATGGTGTCTCCACACCCGAGTTTCTCCAACACCATAGAGGAACATGTGACCTTCTATTTCAACACCTACTCCAGAGATCTACTGGTGCAGGTAACACACACGCGCACACAGACACACGCACGCACACACACGCACGCACGCACGCACGCACACACGCACTCGCAACACACCTCCCAAATTCTTTGCCGGTAAAAGAATTAAGAAACAATCTTTGAAGCATATTTCAGTTCTTCCCTTATCTCTTTTGTTCTTTATCCAAGTGTGTGTGTGTGTGTGTGTGTGTGTGTGTGTGTGTGTGTGTGTGTGTGTGTGTGTGTGTGTCCTGGACCTGTTTGTCCTGTGTACCCGTGTGGGCGTTCTCTCTCTCTCTCTCTCTCTCTCTCTCTCTCTCTCTCTCTCTCTCTCTCTCTCGCTGTGTGTCCTCAGGCTTTGATCAGCATCTTGAAGATGAAGGATGTGGAGGCAGACCCAGAGAATGTGATCAGTTACCTCAGGCCCTTCCGCATTATTATGAGCCTGCTGGATAAGCCAGAGATAGGTAAAAGCTAAAAGCATATTCAGGTGGGGGGTCAGATGACAGTGAAGTGACATTGAAGTGCCAATTTCCGGATTTTTAAGACCTTTTTTATACCAAAACAAAAAAGAAAGAAATGAAAAAAGACAATAACTGCATCAAAAGTAATCAACAAACGCTAATAACTGGTCAAACTTTGTTCAAATTGTCATTGTCAAATAATATAAGAAAGAGGCAAAGATTGTAAAGAATGTATATTGGCTATTTTCACTATTTAACTGTGGCTACCGAGTCAAACTAAATTGAACGCCTTAACTGCTGCAAGTCCAAGTGCTTGTCAGGGTGGGGGGTCCCCAGTTCAAATATGATTATTTTGGGGGGGTCCCTCACCCCAGTACAAATACGATTATTTTCGGGGGTCACGGCCTGAAAAGGTTGAGAAATAATGCTCTACTACACTGTATCTCATAGGGCTGTCACGATTATGACATTTTATATGACGATTAATTGTCACGCAAATAATTGCGATTAACGATTTAATTGTGTTTTTGTCGTTGACAATTACATTTCTGTTTGGCTTTTAGGCTTTGAAGTTGCACATGGCAGATATGACACATAACCTAAATATACAAAGAAATTACAGACATATTTGACAACTTTATTCTTAAAAATCACACCCGTGTGAACTGAGCGGTGGTTTACCCACCTCATAGATCATGTGTACCGATTTTTGTGACATTTGAAGAAAATATGTAGGAAAAGGAGCAAAAAGTGTGTTTTGGAGAAAATTCAAGATGGCGGAAAATCTATCCTGGCGCAAATGGGCGTGGCCTATATGGGGAGATGCGTCTTGACCCAAGGAATCCAGGGAAAAAAAATTCACTCGGCCACCATGAGGCCGAGTGATGTAATTATTTTTGGATTCATTCTTAAAATCATTATGAATCTCCTCTCCGAGGTTTGAAACTGTAGCTCCTATGGTTTACGAGAGAAAAATACTTGAAAGTGATTTCTTGCATTGTCCCATTATAAGTCAATGGGGACAATTAAGCGTCGTTTTTTGCCGATTACGTCTGCATGGTAAGGCGAATCGGAACGAAAGGTAATAGCACACCATTCCCGGCCGAGCCACACATTTTGATGTATATATTGCGCGAGTGGCGTAAATGGTGCGGCACTAGTTACGCGCCGAAGTTTAGGCTACATACAGACAGACACGGACGGACGGACGGACGGAGACCCACACACACGGCCACGTATAGGAGCGTTGTGACCACCGCTCAAAAAAGAACATTGATAGTGGAAATAGCCGATCTACAAGCTCACAACGCGTCGCGATGCGACGCGTTGTGAGCTTGTAGATCAACATTCAACATTCACGATTATGACAAAATATTTGCGATTATCTATACTATAATTTAGCGAATGTCTGTCTGTCTGTCTCAGCGTTTCTCCTCGGTGGCTGGAGCAATTGATCTGAAATCGCATCACCATCAGCATATGAATACACCTGACATAACTGTGAAGCCCGTTTGTCACTTTCACAAATCGTATGCCGTATAATAGCATTTTTATGGTCTATCTATATCTTTTAAGCCTACAGTACCTTTTGTGACCACACATGTTAAGGGAGGGGCGCTGTTGTTCAGGCCATGCACAATCACACACAAAGGGGGAGTGTGTGTGTGTGCAGGCGGGCAGGCGGGCGGGAGGGGGGGGGGGGGGGGGGATAGTATCTCTGGAGCCATTAAAAGAAACGGGTTTCTTACATTGATGCTCCTACATCATGCAAGCACCAGTTAAAGTTACTTTCCATCCCTCATATACTGTGTGCACAGTGCACATCCCATAACCCACACACTGCACATCATTTGGGAGCTCATATCTTTGAACGGGTAAGGGCTAGTGTCAAATAATTACGATTAGACGATTATGTAATAATTGTGACAGCCCTAGTATCTCATTCAGTTTCCTTTATATTGTACTTATGTAGTGTGGCGTATTGTGTGCAGTGTCACACACCAAAAATAACAGATCTACAAGCTCATGTGTTGCAGCGTGGCTATTTTTGTTGCCCAAATCTGTCTTTATGATCATAACATCTCGACCCCAACGTGGGGGGTGCGAGATCAATGCAAGAAAATGCATAAAATAATACAAAAGAATAACCTTCAAAAGAAGGGACTCCACACTTCAACTCAAATGCAGGATGACTTGCTTTATTGCACAATGCATTTTTGAAAGCTGTTTTGCAATAAAGCAAGTCATCCTGCATTTAGTTGCAAAGGTTGAGAACCACTGCTCTTCTTCATAATTCAAGGCTCAGCCCTTGTTGTTTATTGTCTATTACTCTTTCTTAACAGTATGTTTGTTTTCTGGATGTATTTGTCAGGGGCGTCACAAGGGGTAGGAAAGTGGGACTGAGTTACTGGGGCCCAAGGTGGAGGGGCCCTAATAACTTTATCTATTGAAAAATAGCAGATATACAAGCTCACAGCGTGGCACCGAGTGCCGCGCTGCGAGCTTGTAGATCTGCTATTTTTGAAAAGTTGTGAAAATAATCTTTGAATATATCTATTTTTTTAAGTGAACATTTCTAACTCAAATTTTGCTTCTGGGGGTCCCTGGAACTAAATATTTTAAGATCAGGGTCCGTGGCCAAATACGTATCATCTTGGGGGTCCTTGACATAGGTTTCTTGCACACATTTTCACGATTTTTCAAAAATAGCAGATATACAAGCTCGCAGCGCGGCACTCTGTGCCGCGCTGTGAGCTTGTATATCTGCTATTTTTCAATAGTTAACATTCATGGGGGGCCCGCAGTGAATCCTTGTACCCAGGGCCCAGAATTTGGTGGTATTTGTTCACAGCCATGTTGGTAACGACGGTGGCTGTGATGTTCCTCCTTAGGTCCCGTGGTCCTGGGCAGTGTGCTGCTGGAAGTGGTCCGAGCGTTCTACAGCTACTGCCGAGAGATGCTGGGAGAGGAAACCATCAGTAGTACTGGGCTCACCGGAAACCATCTGGCTAGGTGGGTGTGGGGATTGGTCACGCTTGAAGGACCATACTGCCATTAACACATGCCATAGTCTATTCATAGCTTTGGCCATATATTGTACTCAAACTTGGACCCATTAACACATCGGGTGCCCACGTGGTGTCTACAAGTAAATTTCTTTGATGTCGCTGGAGGCCCACGACGCGTTTGACGCGTTGTACAGTAAACTATACTGTACTGTAGCTACTGCACTTGGCTACCGCGGTGATGAAACAAACTCCATTTCCCAACATGCAGCGCGCAATTACGTCACCCGGACGTGCTGTGTGTCTCGTTGACTTCCTGTCTAGCGGCTGCACAAAAACGCTGTTTTCTCCTAATCTAGCTTTTAAATCACTTTCATTTCAAAACGGCAGCCTCTTCTACCTGCCGTAACACAAACACTGTGGCTTAGAAATGATAAAAAACGGTCCTGACTGAAAGAAAAGATTTTCGCGAAATAAACAGGACATACTCGGATTACATTTACTCGGATTACTTTTCTCGCCAGTACTCTCGCCGGTAGGTAAAATGACGCGTTTGCCGCGTTGCCATGGGCACCAGCAAATTAGACGTCAGAGATCACGTGGGCATCCAATGTGTTAATGGCTTTATTTTTAGACTTTACTTCAATGTTGGCTGAACATAATTAATTTGAGTGGTTAAAAATTCATGGATGTTTGAATTTTGTTCATAAATCTTTTCTCCAGGGACTATTTTTGTCTGAGTTTTCAAATGAATCTGCACATTAAAATGCAGCAAAAATGCAGCAACTAATACAAACTGGTATTTAGTGTGTTGTTGAGGTACAGTCAAACACACCATGCAAAATTATTGTCTGTGAATAATAATCAGTTGGCTAAATATGCCAGACCTCCGGTATCTGATTGTACTTCTGAAAATTAATTTAAATGTATTTTATTTTTGTTTTTGAGGTTTGTTGAAAGAATACTTTGCATAATTTCTTTTGTGAATACTTTTACATCGCACATAGAGAGAATGCCCCCAGTAAAAGTCTTGTGTTGTCTTGAGCAGTAAGATAAAGGAGAATAAGAATGCGTCGGAGATCATAAAGACGGTGAATATGCTGGTGAGCTCCATGAACAGTGAGTACCTGTGGGACTACGTGACCCGACGCTACTGCACCTCTCTCAGGTGAGACACAGTTACCGGAACTCATTTTGTTACAAAACCATTGCATGTCAACTATGACATTACCTTTGCTGTAGTGTTAATTCTGTCGACTAAAACTATGAAAGATGTACGTCGTCTACCTTTTTTCACTGACGAAAACTAAATAAAAACTAGGCTATGACTAATACTAAGACTAAATATATTGACAATGTCGTCAACAAATAAAAACGATATCAAACTCTTACGGAGATACTAGTGGAGAGAGATCCAGTAGAACTAAAAGACAAGTCATTGTATGTTTGGTTGCGCTCGGCTGTTGCACTCTGAAAATAGCAGATCTACAGGCTCTGCGGCGCGTTGTGAGCTTGTAGATCGACTATTTTCAGCATGCAACCCAAGTGTAAAATCGGTCATTATGACGCCATCAAGGCCCATCAAAATACATTTTTGTTGACAAAACCAACTGTAGTTTTAGTCCACTCAAATCTTATGATATTTACGACTAAAACTAGACTAGAAAAAAAAAAATCTTTCAGATGCCTAAAATATGACTAAAATGGAAAGACTATTACTAAACTAAATCTAAATTTGCTGTCAAAATGAACACTGCTTTGCTCCTGTTTGTTTTCTCGTGGCCTCGCTCCACAGTAGGGCTGTCACGATATGACATTTTACATGACGATTAATTGACACTCAAATAATTGGCGATTAACGATTTAATTGTGTTTTTGTCATTGACAATTCCATTTCTGTTTGGCTTTTAGGCTTTGAAGTTGCACATGGTAGATATGACACAAAACCTAAATACACAAAGAACCTAATGACATATTTGACAACTTACTACTTAAAAAATAACATTGATAGTGGAAATAGCCGATCTACAAGCTCACAACGCGTCGCGATGCGACGCGTTGTGAGCTTGTAGATCTGCTATTTCCACTATTTCTGACATTTTTCAACATTCACGATTATGACAAAATAATTGAGATAATGTCAAATAATCACGATTAGACGATTATGTACTAATTGTGACAGCCCTACTCCACAGTGGCTCCAGTGATCCACCCACGCCTCCCCACCAGGACCGCTGCCACGCCGCTCCCTCCGTCACCGAGATCTCCACGCTCATCATGTTCCTGTTGGACATCATACCTCTGGTATGCAAAACACGCAACGTCCAGTGCACCATTATGTAAACGCAGTGATGGAAGAAGTACTCAAATGTTAAGTACTCGTTACGCAGAAGGTCCCATTTCACACGTTTTAAAATGTATAAAGATCCTTTGAAAAAAGCAGATCTGCAACCCCCCCCCCCCCCCCCCCCCCTTGAAAATTGGAAATAATCCAGTAAAAGTAAAAATACGTTGTACAGGTTAGTACAACTACAAACTATTTCTGATTAATAAATAAATAATACATGTATTAGCACTTTTTAAAAACAGACGTTTAATTGCTGAAAAATGCAATCCAGTAGAACAGTGCATAAAATACAACATAAGATGCAATTAACAAACGTAATAATACAATAAACAATTACAATGAAACATATGTAAAACAATCCAAAGGCATTACAATACAGTTATGCTTTTAACCTTTTCAAAACATCCACGCGATTGAGCCATCCCGATGTCACGGGGTGTATTTATTCACCCATATTTCTGGTTCTCGTCCACATTTCTGCTTGTGTGTACAGTAACAGCACGTACAGTAACAGATCTGTGTGTCTCCATCGCCAGGAGCTCCATGCTGACATCCAGTCCCAGTACCTCCCTGAGATGCTGGGATGCATGCTGCGGGCCCTGTGCACCCACATGGACACTCTGGACCTGGCTGAGCTCACACAGGGACTGCGAGCGTGCTTCAAAGTGCTGAGCAAGATTCAGATGCCCGTGGCTTACATGGACGTGGAGACAGGATCGCACGGCAAAGACATAGAAGCCCAGCCTCAAGAGGAGACAGACTTAGAGCAGGTTAGAGCAGTGACTCTCAAACATGTTTTATGGCATGTATTAACCCTAACTCTAATATACCAATTTCTCCATAATGTCATTGTTTTCATGAAAGAAAGAAACAAGGTGGGAGCAAGGAGAACAACAGAACATTTTAAAGATACATAATAATACTGACCGGTTAAGTGGCCTATACAAACAGCTTGGTAACAGCTGTAAGCAGGAGACCAGCAACTAAATTCATTTTGGTCCCTTATTTTTTATTATTTATCAAAGGCCTTCAAAAGAAAAATGTTTGGATCAGTGACATTTAATCCCTCTATTAACACATTTGAGGGTCAAGTCATCTTGTGTTCACTGCTGGCCAAACGTCTAATTTTGCAACAATGGAAATCAGTATATAGCCCTCTGTTTCAGCAGCGGCTTAGAGACTTGGGCAATGTGTCAAATATGGAGATAATTCGGTAGGCCTATGCAATCAACAAGAAAGATCACATCTTTCTGAAAATCTGGCAGCCTCCGTTGGATGGTTGCGACGCCTGTGGGGTGGTATCTCAAGTGCTTGAGAACAGTTTGGGTTTATTCTGGGTTTTTCCATAAACTTTCATTTGGATTAACAATAAGCGTATGCTGTCATCTAATGATTTCCAATCAGATACTCTTTTGGCTGATGTTTTGTTTGTTTGTTTATCACGGTCCATCTTTCCTGTAAGCTGTGACGATCCTTCAATAAAAAATTATGTTAAAACAAAATAAACAAACAGCTTGGTTTTTCTGTCTGTCTGTCCAGGCTGAGGAGGTGAAGGAGGGAGAGAGAGACGGCGCTGACGTCGGCCAGGTCAACGGCGGATATGAAAACGGAGAGCTGAACGGCGACGGGAGGCAAGAGGCGGAGCCTGTGGACGGCGAGTTCCCACCCCTCCGATCGGAAGACAGCGGCTTGGGCGTCAGCGCCTCGCCGTCCGCGCAGCACCTCCCCCTGGGGGCGGGGCCGGGGCCCGAGGGAATGGGGACCACCAGGGAGGGCGAGGACATGTGGAGGAAGGGAGGCAGCGTGGACACCATGACCCAGTGTCTGCAGGACATCCTGGCCTTCATCACTACCAGGTAGCTATTCCACAATATCTTTACGTTACATTTCTTAATTAGCATTTCTGCGAATTATATATTCTTAGATCAGGGGTCTTCAACGTTTTCAGGCCAAGGACCCCTTGATCGAGAGCGAGATGAAGCAGGGACCCCCACAACCCTTTCATAGATTCCATGTAGTTTCATTGTTTGACAGCACAATCATCAGTGTATTTTGGATTCATGTCAATTTGTGTTTTCAGATATTTAACCACTTGAACCGTCAATACTTAATAAAGTTGACCTTTCACTATGTACTTAGTCTGCTCTTTTTCCCCTCTACACCAAACCTCTTTGCCAAAAATAGCCGATCTATCTAGCAACTCTGAGGACCCCCTAGGGGACCCCCTGTTGAAGACCCTTGTCTTAGATGATTTGATTTATATTTATATTAAGATTCATTTGCGCGACCGTAAAGTCTAAACGGAAGTGGGGAGGTGGCTTCACATCCGCTTTATATTTTACTCATGATCAGAGCTTCTGTGTCCCAGACTGTATGGCCGGAAGCATTTGAAAATTGTGGGAGGCAACAGTCTGGCCACGCGAGACTACCACGAGGCGAACCATTCAGGCACCGACAAATAAAACAACTTCAAGTTACCAGTAAGACTCCCTAATCGGGAGATTTGGGAGTCTTACTGATTAGGTCACATGTATACACACCGCGTGATTTTAGGCAAAATCTGTAGGAGCAGTGTCCAAAAATCTGCCTGATGGTGGCGTTAAATGGGACAGATCCATGTTGATGACAGGACTCTAGACATACTGTGTGCCGCTTTGTGTGATTTTAGGGCGAAATCTGTAGGAGCAGTGTCCAAAAATGTGTTTTGCAAGAATCGGCCTCATGGTGGCGCTAGAAGAGGGCCATATGAGAAATGAGGGGTTTGGCATGGATAGGGGCAACGGTGGCGGAGATATGAGTAGGGGAAAAGTGTGACATGTGATGTGACTGACAGAGAGACTGACAGCCGGTGGAGGTTTTGATGGTAACTGCGATCTGACGGTTGCAATTACAGCTATAGTCTAACATTTATGTATACATAGACCAATTAAATGTTTTGTTGCAAGTAGGCTACTGTTGATAATAAATGGAATGAAATACAAAGAAAAATAAATCAACACCAATAACTTGAAATTAGATGGGCTGTTTAGTTAAAAAATTACTTATTTTCGGTCATCAAACTATGAGCTCAGGAATGCGACAAAAACAAGAAAATCTCCATGAATTCAAGCCTTCACATTGATAGAAAATAAGTCATTTATTTGGGTGAACTACTCCTTAACACATCGGGTGCCTAGGATTAAAGATTGAATCGGCAGTTGCCATGGAAACCCGCCATTTTACCTCTTTCTGCAGTTCTGTGGAAAAAGTAATCAGAGTAAATGTAATCCGAGTATGTCCAGGATTTTTTCACGATAGTATTTTCTTTCACTCAGGACAGAAAAATTACAATCGCAGGCATCAATGCTTTTGTAACGGCCGGTAGAGAAGGCCGCGTTTTAAACATGAACGTGATTAAAAAATTAGATTAGAAGATAAATGCACTTTGTGGACTCGTGACTTCCCAGTCACGTGATGCCCCGTTGCATTTCGGGAAATGGAGTGTTTTCTTCACCGCGGTTGGCTTGTACAGTAGCTACAGATTAAAATAGTTCACTGTACAACGTGTCGAACGCGTCGTGGGCACACAGCGACATCAAAGAGTTCAACGCGTTGGCACATCGTGGGCATCAAATGAGTTAAAGGGATATTTCACTTTAAAAAAAACCTTTGGTAATTGTATCGTCTAATCAGGCTTTTATGAACACCCTGAACAGTTTTTAATTTGCTTGATTCAATATTTAGATATTTGATGTAAATGTCCAGGCCCAGGGCCTCTCCCCACACACACCCATTGTAACTTCAAACTTCATTTTAACCATGATAGATTCATTAAAATCACCCATTATATTTTCTGGTGACTCATACTACCCTCCTAATATGTGAGCAGGCCGTGTTTTTTCGATAACGTTTTTCATTTATTTTTAATAATTATTTTTTTGTATTTCATTTTTTCCATTTTCCCAAATAATTATTAAAAATACATGAAAGAAGTTATGGATAAAACACGGTTTGCTCACGTATTAGGAGGGTAGTATGAGTCACCAGAAAAAAATAATGGGTGTTTTTAATGAATCTATCATGGTTAACATGGAGTTTGAAGTTACAATGGGTGTGTATGTAAAGAGAGGCCCTTCCACTGTTTCCCTGTTGAAAGTGGAATATCCCTTTAAGTTTTCTCATTTTCTTCCCTGCATCTCAGATACCTGCTGGTTCAGGTGGAGGACACCACCAGGGCTCCCGAGGAGGAGCCGCGGGCCGAGAAGAAGAAGGAGCGTTGTCGTACGACGGTGCTGGACTGGGGGGCAGGCTACATGCCCCGGGGCAGGGCGGAGATCTCGGAGGCCTGTCGACAGGCCTTCACCGCTACCCTCCACCTGCTGCTGGAGTGCACCACCTTCCCGGTGTACCTGAGCGAAGACGAGAGCTTGGCTCTCTACACAGACATGTTCGGTAACACAGGTCAGTGCACAAGCTCACGTTACCTATTGTGCACATTCCTAAACCAGTGGTTCTCAACCTGTGAGTGATGACTTAATTTGCAACGTTGTTTTCTCACTCAACACAGTAAACAAACCAACAAAGTTTAAGTGTATAGAGGGTATATGCACATTTCTAAAGTGACAATTTAAGGACTTTTTAATACCTCTAAAATGACAAATTAAACATTGGCCAAATTGTCAAATATTAGAGGCAGACATTATGAGAATAGCCGACCTACATGCTCACAACGCCTCGCAACGCGAGGCGTTGTGAGCATGTAGGTCTGCTATTTTCACAATCTAACTGTGTAATACAAAATGTAATGCCTCAACTCTCTCTCGCGGGCTGAAAAGGTTGAGAACCACTGTCCTAAATGACACATGAACATCATCTACATTCCTTTCTGTTTTGTTTTATTTCCTTACAGGCAGTGACGTGGGCCTGCCAGTGTGGCTGAGGTCCTTGATGACTCTGTGCTGCCTGTCCCGGGACTACTTCATCCAGCACACGGCGGTGGCCTCCCTCTTGGAACTCATCAACCACTCCCAGTCCCTGGCCCTGGTCATCGAGGACAAGCACCGGCGCTACCAGCTGTCTGACTCCAATCCCCTGAGCGGCAGACTGCAGATGGTCACCGTGCCACCCATCTACCCCGCGATGCTCAGCGCCATAGAGGAGGGCACGGACTTCTACCAGGTCAGAATGCTGCTGCTGCTGCCTCACTGGTCCCACTGGTTAGAGACATTATGTGGGAAAAAAATCACACCCGTGTGAACTGAGCGGTGGTCGTGGGGGGGGGGAGGTGGGGGGGGGGGTGCCTGTGTGTGTGGGGTGGGTGTGTGTGTGTGTGTGTGTATTGCAGTTGATGCTCAGGGCAGGCTAGACTCAACAGCACCTCTCTGGTCACCCAGGGTACTCAGGCTACACCAGAGGCTACATACAGACACACATACATACACGGATACACGGCCACGCTATGGAGACGGTGTGACCACCGCTCAAAAAGGAGTAGGATATGCAAGTCCCCACAGTTTCTTTAAACTCGATGAAGGCCTGCATGGGCAAAACGTTGTTGTTTGGTTAAATTAACTAGTCCTATTGAGTCTCAGAAGTAATGTCGGAGAAGCCAGACCGGTGCCCGTCCAGTTGTGCTATACCCGTTGTATCCACATGTCTGTCTGGCTGGCACTCTATTATGCCCATATATGGTGTGCCGTGGCCAGGCCAGTCTGTGATGTCATCTCCAAATTTGGGCACTGTAGTGATGTCAGTCAGTGATGTCAGTTGGGCATTGTTACCATGGTGGCGACACTGTTTAGTATCAGTGATGTCAGCATGCAGACAGACGGTCAGACAGCGGACAGACATTCGGTAAATTAATAGTTAGATAAAGAGAGCAACCTATCGTGTGCGGACATTTCATTTGGACATTTGGTTCAGACCAAAGATTTTGCAACAAGACTGAACCATTTTTATTCCTTTGTGTGTGTGTGTGTGTGTGTGTGTGTGTGTGTGTGTGTGTGTGTGTGTGTGTGTGTGTGTGTGTGTGTGTGTGTGTGTGTGTGTGTGTGTGTGTGTGTGTGTGTGTGTGCACCATGATCCAGCGGATGTCCCAGGTGCTGTGGAGCCAGTTGGACACAGAGAGGAGGGAACAGCACATCTCCTGTGTGGAGCTCTTCTACAGACTTCACTGTTTGGCTCCCTCAGCGAGCATCTGTGAAGACATCATCTGTCAGGCCTTAATGCGCAGAGACAAGGTGAACACACACACGCACACACACACTAGGGCATTCACGAATAGTGATTTTTAGTATTCGAATTATTCGGCCTCTAAGTATTCGAATAGTCGAATATTCTACAGGACCTGCCAAACTGTCAAATATTAAGTAAGCAAGAGGCGAACATTGTGAAAATAGCCGATCTACATGCTCACAACGCCGTTGTGAGCATGTAGATCTGCTATTTTCACAATATTTATCTGCGGAACCGAGTCACATTATCTATCTACACTACACTATCTAGCCAAGCTTTATAAACTATATATTTTTTAAAGAGAAAACAATAAAATAAAATAAAATAAGCGAATATTCGACTTCGGTGAACAACATCGAATAGTGACTTTGATATTCGAATATTCGGTGAATGCCCTAACACACACACACACACACACACACACACACACACACACACACACACACACACACACACACACACACACACACACACAGAGGCCCCTCTTTCTCCTTTGGGTATCTGTTCTTGTTGAGCCTAATTTTTGCTTTGGTGAAAAGTGAAAATGTGTTGTGTGACATACTCATACATAAATGAGGCTTTAAGCCACAATGCAGGTTGTGTGTTTGCCCTCATTGCGGTGCAATATAATGTAATATAAAGTTGATATCAACCCCTAGGCTGGAGAGAGGGAGGGCCATTTGCATAAGGTGGGAAAGTTCTATGATCACTCGTGTTCAAACTGGATACCGGAGTACCCTGGACTGGAGACCAGAGTACATTACACACAGAGCACACTCTGTACAGCCACAGCCACAGGCTCTCAAAAGGCAGAAAACATAACAATTGATATCCACACACACACACACACACACACACACACACACACACACACACACACACACACACACACACACACACACACACACACACACACACACACACACACACAACCTAACAGAGAATGGTTTCCACCTGCTTTTGAATATTTCGATATGTTTGCAGTGTTTAACAAGCAAACAAGGAAATCGTCATCTTCTTAAAATAATGGCTTTAGTAAAACATTTTAGGAAAATGCTATTTTTGCCTAAATCAGCTCTTCATGACACTGGACACCTCTGGTAAAATCGAACATATAACTCATGTTTTACGCCAATCAGACACATTGAAAAACCTGTGTTGGTCCCCAGCATGGCAGGTGTAGGACCCCATTGAATATCCTAATTGAAAAGGATTTTAGTATAATGGCCTATCCCAAGAGTGACAACATGTGACTTGGGCCAAGTCTGGAGTAAGTCATGTTACTCCACAAATAATTTGGCCTGAAGCTGGTTGCACACTGCTGGGTTTTTTTCGTTGCGAAATGGGTTATTCATGACAAGGAGAAAGAAAGGGATAGAGAGAGCAAGGGACCCAGTGGTCCGAAAATAAATACCAACTGGGCAAACTCAGTGTGCAAACGTGACTGACATAACGTGAGGTCGATTTCTTTATTTAAGTGCTCCGAAATGCGCTCCTATATTCGGCCGAAAAAAAGGTGTGCAACGACCTTAAGTCAGGTTTATGATTGCCTGAGTCAAAATAGAAATTGCCAAGTAATTTGATCCTCTTATGTTACATAACTGACAGATGGTGTTATTTTTATGTCAATAGTGATATATTGTTATAAACCTTTTGGGTGAAATGATTGAAGAAAAATGTATGCCATTATTTTAAGAAGGTGACAAAATGCAACTACAGCACCTTGTGATGCGCTGAGCAAACAAGCCTGGTCCCCCCGGGCTGGACGGGTGACGTTCTGTTTAATGCTTTGTTTGTCTGCTCCAGGCTATGAGGTTAGAGGCTCTCCACCGCTTCTCCATTCTGTGGCATCTGACTCGGGAGATTCAGATCAACAGGACCATGTCCCATAACCGCTCCTTTGACCGGTTAGTAGTTCTGCACAGCGGTTGAAATATGAGAGGGAAGCATGTTTCATTTCCTCTAGCTACGCAGTAAAAGCCAGTAAAAAAAACTCTGAAAGTGTATAAATGTGTGCACAGTATTAAACACGCAAATGTATCCAAAGGCGTCCATTTGGAGACATTTGTACACTTGGTTACAAATTGGTTACAAATGGATGGAACACTGAGGATTTTTCTGTGTATGTTTTGAGTAAGGTTACTCATGTAATGAAATGAAAACAAGGAAAGAAACTAAATGTAACATAATCAAATGTTCTCTATCAATAAGAGGTTTCTTGAAGATTGTTGTGAAATAAATAAACCTAGAGCTGCCATTCAAATCACATTTCACTAAACAGTGTGTTAGAAGTCTACCCGGAAGTCTACCTGGATTTTCAAGAGCTTTACCGGTATTTGGTATCTCAATCTGTGTTTTTTTTTTTAACTAGGGCTGTCACGATATGACATTTTACATGACGATTAATTGTCACTCAAATAATTGGCGATTAACGATTTAATTGTGTTTTTGTCGTTGACAATTACATTTCTGTTTGGCTTTTAGGCTTTGAAGTTGTACATGGTAGATATGACACATAACCTAAATATACAAAGAAATTACTGACATATTTGACAACTTACTACTTAAAAAATAACTTTGATAGTGGAAATAGCCGATCTACAAGCTCACAACGCGTCGCGATGCGACGCGTTGTGAGCTTGTAGATCTGCTATTTCCACTATTTCTGAAATTTTTCAACATTCACGATTATGACAAAATAATTGCGATAATGTCAAATAATCACGATTAGACGATTATGTAAGCAATTTACCCCGAGTGAGAGGACATTATGCTCTCATAATGTCCGCAGTGAGGGTGTTATCGGACGAGGCGCAGCCGAGTCCGATAACACCCGCACTCAGGACATTATGAGAGCATAATGTCCGACCCCGAGTGGTAAATAGCTTTTCTACCACTTTTTCCCGTATACATGAAAGAAAACACATAGTTGTAACTTGCAAGGATCTTAAGTTACAATCATTATTGCCTATAAAACTTCCGCGAGACAGCAGATAGTTCCACAAACAACATCTTCTACTCACCAACAGATGGCGCCAACTCCATAGTAATCCATGCGTCTAGCTTACAGCTAAGCTAACGTCAGTTAAAAGCACCGTTCCGGCCGTAAATAGAGGCTGTTCGCTTCCAGAAAGGCATAGGTTCAGAGAAAAGGGGCTTTAAAGTTGGCGGATTGCATTGGATCCAAATAAATCGGCGACGATAGTACGCACGTTAGTAAACATAGGACCGCTGCGACCTTCATTTGTTGGTTGGGGGAACTACCTCCTGAAGTCCCCGGATGTACACTGAGGCGCATTGATCTCGGACACACAACTTTGCGGCAGTTGTCCTCTCATAACCTCCGGAATTTAGCCAATCAGAATCCAGTATTTGAACACGTGACTCGAAAAAGTGGTAGAAGTAATAATTGTGACAGCCCTACCCGGAAGTCTACCTGGATTTTCAAGAGCTTACCGGTATTTGGTATCTCAATCTGTGGTCTGTTTTGCCTGTGTGAACGTGGGTCTCTGTCAGGTGCCTTTGCGTGGTGGTGGACAGTCTGAATGGCTCAGACACCTCCATGAGCGCTGCAGCTCAGTGCTGGCTGGTCAGAGCTCTGTCCCTCAATGACGTGGTTCGGATCCTGGAGCCCATCCTGTTACTGCTGCTTCATCCTTCCACCCAGCGCTGCGCAATTCAGAGCATCAAACAGAACCTCACTGCTGGTACGTATGTATGTCAATAAGCATGCATTGACAGGGGCTGAGGTGGTGCAGAGTTTTTATTTTATTTTTTATGTTGAATTTGCTTGAACATATTATTTGGAGAAATAAAAACATTTAAAAACATGCTGAGTCACTATACTGCCACTGAGCAGCTCCATTTTACTGAAACCAAGTTTGAAATTAGAATTGAACACACAGCATAACAATACGAAGCAACTGAATTAAAATGGTAGTGGATGGAGTGTCCCACCGAGTGTGTCCCACCAAGACACAGCAACCAATGGGTGTGAAGAGGGGCGGGACAACGGGCGGGACTTGACAAAGGGTGAATTGGCCCGCGTTTGGAGGAGGGAAGCCGGCGGGGAGGGTGATACTCTGCGGGCTGGGGCGGCACCTGTCAGCGGGGAGTCTTGTGTGGGAGGAGTAGGACGAAGGCCCCACATCCTCCCGGTGGGGGCTCCTCACTGGTAGGAGTCAGTAGGACAATGGTTCTCAACCTGTGGGTCAGGATCCCCAGGGGGGCCCCTAATTTATTTTGGGGGGTCCCCAGATGATTTACCTAATGTGCAACATTGTTTTCTCACTCAACAGTAAACAAACCAACATAGCGTTTAAGTGTATAGAGGGTATATGCACATTTCTAAAGTGACAAT
The DNA here is from genome assembly GCF_963921795.1 of Nannobrachium achirus. NCBI lineage: Eukaryota > Metazoa > Chordata > Actinopteri > Myctophiformes > Myctophidae > Nannobrachium > Nannobrachium achirus. Next base: position 41,684,043 of record NC_137829.1, on the reverse strand, counting down.
TTAACTTCTTCAGTGCCATATTTAAAGTGGGACCTCTTATATTGCCGGTTCGCCAACAAAGGGTTAAAAAAATAGTGTGCACGCTGGTGCACACATTCGTGCACAGATCATGCACTATGCATGTGCATGCTTTTCACTGCTTTCAAACAAAAAAAGAATCCGCTTGGAAATCCGTTCAGGCATTCAGGAGAAGGCAGCCCTTATGTTTTCTTCAAATGTAAACAAACATGGCTGCCATGTTTGAAAGATGGGGTTGGTATGGGGGTTAAACATGCAATTTCGCGATCGCGATCATGGCTAGTACACTGTTGGAGGTCCAAAAATTTTTTTTTTTATTATTTAAAAAAAAAAAGACCTCCAGAAGACGTCTGGCAGGGAGGTCCATAGTTAAAAAGACGTTTTTATTATAGAAAACGTCTTTTTTGGCAGGGTATGAGTTAAGGACCTTTTAACTCATTCTGTGCCAGATGCCAAAATGGCTCCAAGGTAGCTGTGCCGAGATTTTGTATGTTTTTCTTTACTATGCAATGAAAAAAAATGATTTTTTTTTTATAATTTTTTTCCCCACAGAAACAGACACAGTTGTTGTGATTCAGTGGCAAAAAGAATGTTGTCAATCGGACAAATGGTTCCAGAGATAGAGCTGTTTGAATGAAAAAAAGTGTCCATCCACTAGAATGGACACACATGAACACACATTTTCTCAATCAGCTAAACGAGGGAGCGAACACACAAACAGAGAAAAGCATCTCTCTGATCTCAGGTCATTTTGACATCTTTAAAAAAAAGAAAAAAAAAAGGGTTTTTTTTTTTTTTTTTTTTTTCTATGTAAAAAACACAAAAACCGTCATAAGCCGTCATTGGCACACATGGCTATTGGAAAAAAAAACGTCATAAGCCGTCATTGGCACAGAATGAGTTAATACCTCTAAAATGACAAATTAAACATTGTCCAAATTGTCAAATATTAGAGACAGAAATTGTGAAAATAGCCGATCTACATGCTCACAACGCCTCGCAACGCGATGCGTTGCATGCATGTAGATCTGCTATTTTCACAATAGTACTATGTAAATGCAAAATGTAATGCCTCAACTCTTAGTGCTCGTCAGGGTGGGGGGGTCCCCAATTCAAGTATGATTATTTTGGGGGTCGTGACCTGAAAAGGTTGAGAACCCCTGCAGTAGGATACAACAGTAGTGACAACACAGAAATGTGTGTGGGGAGGAATTAATTGGCATAACGACTAAATTGGGGAAAAAATGGTGTTCAAAATGTATTGGCTTCTCTAAATTAAAAAAAGAAATAATACAAAAATGAAAAGAATAAGCATTTATTGTCTTATCTCTTCGCCTATAAGTCTTGTTGTACGTTACTTTTCTTCTCCACTACAGGTAATCTGAAGATTCTGAGTAGCAGAAGTCGAAGCGCCACTAAAGGTGCTGGGGGGGCGTCTGTGGATGCCATGGCAACAGAGGACCACACCGCCACTTACATGAGCCTGGTGGACCGGGAGTCCCTGTGGACACAGTTAGAGAGCAGCCCGGAGGTCCCCCGAGCACCGGACACCGCAGCGGCGTCCAGGAGCGAGAGCGAAGACACGGAAGAGGAGGACGCGGTGGAAGAGGAAGAAAGGGAGGAGGAGGAGGAGGAGGAGGAGGAGGAGGAGAGCGAACACACAGAGTCGGCCGACACCAGCGGTGCCCAGGCGTCCACGGAGAACTCCAGCTCGGGTTCCGTCCCTTACCACGGCAGCACCGAGGAAGGAGGTGTGGCCAACGGCCTGCAGAGGGTGGAGTCCGAGCACACGCAGGCGTCCGATTCGCTGACGAGCGAGGACGAGGAGGACCTGGAGCTCGAGACCATGGCCAAGTCTCGCCTGTTGAAACAGGAGCGGGAGAAGAGGGAGGCCATCGACTCTCTGTTCCGCCACATGCTGCTGTACCCCGCAGCCGGCGGCTGGCGCCATCTGCTGCAAGGCCTGCGCCTGCTCGACAGTCTGCTGAAGAGCAGCGCCCAGCGCCATCTGGTGGACGCCCTGTCCTTCACCTCTCTGGACACCAGCTCTGCCGCCCACCTCAACCTGGTCTCCAACCTCTTGCAGCGCCACCAGCAGGCCCAGGACGGCATGGGCTTCTACGGCCCCCTGCTCTCCCCCGCCTCCACCCCCTCCGTGGCCCCGTCCCTGCTCATTGACTTGCTGGTGTGCCTGTGCCTGCGGATGCTGCGGTCGCACTACCCTTCCTACCTGAGCCTGGGTCCACAGGACCTGCAGGGGAACAGGGACGTGCAGGTGAAGAGCGTGGAGGTGCTGACCCGGCTCGTGGAGCAGCTGGGCTGCGTGGCGAGGGCGCAGGACGGCGACGGCCCCGGTCTGGAGCCCATCCGAAAGCTTCTCTCCGGCTGCAAAGTGCAGCAGTTCGCGCTGCTGACCCTCTCGGCGTCCATGTACGTCAGCCAGCGGGGGGTAGACAAGGGGGGCCCAAGGGGCGCGGAGCTTCTGGAGGACCAGGGCGGGCTGTCGGAGGAGAGCCTGGTGAACCTGGGTTCCGGAGGCGGACAGGATCAGTACCCCTTACAGATAGAGCTGCTCAAACTCCTCCGGGCCCTCATAGTGCTGGAGTACCACGTGTGGCCCGGCGGGGCCGTCTCCGCCACGGGGGCGGCAGGGTCGCCGGGGCACCAGGAGGAGCTCCGCAAGTCCCCCATTACCAGCACGCCCCTCGCCAGGGAGTGGCAGACGGCCGTTCTCTTCCAGCAGTCCATCAAGGCGGCGCAGTATGTCCAGAGCCATCCCATCACGGCCCAGGGCATGTTCGTGTCCGCGGCCGCCAGAGCGCTCCAGCCGCAGTACGGCTACACCATGCACCCCCACTGGGTGGAGCTGCTGTGCTCCACGCTCCCCTACCTGGGGCGCTCGCTGGGCATCATCGTGGCTCCCCTCATCGCTCAGATCTGTCGGAACCTGGACGAGCAGGTGAAGCTGTATGAGCACGACGGGGGAAAAACCAATCAGAGGTACGCCAACAGCATGCACTCACACCCAACACATCATGCCTTGTTTTTCACTTGTGCTGATCCAGCTGCTTGCTCTCTAGATCACGTTGAAGTTGCTGTGTGTTTAGTATTTCTTGTTTCTGTGTTCTGACCAGTCTGGGTGCCAGGAAAGAAAACATTGCCCCCGATTACCCTCTCACCCTGCTAGAAGGCCTGACTACCATCACACACCACTGTCTACTGGACCATAAGAAGGTGAGGACACGCACGCACACACACACACACACACACACACACACACACACACACACACACACACACACACACACACACACACACACATACACACACACGCACACACAAATGTGTAAATCCTTAGTAATTAACTTCTAATAACGTCTAATTAGTTCTAGCAGAATGAAGACTATGAAATAATTCACATAAACACCTTAATTCAAGTTTAAACAATAAAAGATAATGGAAAGGTGTATTTACATACAGTGCTGTATCATACATGCATGCAACACATTAAGCTGCGCCACACACAAATAATATAGAATATAATAATATAGAAAGACTGGTCTCACAGTGACAAATCAAAAACAGCTCTCCCTAATTTTGGTTCCCAAGCTGTAAAACATGGTAGAGTCCTTCTACCATGTCAGGTGCAGGAAGGCACTGCACGTTGCTTTCTCAGACAACCACTTGCAAAATGTTTCTATGTTGTAAAAACAGGGTGAACTCTGTGCTCTGTCACAGGACAATAGGCTACAAGATCTAAAACAAAATCAGTCATGCAGTCAAAGAAATGTCAGCGTGAGTCGACCGGGTAATCCACCAATCACATCACATCACATACATCACACAATATTAGAAAGAATAGAAAAATATAGATTTAGCTGTGAACTTTAAACGTTTGCTTATGGTTTTCTTCTCTTGCTGTGCCAGTCCCTGGTCACCTGCGATGCTGCAGATGTGCGCAACGCGCGCAACGCTGTGATCGAGGAGCTGCCACACATGCTCAGCAGCATGGCACTGTTATGGGGCGTGATCAGGAAGGAAGACTCTCTGAAGAGGAGCTCTGACTCCACCCAGTACATCAGGCATGCCTCTACCTCTGTCTACTTCAGAAGCACGAAGGTGAGGGAGAGCGTGTGTGTGTGTGTGTGCACGTGCGTATGTGTTTGTTCAGGAGAAAGGAACATAAAAAAAAAACATTGTTGGCCAGTAACTTCTTGGCTCACAACGCGTCGCATCCATGACGCGTTGTGAGCATGTATAGGTCATGTATAGAGCATGTAGGTCTGCTATTTTCTGCAAGCGACACAGTTATACGGTGAAGCATGCATTTTGGCATTAGAACGTAGCCTGTGAGCCAGCCTGTTTCGCTCCGTTCTGCGATCTGTTTAGTCTCTCCGCCTTTCTCTGGAAAGCCTTGTGTCTCCAACGGTCGCAGCAAACCGCGGCTTCTGATTGGCTGTAGTGCGGAGCAACTCTAACCCTACTCTGATTCGTTGGAACAACACCATGTGGCTTCCCATTTCTTGGAACAACACCACGTGGCTTTCCAGCCACCGCTGCTTCCATTGGTCTGTGTTGCGGGGCGGGACAAATACACAAGTCTGTATCGGCTGGCTGATGACGTAGCTACCCTAACCCTACTCTGATTCGTTGGAACACCACCCAATCAGCAACGACCTCGTTACGTCACAACGGACATTCAGAAGTGCGAGTCAACTGAGTCCTTTCCGCGTTATTTGGAATTGCACATGAGTTCTGGGCAAACCCCGCCCATGGAAGCTTTTGATTGGCTGAACTGGCGCTAGGGAGCGCTCCTTTTTGTTCGCTTGGACCGCACGGAGGTGGGATCACTTAAACCTAACCCTAGCTCTAACCCTAACCCTAACCTTAACCTCAGTAAAACTATGCCTAACCCTAACCCTAACTTGATGCGTAGAGACAATACAAAACGTGGAACAGAGCGAACAGGCTGGCTCCAGGCTAATTTGAACGTTGCAGAAGAAAAACCACAGCAGTCTGTTTCAAGAGCTAATCTAACAGAAATTATTTTGTTGTGTAGATATTACGACAGCGAATCCTGGAGTTCCTAATCCCTCTCACGGGTCAGTACGGGGTTCAACTGATGGCCTCAGTGGGAGCAGTGTGGAGCAGCAGGAAAAATAAGAGGAGGCACAAAATCAAGGTGAGCGCTCTACTCGCGTTGTGAGCTTTTGGATCACTATTGCACTATTTTTTTAAATGGTGCTGAATTACATTAATAATTCCTCCACAAGGAATGCATTCATAATAAGTATTCATAATGTATTTTTGTTAAGTTTGGGTACCGGGGAGACACCACATTTTTTTTAAATGGTTACATGTTTTTATGTATCTCTCTCTCTCTCTCTCTCTCTCTCTCTCTCTCTCTCTCCTTAGATTTTGCCAGTGGCCAGTGAATCTCGCCTGACCATAGTGGATCTGGTGAAATCTCTGAACACCCTGCATGCAGACAACATACTACACTTAGTCAAGGAGGTGGTGAAGAAACCACATCAGATCAAGGGAGACCAGGTAGAGACACACACTCTTATTCTCTTTAAAAGGATCCCTGGCTAAATATGCCTTAATACATTATAATTGCCCTCTATAACTACAATACAAAAAGAATAACCCCTTAAATAGAGGGTATGCGCGTGACATCATCATCGTACCCGGAAGTTATGTGGGAACACCTACTGAGTGGCAAAAAACAATGACTTGTGGCAGGCGTTTTCCCCCTTTTAAAAAGATTAACTATTTCTAAAATAAATTCAATATTTAGTTATAGACTGCAATTATAATGCATTAAGGCAAACTCAAATACACAGTGGGCCAATTTTTTTAAAATGGTACAAGTCGAGGGCTGGACTGATTCAATGTTTATTTAAACGCAGGCTTGCGGTCACTGGCCCTCGATACACGCAAATGTGCCAACTAGCAATGCATTGTGGGACTTGTAGTTTTATGGTGGTGCGTTTGTAGCAAGCAGTGATTCACTGCCACAGCTTGATGGCCTCAAAAGTCTAATATCTCCCCTAGTCCATAGGGATATCCCTTTGGTCTGATGGTTAAGATTTTGGACCTCCATGCGGGAGACTTGGGCTTGAATCCTAAAGCGTTACAAGTACAATATACGAGCGGGCCAGTTCTAATAGTAATTAAATATCATCTCGCGGGCCAAAGATAATTCATTCACGGGCCTGATTTGGCCCCCGGGCCTTGAGTTTGACATATGTGCATTAAGGCATACTTATACTCATTATCCAGGGGTCCTTTTTAATAACTCACTCTACTTCTCGTAACATGAGCTGATTCATATCACTTGATGTTGTACCTTTTCTTCTTGCGTCCATGATATCAATCAGAAGTCCACCCTGGTAGACATCCCCATGTTACAGTTCAGCTACGCCTATATCCAGAGGTACGTAACAAATCTACAACCTAGTTCCCCATTTCTAGTAAGGATATGAGTGTCCTTAACCCATTTAGGCCTAGAATTATTGAATGCTTTAGCAATTGAAAAATAGCAGATCTACAAGCTCACAGCGCGGCACCAAGTGCCGCGCTGCGAGCTTGTAGATCTGCTATTTTTGAAAAAGTCTTGAAAATGTGTGCAAATCCTTGAATATATGTATTTTCAAAGCGAACGTTTGTAACTCAAATGTCTAGCCACTGCCAACTAAATATACTGTACGTATCTCTAAATGTGCTCACTTTCATGTGCAAACTGCATGTGATCAACTTTGCCTTTCTGCACGTAGCATCTCTACGCAGGCTCTGCAGGAGAACATTGTCCCTCTCCTCAGCCTCCTGCGGGAGTCTGTCCAGCTGAACCTGGCACCTCCGGGGTTCTTCTTACTGCTGGGGTGTGTTTTACTTTATTTATTTATACATGTACACTTTACACCACCGTTTCCCAAACAGTGGTTCCTACATTTTTATTTATTTTAATGATTGTTTTTTTTTTTCTTTTTTTTTTATACATATCGTCGTTGTCGGATGGAAACCTTGTATGTCCAAGACCGTTCGTTTGGTATTTATCATTTAAAAAATTAACTAAACTAGTGAAAACAGCCGATCTACAAGCACACAACGCCTTGCGGTGCGAGGTGTTGTGTGCTTGTAGATCTGCTGTTTTCACTACTTTTGTGCGACAGCCTTGTATGATGAAGCAGGGCTTTGCTTTACCAAAAGACGTACACATTTGAAACTTGGAGATACAAGGTTTCTGCCCGACAGTGACGATATATATATCAATACTTTTATACATTTTAAAACAAACAAACAAGTTTGGGAACCACTGCTTTACACAGTGTATCATAAACTGCTTGTTTGACCTGAGCTGCTAGTAACCCTTTTTAATGGTCAGACCAATAAAAGGGTAAAAAAGACATGGTAATTAATACTTGGCTTCTGTCTCACAGAATACTTGACAACGTTGTTAACCGGCTCCCTAACCTGGACAATAATAAGAAGGACACTAGAGATCTGCAGGTATGATGCACCCTGGTAAAACCCTGGTAATATCTTTATTTATATATAGCACTTTCATAAAACAGGGTTTACAAGATGCTTTACAAAATAAAGGAACAATGTGTCACAAAGTGCTATACAATAGCATAAAGGCGGTAAGACAGCATTAAGAGATAATAATATCAGAAAAGCAAGAAATTAAGAAATAAAAAACTATAAAATCAGGAGTAGAAGAGTCAAATAATCACAACAAAGCCAGTCTATAGAAATGAGATTTCATCTCTTCAGGTAAGTCATTAAAGCAGGGCTTAAGCCATTTTCAACCATATAATTGGTCCACACTATTGCAGAATCAGAGACAGTATTATTGTCACATGGGGTGCCAATGACCAATTGGTTAAAGGGGAAGACCACCCATTTTCAATATTGAAATATGTCATTAATATACCTTAGAGGAGTTGTGTGGAAATAGAAAAAAGTCCCCCCCCCCTTCTGTGTTGCCTAGAACTGGAAGATTGATTTGGGGGTTTGTATTGTAAAGTACAATGTGTGATGTCATCAAGTTGTACTTTACAATACAAACCCCACAATCAATCCTCCAGTTCTAGGCATCACAGAAGGGGGGGAACTTTTTTTCTATTTCCACACGACTCCTCGTCGGTATATTAATGACACAGTTCAATATTGAAAATGTAGAAAATGGGTGGTCTTCCCCTTTAACTCATTCCCCGCCTCCCCCGATAGTCCCGAGAAAATCCCAATGTCGTTCCCCGCCAGGCCCGATAGTCCCGAGAATTTGCTTTTATATAATGTAATGTTTAATTACATTCTTCCACAGCCCATTACAAAGTCTGAGCCTTTTATCTTAAAGGGAACCTAAAATATCACACATCAAAGTAAGTGTGTTTGAAAAAAATACTGTAATAATGTATAAATTGCAATACAAATGTTTAAATCTCCCCATAACCCACAGTGAACTGGCAAAAGACGCATTTGAGCTCAAAAGGCTGGCTGCCGGAAAAAAAAAGAGAAGAAAAAAAGTGTGAGAACAGCTGTGTGTGTGTGTGTGTGTGTGTGTGTGTGTGTGTGTGTGTGTGTGTGTGTGTGTGTGTGTGTGTGTGTGTGTGTGTGTGTGTGTGCTTCCCTCCAGGACCACTATATCTCTGTTTCAGTGGTCCCTGTTGGACCCCCTGATGGTGTTCAGTCCCATAAAAAAACAGTGATATCAGTGAGATCTGCCTCTCTCTCTCTCTCTCTCTCTCAAGACACAAAACACACAATTATCGCCAATTCGCCATATAAATGCTTCTAAAACGTACCTGATAATGATGATGGTTGATTTGAATCCACACCCTGGGTTATAATCCATATATCCAGGCTATAATATTAGTTTTGTAATGGTATTTAGTCCACAAACAAGCCATGATCGCCTTTGCAAAGGTGGGGGTCCCTGGTCGCCTTTCTAACGGAACCAATAAGGGCGGGTCCAACGCTTCGCCGACCTCCCAGAGCAGTGCGGAGTTACATAACATTGTAAAATCAATCAATAAGCCATCATTTGTTACATAAAGTTCACATGATCCAGTTGCAGGGACAAGTGGTCCCTGTCGATGGGGTCTCACAAAGGGGGTCCCCTGGTCTCCAGCCAACACTTAGGGAACCAGGTGGGCGTGGGGGTCCCTGGCCCACGCTCCACCAAAACAAGCATCAACTACAGCCAACAAGCGATCGTCAACTACAGCCTCGCCTCGTTAGCAAACTGCGTCTGCCCTGCTCTTGCCAGGGCAGTGCAGAGGATTTTTTAGGGGCAGGGGGAGACATTTTCTAACATGTGCTAGAATGTGAAAATAGCAGATCTACAAGCTCTACAAGCTCTCAAAGTGTCGCAGAGCGACGTGTTGAGAGATTGCTGATCACCTTGTTGAACAAATGTCATAGCAATCCATTCTAGAGGTGTATTCTAGAAGTGTTATTGCGACCGTCAGGGAGCAGTTTACTATGAAAACCTCCACCGGCCGTCCGTCGGTCGGTCACACGTCACACGTCACACCTTTGCCCTGCTCATATCTCCGCATCAGTATATAGGGCTTGTTTGTTTATTGTATGACATCACGCCACATCATCAGCTGTGGACTCTGTGATGTCATCGTATCGCATCAGTATATAGGGCTTGTTTGTTTATTGTATGACATCACGCCACATCATCAGCTGTGGACTCTGTGATGTCATCGTATCTCCATATATGGCCATCTCCGTATATGGAGATATAAGTCGTCCATGCCCAAGTATGGGCTGGTGAGGTCAGACTTTGTGTGATGCGTAGGTTATCTCAATATATGGAGATTCAACATTCCAGGCAATGCTCTCTTCCCTGGTGAGAATTGCCCCTTTATATAGGGCTTGTTTGTGTATTGTATGACATCACGCCACATCATCAGCTGTGGACTCTGTGATGTCATCGTATCTCCATATATGGCCATCTCCGTATATGGAGATATAAGTCGTCCATGCCCAAGTATGGGCTGGTGAGGTCAGACTTTGTGTGATGCGTAGGTTATCTCCATATATGGAGATTCAACATTCCAGGTGTAACTATGGCTACCCGTATGACGTGAGAGGTGGAGGTTGTGATATTTGTGGAGATAAGCGACCAACGGTCGCTTATCTCCCGATTAGGGAGTCTTACTGGTTGTAAAGACTCATGCCCCCTTTGATGTCAATGTGTGTGTGTGCACCTGTAGGCCTACAGAGCGCAACTAGCATTTACACACAGAAACAGAGAGACAGCGCCCCCAAGTGACTTGTAGCAGACTTGTAGAATACTGTAGCAGTAATAGTATATCAATGTGAACTTGCTGTTTTTGGTCAGACATAGCATATAAAAATATTTTTCTCTGCATTTTTCTAAACAGAAAATTCTAAAAATAATTCCTATTACATAATTACATTAGTACACTTATCTGATAAGTGCCTGACGCCATAAATACAAATATCAACTGAGTTATTCGCTCGAAAAGCCATCAATCACAAAAAGGTCAATATCTCCAGTTCTTTCAATTATAGCTGGATTTTGGTCAAAAATGGCTATTTTGAGATGGCTGCAACTATAGAAAAAAAAGCTTTTTATTTATTTATTTTATTTTTCGGTGAGACTAGAGTTTGTCCTGTTTCATTTGAGGTTCTGTATGACATTGTCGAAAAAATACAGAATTTAGGAAAAATGTCAATATAAAAAAAATATATCATTTTTTTTATTAAACAAAATGGCAGGAGAGCCATACAGTCAATGTTAAAATGGCGGCCAATGTGTTAAGGCACGTACCACAGGCTCTGATGCAGCCTGACAGCGAGTCCCCGGTTTGATTCCCGAGCCTGATGGACCCTGTTACTTCCAGACTCTCTCCCTGTTTCCGGTCAATCTCCACTGTACCATCAAATAAAGGCAGAAAAGACAAAAACTTAAAATATATTGAATTTGAATGCTTTTCTTTCTTTTTTTTCTTTCTTTTTTTTTTTGAGAATTTTACTTGTGACATCGTGATAGTACTTCTTATTTTGCGGTATTGTACTTCTTCCAGCATTGGTGTAGGGCTTCTTAAATAAATGGTGCATTTATATATATTTATAAATGACTGAGCGTGTATGATAACGATCATTGGCAATGATCACACAGGAAGTGACTCAGCGCATCCTGGAAGCAGTGGGTGGCGTGGCTGGATCGTCTCTGGAGCAGACCAGCTGGCTCAGCCGCAACCTGGAGGTCAAAGTGCAATCACAGGTGTGCCCTGAGACAGAGGAGCCCGAAGACGCAGAGGCCGAAGGTGAACTTCTTGGTAACTTTGGATGTCAAACACAACATAGACCAATGAAGACACAGAAAAAGATACAGACATTTCACTCATACTTACAGTTGATGTATGCATTAAGACATGCAATGTTACTGCACACAGGCATATGTCCATTCATACATACTTGTATGAGTCTCTACATAGGGTACACAATTACACATTAATTGTCATCTGTTATACCAGGTTGCAGAAATGGTCAGTTCTTCAACAAGAACAAAAACAACACATTTTGTATATATTTTCAATACACTTCTGTGTTAAGTTTACTAATTAGCAATCAAGAAAATGATGTCCATGTGCGTTCACTTGAAGCAGCATTCGTGAGTGGTTGTTACGGCAGCAGTACTGTAGAGGACAGCTGAATTGAGAAGTTGCCTACAGTTATTCTTCCACCACTATCCATTCTATCTGCTCCTGTCTCTTCTCCAGACTCGGTGGCTCAGGGCAGCACCATGGTTTCCTCTTCTGCCCCCTCTGTTTACAGCGTGCAGGCCCTGGCACTCTTGGCTGAGGTAAGATAAACTCTGTGCGTGTGCGTGCGTGTGAAACAGTATCATTTGGGGATAGGATGATGGGTCACTGTGGGACATTTTGGACCGACATGTTGGACCGCTCTCTCGATCTCCACCGTCCTCATCAAAACACCCAAATGAGGGAATAGCTTTTGGAAGAATGCTGTGCTATCCTTCCAGTGCAGTCCTAGAAACGTTATGCCAAGGAGCAAGTGAAGCTGTGTAGTTCCAAAACCTTACGAAGACACTTAGTTTAGTTTTTTTTCCCTTTAATTCAGGGTTCCCCAATTAGTTTTCCCCAAGGGCCGAATTATGTCTAGGGTACCAAGTCGAGGGCCAAAACATTGCAGGGGGCGACAGTGGCGTTCCCGCTACTCCAGTGACAGTTCAGATATTGTCGTTGTCGGCTGAAAATCTTGTATGTCCAAAACCGTTAGTTTTGCATTTTATCATTTTAAAAATGATTTAAACTAGTGAAAACAGCCGAACTACAAGCACACAGCGCCTCGCATTGACGATATACTAGTGTTGATGCTGCTCTTATACCACCATTATTACTGGGGTTGGTGGGGGCCAGACAGTAGCCCCCCGGGCCGCAAATGGCCTGCGGGCCACCTATTTGGGAACCCTCCTTTAATTTGTGATCTCTCTGTTAAGTGTTTTTTAATATGCTTTCTATTTGCGTAGATTCTGGCCCCGCTACTGGACATGGTGTATCGCAGCGATGAAAAGGAGAAAGCAGTTCCGCTCATTTCTCGGCTCATGTACTATGTTTTCCCTTACCTGAAGAACCACAGGTAAGCATGACTTCAGGTTCCCTGTACTGTACGTGACCTAAGCTAATTCTGGAAGGCTTAGTTTATATTCTAGCTGGTACAAGGACAAGCTGAACTATAGCAACAACAGGATGTACCAAAACAATGGCTATCAGGCCTAGTGGGGACATCTTGGCTCCTGCAAGCTACAACATATCATGTCATAGTCATATCATAATGCACTAATAGAGTGTAGGTTTGATATAAGCAACCCCGACTCTTCACAGTTCGTTGTTGAGAAATAAATCCAGACACGGTGATTTGTGTGTGTCAAGAGTCTTTATCCCCCTAAACTTTAGGGAAAGAAAAAAGAAGAAAACCCATGATTTAGGGCCTAAAGCATGGGTTTTCTTCTTTTTTCTTTCTTTTTTTTTTGCCTTTTTTTGCTACTCTTCTTTCTTGCATGTTAATAATATTTTGACAGGACTTGGGCTGTCATGCTTGGTCCAGTTAAAAATGTGTAATTCAAATATGACTGTATCCAATTGGATAAGAACGATACCCCTGCTCTTTACTGGTAATGAAATGCTTTGAAAACTGACACTATTGTGTCGGGTGGGTCTATGATGGACCCACCGACACAGTAGTGGTGGTCTCCAGTTTGCTTATTGGACATTATTGTAGTTCGGACATCGTTGCAATTATCTTTCTCCTTCTGGAGACATCCCCAATCCCTACACAAAATGTTGGAATTGTAGCTTTAAATCGTCCTTGCTTTTCATTGATATACACTGGCTGCACGACAACTCTCCACTCTACTGGTCTCAGTGCAAATGATTATTTTCCACACCGCTTCTCTTCCCTATCTTTTAGTGCCTACAACATGCCCAGTTTTGGAGCAGGTGCTCAGCTCCTGAGCAACCTGAGCGGGTACGCCTACACCAAAAGAGCCTGGAAGAAAGAGGCCTTTGAGCTCTTCATGGACCCACTCTTTTTCACCATGGACGCCTCCTGCACACCGCAGTAAGGATATGGGTGTCCTTAATTTATTTTAACAGAACAAATCTAAACAACTCATTGTTTCATTGAAACTGAGCAGTTAATTGTTGTTAAATATAAGTGTTGTTTGACTTCTCAGTGTGCCTTTTGTGTATAGAAAATACTATTTGTTCTGTCTCTGTCAGGATTAGATTAATATATAGCATGACTGAATTCATTAATCTAACGGCCGGTGCTTGACTCTACAGCTGGAGATCGATCGTTGACCACCTCCTGACCCATGAGAAGACCATGTTCAAGGACCTCATGAGTAAGTACGGCCTCCAGAAATGAGTATTCAAAAGTTGAGAGCTTATCTCAGAGGCAGAGGTGTTGTCACATTTTAAAGGACAACTTTAGTTTTTTACAACAAGGGTTCATATTTTAGATTAAATTAATAATATAAAAGATGCGTGTTAAAATGATTTCATTTACTTCTTTCTATTGTTTTAGAGATTCTTATTTCAGTGGTTGGGGGCATGCGTACAAGTGGCTAAATATGTCATTTTACACAGAATAAGCCCATTCCCAAGATACAACGCAACCTTTCGTGGTTAGATGTGACTTATGGGGGCTAGAAGTGTTACTGCAAAAGCAATAAGGAAACTGCTGGCTTATTGTGTCTAAAAATACATACAGTATTTAGCCACTTGTACGCATGCCCCCATGCGTACGCAACTACGCATGCCCCACATTTTAGCTCGGTAAACACAATAAAACAATAGAACGAAGCAAATGAAAACATTTTAACTCACTTTTTCTTTTCTCTAATTACAATCTAAAATATGAACTCTTGTTGTTAAAAACCAAAGTTGTCCTTTAAGAGTAGACGAAATAGACAGGAATGTAAATTAGGAATTGGCACTTTTTTTCAGAGTAGACAGACAATATTTCTGAGACACCTTTTATAATTTAATACTTTAATTTACACCCAGGTTTCTGCAATTGATAGATTATTGCTATTGTTACAGACATAGCTACACTCATATTATGACTTGATGTACGCAAATTGAGCTCACAAAAGGCCTGCACGAGTCCCCAGTAACTAACTGTACCTCCAGCCACCTGCAATATTATATCAGTGCATATGACCTAGATATGGGTTCAGCCATTAATGATCGACTCTTTGTACAATTTCATTGCTTTTGACTTTGCTAGATTGACCTTTTCCTAGCTTCAATATGGCCTCAGCCTCATTTCTCCTATAATATATACTTTACAATTATCTTCATTTTCATGAATCTTTCATTAGTTAAGCCTAGCCTGAGTGCGGTTGTTTTGTTTGTGAGCATGAATGGTTGTTTTTGGATCTGCTCACCCACTCCCACACTCCCTCTTTACATGGAAACAGAAGGAAGCAATGTGGATTAAGGTGCGAAACCATCACAGAGCAGCATTGAGGCTGAAGTCAATCACATGTGATATGCACTGTAGTATAGATGTCATCCGTCTCCGATTCAAATGTCAAATGCAGTTATATGCTTGGATATGTGTTGTGTTTTCCACTATATGTTTGCCTTGTGTGCATGTGTGCCTTCTAGGTATGCAGAGCGGCTCCCTGAAACTGTTCGCTAGTGCAGACCAGAGGCCCATGCTGCTGAAGCGCCAGGCCTTCGCCATGTTCAGTGGAGAACTAGACCAGTATCATCTCTATCTTCCCCTTATTCAAGGTATGCGTGTGAATGTACTTTCAGGTTGAACAATACTGACAATACAAGGCACAATACTGTATATTTCAAAGTGGCTTTCTCTTCAGAGCGTCTGACCGAGGCCTTGCGTACCAGCCAGACTCCCGCCGTTTCCGCTCAGATTTTCCTGATGTTCCGCGTCCTGCTACTACGCATCTCACCTCAGCACCTCACCTCCCTCTGGCCCATCATGGTTACTGAACTGGTAAGATCACACCCTTATATTCACAATGACTATATCTTAAGGATTGAGATTTTGTAATTACGTCTGGATATCGAGCAGGTGCGCTTCCTCTGATGGTCATAGATGCTCATAGTCTATTTTAAACCTAAACTTACAAAAATAAACGGTTTACTCAAGGTTTGCCCATTTCTACTTTTCTACCTCAGGCTAACACATTTTGGAGCTTTCATCAAAGCATATTAAAAAGTTGAGATGGGTAATCTTTCATTATCATAACAGTCTTAGGGCCGATGCATGCTCCACTTTTAGAGCAGAGTTGAAATCGGTTCAGTTCAGGGTGTCACAACATCTCAACAGCACCTAACAGCCGAAGGCACCGCAAAGGCACCGCTCACTTCACACTGGGTGTGATTTTGCTACACTGCCTGGCTTGCACCTATGTGCAATGAATAATTATTATATAGGCCTGGAAATTGGATACATGGAAACAGAAGGAAGCAATGTGGATTAAGGTGCGAAACCATCACAGAGCAGCATTGAGGCTGAAGTCAATCACATGTGATATGCACTGTATATATAAATATTCTGGAAAGGTTTTGGTAGCATTGGTAAAAATGTGCGGGAACCCTGAACATTTCAGAGAAAGAGTGTCAAATTGCCAATGTTTGATTCCTTAGCCTGTAATAAAATGTTAGTTTTTTATTTTGTTAAATACTTTTCTGCACTTTCTTTCTCCAGATCCGAACGTTTGTACGGCTAGAGAAAGCCCTTCAGGAAGATAAAGAAGTTTCAAAGTGAGTTTGTCATCAGTCTTTTATGATGGACAAAACTCTGCTTCATTATTTTGTGTCACAAGTTTTACATACATATACCAGCTTCAAATACGATGTATATTTCCCTGTGTACGACCTAGGCTGGCCAAAGTGGTGCGTGGTGCACTCGAAAGGAATGGCCCGGTACATTTCTCCCAGCCAGAGTTGAATATGTATCTGTCGGCCTGCAAGTTTCTAGATACTTCCCTGGCTTTTCCTCCAGGAAGGATGCCCCTCTTTCAGATGTAAGAAGCACAACACTGGAACATGTTGCTTGGGTGTCCTGCTTATGTATTTCATTTATTTTGCATCCTATCTCTGAATGCCAACCTCTAAATATTTGTATGTTTAGGGCTGTCACAATTATTACATAATCGTCTAATCGTGATTATTTGACATTATCGCAATTATTTTGTCATAATCGTCATAATCGTGAATGTTGAAAAATGTCCGAAATAGTGGAAATAGCAGATCTACAATTTCCGATGCGACGCGTTGTGAGCTTGTAGATCGGCTATTTCCACTATCATTGTCCTTTTTTAAGTAGTAAGTTGTCAAATATGTCAGTAATTTCTTTGTATATTTAGGTTATGTGTCATATATACCATGTGCAACTTCAAAGCCTAAAAGCCAAACAGAAATGTAATTGTCAACGACAAAAACACAATTAAATCGTTAATCGCAATTATTTGAGTGACAAATAATCGTCATGTAAAATGTCATATCGTGACAGCCCTATGTTTGACAAGCAGTGTATGGGGCTGGGTTGTCTATGTGCAGGTATCGCTGGGCATTCGTCCCTGAGGTGGATGTAGATCGCTACAGTGGCCCAGAGAGTGCTCTTCTGGAGGGAGAGCAGGAATCCAAGCCTCATGTGGCCAGAGTACTGGAAAGAATACAGCAAAGATACGGGGTAGGTAGACGACACATTAGGCCCATTTAGGCCTGAACACATTATGACGCAATATTTTATGCTTTAAATATAAAAACATAGCGGATATACAAGCTCCCAGCGCGGCACCGAGTGCCGCACTGCGAGCTTGTAGATCTGCTATTTTTTTTATCGTGAAAATTTGAATTTTGACCCGATTCTATAAGTGTCTTTTGAATCCTTCTAAGATTTTTGGAAAAAAAAACGATGTTTCTATGTCAGCGATCTGGCCAGCCATCGTCAAAGAAAAGGTCCTTTTCACTTAACTGGCGCTCAGTTAGTCTGTTCTTGAGAGACTACTATGTCAGTGGTGCTCAAACCTTTTCATGTGAAGGACCCCCAAAATGATATGTATTTGGCCACGGACCCCCATTTCAAAATATCTAGTTCCAGGGACCACCCAGAAGCAAAATTTGAGTTACAAACGTTCGCTTTGAAAATACATATATTCAAAGATTTGCACACATTTTCACGACTTTTTCAAAAATAGCAGATCCACAAGCTTGCAGCGCGCTGTGAGCTTGTATATCTGCTATTTTTCACTGGTTAAAGCATTCAATAATTCTAGGCCTAAATGGGTTAAGGGTCTTTTGCACACTGCTGCGTTTTTTGTCCGAATATCGGATCGAACTTCGAAGCACGTAAATTAAAAAAAACGACCTCACGTTATGTAAATCACGTTTGCACACTGCCGCCCGTTTCGGAATTTATTTTCAGACCAGGGTTGATTTTTTTTCCAATTTTCGCAACTGCCACTGGGTCCCTTGCTCTCTTCTCTCCTCGGCCTGAAAAGGGTTTTTGCGGATTCCAGATTTTCCAAAACGCAACGAAAGAACGCAGCAGTGTGCAGCCAGCTTAACACCTTGTGTGGGTGATGATCAGGCTCAAAACATAATGACCATGTCCCATACTGATGATGTCATGTCATTCCATTTCAGACGCTAAACGGGTTGAGCGAGGAGTCCTCCACAGAGCGCTTGGAATTCCCGCTCCTTACACAACGCTCCCTGACGTCCATAACTCAGCTGGCACCCTTCCTCTGCACGCTTTGTGTTTCCTTCCAGGGCCCTCGCCTGGATAGCTCCTCGCCAAGCAACTCTTCGCCCCACCTCCCAGTAGCGGTTTACCCAGCAGCCAGCACAGATGCAGTCCTCAAGAGGCTGGAGCTCATCACTGAGGAAGAGTTCTTAGACTCCACCGAGAATTAGGTCCCATTTAAAAATCAAGCCTTCTTTTTCAGCTTTTTTTTTTTTGCTACCCTGGGAAATTTGCACTGGAGGCATAGAAGTGGGAAATCTAGAAAAAGGCACACAACCACTGAAATTGTATAAAAAGAAAAGGAAAACGCTTAGGAGTACCATTTTAATGTGGAGTTGTGTCTTACCAGGTCATATCTCTCCACGTTTACCTCTGACGTACTCCCATGCTCAATCTGTTCTGGATGATATTATGTTTGCAAGTGTCACTTTCTGGATATTGTGATGGGTAACTGCTGTAAACCTGCTGATGGGATGCTTTGTTTTCTTTGTAGGTTCAGTGGCATCTCCATGTTCCACATTCAGATTACATACCGGTACTTTCCCTTTCCTTTGCATTGTTTATTCCCAATTTGAGCAGTGAAGATGGAACAGGGTCTCTTTTAAAGGAACTGGTTTTTAAGACTAGAACATTCAAAAACATTTGCCTTACTGTAACAATAGTGTTGAGTGTTGATGCGAATATTTTTTGTACCACTGACACTAACCACAGATTCAGTGTATCAGTGATGTCCCCCTGTTAGTGCTTGTAAGTTGTAACCTTCCCTTAAACATGCTCTGTCCTTTTAGCATACAGTACATCTGTCTGACTGTAGAATGTAATGAAAGACAATGTGAAGGCAGGACAAGACTGGATATGTAGCTTGTTTATTGTGGGATAAACAGTACTGGGCCTTTAAGCTCCAGTAGTTGAAGTCGATGTGAGACTTGTGTGGGTACGTTATTGAATGTGATTTGTGTGTACACTGGAAAAAAAACGTTTAAATATCTATAGTAATATACATAAAATACATGCTTGGCATTTATTGGTATTTGAATTAAGGGAACTAGGTCTTTGTTTCTAATTGTTATAATGTATAACTTTTACCATTGGCCACAATTTTATTCCTCAATTGTTGAATGTTTATGTAATTTATTTTGAATGCTTAATGATCTCATGTTTTGGATTAACAGAAGCACATAAATAAAAATAAGCCTATTAACTACTGTGTATTCAATTCAATTTGCCTGAGCTGCCTCGACAGAGCAGGAACTGAAGGCCCGAAGGGCACTTCCCTTGCCTGAAATGCCTTGTACGGGATAAGGTGAGTGGCAATCTGCGATAGATGACCTCAAGAGGTGGCTGTTTGTGGCTTCAGTAGATTCAGTACTGCTTTATGGGGCTGAGAGATGGGACACTCACTAATACAGCAGGAAAGGGCCCTGGATGGCATCTACACAAGAATGCTATGAATGGTATTTGATGGCACATGGGAGGACCACATCAGAAACGTGAACCTCTACTTAGTAAGGGAAAGTTAGCCTCATGCTGGACCAATCTGGGAACTAAATCATTTCCAATATCTTTCTTCACAAATGTGTTCATAAAGGTGTCTCTACTATCACCTCTGAACTTTCTCAATGGCAACTCTCTCTGGAAACGTTGTGGGAGCCAATCAAAGTTGGGGTAGCGGGATACCCTGAGCCTGGGATTAAAGGGGAAAAAATAAAAAATGGATACCCTGAGCCTGGGATTAAAGGGGAAAAATAAAAAATGGCCAATATGAGGTGTGTAATTAGGGTATTTTTGGGCTGCTGAATCCATTCCAACCATTCGTTTTCAATTAAAATGACTCCTTGGCCATAAAATAGGCCTATTGGCTAAGGCTTAGCCAATCATGTCATTCGAGTTCACCTGTGTCCTGTTAGTCCCTATATGTTTTAAACCCTGTGTTTGAGTGTTCCTTGTCAGATTGTATCATGTTATCCTGTGTGTCATGATGTGTGCTTAGTAACTGCTTACCCGCCTACTCCAACCATTTTTTAATTGCAAATATATGTCTCATGGACATACAAAAGTAAGCGTGGCCTATTTTATGGCCAAGGAGTCATTTTTACTGATAACTAATGGTTGGAATGGATTCAGCAGCCCCAAAATACCCTAATTACACACCTCATGCGCTCATATTGACGATATTTTAATTTTTCCCCCTTTAATCCCAGGCCTTCGGGATACCCCCAACTTTGATTGGCTCCCACAAAGTTTCCAGAGGGAGTTGTGATTAAGAAAGTTCAGAGGTGATAGTAGACACCTTTATGAACACATTTGTGAAGAAAGATATTGGAAATGATTTAGTTGGTCCAGGCGTCCAGCATGTGGCTAACTTTCCCTTACTAACTGCATGGGGCCTCCCACAGGTCACAGACAAGGTCAGGGAGAGAAAGATGAGGCTGGCACACTGGAACACCGGAACTGATGGCGAGCAAACTGACACCCGGGGAGCCCAGCCAAAGGCCCGTCAGCATATTTGCTGCCTCCCACTGTTGGTGTTAGGTACTGTCCATAGTTTAATTATACTGTGGCACTAGTTACATGGCATCCTAGCCATTTAGGATTTCCCTGCATCGCAGAGAATACGCAAACCTCAAACCTTGTCATTATCTTTGTATTGGGTATACAAAGATCATGCCACTTCCTAGTTCCTTTATTAATCTGCAAGTCTATGCCCACGTCCACCTCCTCCCTTCTCACTGACGCTTTGGCTGTTGCATCAACAGCCACTAGTTCCAGCCAGGTCAACTCTGTAGCCTACGTGTAAGGCTGCCTGTGCCTACAGACAGTAAAACACAAAGTCCTTTCAGAGTTCTGGGAGGAGGCGGGGGGCAGAGACAGCACAATGCATTCCGGATGGAAGTCACATGGTTTGAAGTCTGATGCGAGTCCTTTGGTGTTCTGTGGTTGCACAGAGCATGCATCAAAGTAACACCATCCAACTTGCTTAGAACAAGCACAGAGACAGTTGTAGGCAAGCAGTAGGGGGCAGACAAGCTGCACTTGATGAGACAGAAGGGCAGGGTTCAACTGCCAACCAATAGGATAGAAAGGCCATGATGCAATCCCACACAGCTGTGTTCACTTGTAGTCTGTGTACTCCACAGCAGCAGAGCCGGTCTGCACTGCAGTGACATGAAACCTCCATTTCAGAACGAAAAATATTATAAATAAATTAAAGTTAAGTGTGTGTCACAGTAAACATTCGACAATAACAATGAATATTACAAATATTTCTTTACATGTCATACATAGCAGTGATGCCTACACAGATGCAATTGTTTAAATGTGCTATTCATAATAAATGTGAGCTTTTTGTCATGTACAGTGGTGGAAAAAATACTCAAATTAATTGCTTAAATAAAAGTATCAATACTGAAACATACAAATACTTTGTTACAAGTAAAAGCCTAGAATTCAAAATGTATTGAGTAAAAGTATTAGCGTTGACATCAGAATGTACTTCAAGTGCCTAAAGTAACTTTTTTAAATAGTAGATCTACAAGCTCACACAACGTGTCGCATGGCGGCACGCTGTGAGCTTGTAGATCCATTTTACGTATCACCAAAAAGCAGCAGGTACTCTGCCTTCACCCGATGACAAGTTGACAACTCCAAAACAACTACATGGTCAAATACCATATCTGTTTCCTCCTCTAGTGGAACCGCCCACTTCCCGCAAATCATTGTGGGAAATGCATTCTTCTTTCGAAGAGACTTTGATGCAACTTTGACAGCACACAGAACTTTGAAAGAACTAAGTGCGGAACTGTGTGAGTGCAGCCTTAGAAGTTCACAAATGAGGTCATTACTCCTTGCAGTCAGAGCCATCAAAGCAGCTGTGAGTCAGACTTGAGAATGACCACCTGTGACCTCACTTTTTCTAAGTGCCCATGTCAAGGCCACTACTTGTTACCAACTGTAACAGTTGGTTACAGTTAGGTAACACTAACTAAAGTTGTACGACTCTGACCTCTAATAGCCAGGACATTTCCAGGGAGGGTTTCTTGTTGCGTCTTGCTGTGTTTCCCTTTCTTGTTTTTATTCTTGTTTAATTTGCACTGACAAATGGACACTTATTGTTTGGCCCTGCACTGTTGGGTACTTGGTAGTATTAAGTACTATTGACTTATGATCACCTTTGAAGTTGTGCTTTAAGTATTGCTATTTGTGTTGTGATGACACTTACCGAGGGTTGAATGTTTTTTGACACTTTATTGTGACTGTTTTTTTGACACTTTATGTAGCCATATTCTTCTTTTATTGTGCCTTACTCTTTTTGACTATACACAACAGTACTTTTCGTTCCGGTTGGCGTTGTTTTTGTTCCCTATTATAAAACCAAACGGCTATCCCGAAATAAACACATTTTAATAACTGTAGGCCTAATATAAATGTAATAACTGTAATAATATAAAGGAGAGCAAATCCCTAGCTTCTTTCAAAATTGGTATGAAAAGTCACCTTCAGACAGCTGCTACCCGTGACTTGTAAATAGACTAAGCCCCTATGCTCCCCCCCCCCCTTTTTCTTTTTTTTCTGCCTTTGTATTTGATGTTATGCTTTTGAAACTGATATTATCCTAGATAAAGTACTATGTTCCATCCGTCTCTTTCAATGTTATATGAGATACTTAAAGTGTGGTTCCTGTAGAAATAAGCCTCGGCTTTCTAGGATGTCCTTTTAGTTGACCTTGTACCAGTGATTTGTACTGTCATGAAACTGTACTTTTTTCTATTGTAAACTTCTAATAAATTCTTCAATCAATCAATTAAAAACTCTATGATTTTAAACTAGGGGAATCATTTTGGATGCGCACGGGCGCCGGATGTTCCGGTTATTGGTTCCAGCCGTAATGTTATTTCCGCTCCGACCGGATCAGAAACCCGAAAACGTAATTGACCCCAGGCTATTATTCTCGTGCATGTCTCATGAGGCGAAAGCCCTAGCACTAGCAGTCCCACCCCGAGAGCATAGACACTCCCACAGGCTGCAGCGCGGGTACACTTGCCTTTATCTCTGCATGGAATTCCTTAAGTTTCGTTTCGTTCAGAAATGGCTTCATCGGAGAGGGGAGTTCCTCTAAGCGCTGTGAGTACAAACCTGTCATACATACTGTGTTCTAGCATGTTCATTTACTGGAAACTGTCGCGACTTTATTCTCTTGAGTGGAGTTGTGTTGTAAACAAAACAACCATGTCTAGCATGGTCTGTGCAGCTGCCTACACACCTCCGTATCGTGTCATAAGTAAAAATGGCCAATGATAACGTCTTTGGCTAATTAGCTAGCTTAGCTATGTTTTGGTGCTTGGGGGGTAGTTAGCTCTGGTCCAGAGCTAGGAGCAGGCTATCTTGTTCTGCCAACTAAAACATCATGCTAGCCTCTATGGTCGCTATGGTCGTGGAACTAACGTGTGTAGTCAGTGTTTCTCGATAACAACAACGTCGTTTTCAGCTAGCTCCTTACGGAACCTCTCCCCCAATACTGTCGTCGCGAGGAACTCATACGGAGGCACTTCCCATGTTAATTAATACGTCATTATTGATGACAGCCTGTGTGACAAAGATGCTGAGTTTCTCCAAGTGAGGGGATGTAACCTGGCATTCAAAATAAAATATGATAAATCCCTTTTGGCTGTATTTCACCCTAACCCTAGCCCTGAAAACATGACTATCATCATGTATATGATAGTCATGTATTCAGGGCTAACCCTTACCCTAACCTAAATTTATTTGATAATCATCATCATCATACTATCCCTCATCAATAGACACTTTCTTAACACAAAACACACAAATACTTTAACAGGAAACAATTTAGTGTTGCAGTATTTCTTTACTTCCTGTTGCTGTATTTGCATGCTGACAGGAAATGAGCCAAGATATTCCCTAGCAACAAGGTTTAGGCTCCCCAGTCCATTACTTACTGTAGTGTAGGCTACTAGCCATATAACTCCTGTAGAGAAAATAAAGGTTTAAGGGTTAGGAGTTATAAAGGAATATCATGTCAATCTTTTTTTTATTTTTTATTTAAGTGTCCAGAGCTGTCACAGAATAGTGGACTCATATTCAGAGAGTACAAAGTACAAGTTGAAAAAAGCTAATAAAACAAATTGACAAACATGTTGATGACCATATTAAATATTATGGAGAAATGGAAAAACATCAAATCTCATCAAAATCGGTTTAAATCTTCAATTTATTGGGAAGGGTAGGGAACACATTCAAATATGTAACATTGAAAACCTTTTGTGGTAGAAATATTTATAGAGTAACAAATATGTGTATGTAGTCTAAAGAAAATCTCACAAGGCTACTCACAAGGCTACTCATTTAGATGTACCTGCAGCTGTCAATCTAACAGCTGAGTTCTCTCCCCCATCTATGCTTACTTCACTCCTCAGCAAATCTGTATTCCTGTAATAGTTTTTATGTTGCTTTATCTTTAGTACACATCCTTATAAGACCATGTTTAGAATAGCATCTCTGTCAGAATGGACTATAAGAACTGTATGATGGTGCAGGGGAGGGTTGTGCCCGGAAGGGGCTGGCAGGACAGGCCAGGAGGCCTGCTCCTCTGATGTTGTAATGCTGATACTCTGTTCAACTTTTTGCCTCTTTGAATACATCTTTGTCAATTCTTCAAATCCTTCATCCTTGTGAAACATTAATTAATTTCTATAATACCTTTTTGTTGTGCTTCATTGGGTCACTTACTTCACTTCTAGTGTTTATGAGACTGGTTTATTCCATACTACATAACGGGATCCTAGTACCAACATTCACCGCATGGTCTCCTTAGGACCAAATTACTACAAATACGAACAATTAATCCTACAATAGTACTGTCCACAAAGCCATGGTTGTTGTTTGTCAAGCCAGGCTAATGGTGTTTCTGTATAAATCTTTCATCAACAATAAGGTTGGTGTTACTGTTACCGATTAAACCTCAGAGGAAGACCACATAGTTGATGTTGACAAAATGCTGAAAGCGTAGCTAGTTTTTGATGGCTCTGCTCTGACGTGATTTACTATGGAGAAGTAGACGTAGAAGTATATGACTGAGATTGGCCTGGTAATTGGTATTATGGAATATAGAAACCTGTCTCAGGGGGCGCCCGCTGGCCTGGTGGTCAAGGCGCGTACCATATACTAGGCTATGATGCCTGCTGGCGTCGCCGGTTCGATTCCCGATCCGGACGACCTTTGCCACATGTCATTCCCCATCTCTCTCCCCATTTCCTGTCAGTCTACTGTCCTATCGAATAAAGGCATAAAAAAAGCCCAAAAACAAATCTTTAAAAAAAAAAAAAAAAAAAAAGAAACCTGTCTCAACCTGTTGTCATTTGTCTATTGATTCACTAGTTATTTCACTTATTAATTGGCTCCTCCTCTTGCAGCTTTGCCCCAAGTTTCTTCATACCAACTCCACCAGCCACACCTGGCCTTTCAGTGCCATAGCTGAACTCATAGGTGAGTCTTTGTGTGAGTCATTAGATAATTGCTTGACAAGTTTCTCCAAAATGGCCTCGGTAGCATTTAATTACTGTGTAACCTTATATGAAAGCTGTTAAAGAAGTGGTCGCCTGTTTGCCTCGTTGTCATTTGCTGAAATGATGCAACTGCCAAAAGTTTTGAATCAGAATAAATCTGTATCTCTGTCTGTCTATTAGGGCTGGGTGCAATTGACCGAATTCACGTTACGCAACTTCCTGGCGCTGACGTCACGGTAGAAGGGGAAAAACTACTAATATCCCATAGAGTTAATACAGAAATCGCAAATTTAATGCAATTTCCGAATAGTAATGTATAAAATACGGCTAGCATGATCAAGAACACAAGATAGTAAAAGGCACAAAGCGGTATAATTTACTTTACCGTTTGAAATAATGATTTGTTGGCTTTAAGTCCAGCTATTTCTATGTTATTTTACCCTCCAAAGCTGACGTCGGCACCAGGAAGTTGCTGAGAAATTCGCTGAGTGCGCAACTGCATACCTCGGTGGCGAGTTCATAACCGCAATTATTAACTAAAGATATTGTTTTAAAAACCTTTCTAGCTTAATTAAGTGGATGATAGAGTTCACACCAGAACTACTGTATGATGACAGCTCTGGTGTGAAAAAGGCCAGTCCACACCAATTAAACTATTCGCTACTACTACTGTACTTGCAACCATTATCTCCAATGGATGTTGCAAGGAGTTGCACATGGCCTGCTTAAAACTGTTTTGTTGCAAGGAGTTGCGACTATTTGCAAGGAGTTGCATTGGTGAGGCAGGGATGGGACAATATGACAAAAGAAATCGCGATTAACGATATTATCGCGATGATCAAAATCTATTATCCTGGGGTGGAACATTTGCCAAAAAAATAGCCGATCTACAAGCTCATAACGCGTCGCGTGGCGAGTCGGCGATGCGTTGTGAGCTTGTAGATCGGCTATTTTTTGGCAAAGATATTTGATAGAGAGTGAAAAAAAGATTGTATCAAGTATGTATCAAGTACGTATATTATAAGTACCTTTTACCAATTCTAGAGGGTTAAATGGTACCAGATATGCAGCTCGGCAAATAAAAGTTGAATTGTCAGGATCCCAATGCATGATGGAGCACGATATCACGATAAATGAAATCTCCACGATGCGATTATCCTGAGTATTTTTTATCACGATAAACGATGATATCGCGTTTCGCGTATTGTTCCATCCCTATGGTGCGGTCTAGGTCTGGGTGCAATAACCTCGGTTAATACTGCCATACCACGGTTGTGTAATGCATACCGCTGTGTCGAGTTCATATTATACTGTGATTTATTTTTCTTTCTTTTGTAATTAAAAAACAAACAAATAAAATTCATATCATTTTTTTTGGGAGAAGCAGTGACTTGTTACCGCGCTAACAAAAAAATCCATACCGCCCAGCCCTACTATCTATCTATCTATCTATCTATCTATCTCTCTCTCTCTCTCTCTCTTTCTCACACACACTCTCTCTCTCTCTCTCTAGTTGGAATAAGCCTATAGATGTTTATGAACATTTCAATTTAATGAACGACGACACTTTGTGCTGTGCCTGTTTAACCATGCATCCGTCTGTATGAAAATACATTCAACCAGTTTGCATGTATGGTGTAACCTTGAACTTGAGCATAGACTTCTGAAATCAAAGTGCATCATATCATTAAACATATTGTTCCTGTTGATGGGTGTGTATAATCATGCCATGCTCTTGTTTGACGCCTGTTATGATGACCTATAGAGTCCTGGTACTGGATAGCAGATATTCATTGGAAGATCAGCTATACAATTGTCAACTTGCATGTGTCCATATGATTAGAATTAGATTAGATTAGAAGAATGCTGATTCATTAGAAGAATGCTGATTCATTACTGGTTGAGTTAAACTCAAGTTTAACTCAACCAGTTAAACTTGAGTTAAACTCAACCAGGAGTGGAGACAATGAGCTTACAGATTGTATCACTGTTCAGATTTCAGAAAGAAAAAGACTGGGTGCTCACTGCTCGGAAGATAAGTGCAAAAGAAAAAAAGAAACCAAGGCACTATTCTTTAAAAGTGAATTAAAGCCTTTAATATGTCATGGCTAGTTCGCTAGTTCATATTTGAAAAAATAAATAAATAAATAGGATAACCCATGTGTTTCGGCTATTGCCTTCCTCAGCCTTCCTCTGTTCAGAGTTCTTCTGAATAATTAATTGATCAATCCTGTTTTTCCTAAGATAATGGCTATGACCCCGACGTCAATGCCAAACAATTCTGGATTGATAAGACCCAGATCAAAGGAGAAGACTGTCTCATCTTCATGGACAATGGAAAAGGGCTGAACTATGAAATGATGCTTCGGATGCTCAGGTATGGACGCTTCCTCTAGAAACGAACTAATCACTAATATTGTCTGAATATTATCTGATTTCTTAAAGTTGTTCCTAAACATGTTACGTTTCCTCTTAATAATGTCTCCTTTTTTATCTTCAAGCTTTGGATACAGTGACAAGCAGCCAGTGAATGGCGTACTTCCTATTGGTATCTATGGCAATGGTTTCAAGTCTGGCTCCATGCGACTGGGTATGGACGCCCTTGTCTTCTCCAAGTCAGAAGATGCCATGTGCGTTGGGATGCTCTCCCAGAGCTACCTGAAGGAGATTGAGGCTCAGCAGATCATTGTGCCGATAGTTAGTTTTAACCAGGCCACTCCAAATTACATGTATCCTTTATTGCGTTTTTTAAAACGTATATTGTACATCACTGTTTTGCAAACATTGGGTCGGGACCCATTTGTGGGCCGCGGATACATTTTTATTGTTCCGTACATCTTTTGTTTCCTACATTTTAATTATTCCCAAGAAAGCAATATCTTTCATTATTAAAAAAAATGCAATTTTCTATGTAATATCATGAATAAATAAAATAAATCTAAGAAATTCCATAAATTAGAAAACAAATGTTGAAGAAGTAGTGAAAATATCCGATCTACAAGCTCACAACGCGGGGCGCTTTGTGAGCTTGTAGATCTGCTATTCACTAGTATGGGTAAACATCTAATTTCTCTTTTGGGTCACAGGCAAAGTTTGGGAACCAAGCGTTTTCGCCTCAGAATGAAGATAAGACCAGTCTGTTTAAGTTGTCTTTATCAGTTTAGTGCAGTGAAACACTGATGTTGCTTTGTCCTTGACCTTGGAACAACTCAGTGTAGAAGACGAACATGAAGCCAGTCTGCAGGACATTTTGCGCTACTCCCCATTCAAGACAGAAAAGGAACTGATCGATGAAATCCTTGCCATCTCCGCCACCCCCATGGGCAGCACAGGGACACGAATCATAATCTGGAATCTCCGCAAGTATGTCATGTTCTTTTGTCAGTTCGCACAGTTCTAAAACACTGTCAATCTTCCTCTATAATCTCATTAGAATTTGATTTAATATAAGGTCAATATATTGTAAGTAGGAAAATGAGCCTAGATCTTTTTTAGTGCGGAGTTGTCCTTTAACTTGGGACGTACGCATGAGAAGAATATACGCTCTTTCATATTTAATTTCATATATAGCTTGAATAGTCTGGTCAGTGACCAGCCACGTTTTCCCCTCAGTTCTTCCTAGGGTTGGGTACGGTAACCGCCGTACCGCGGTATACCATGGCATACCGTGGCCTACCGCGGTGTCAGGGTCCTTACCGCGGTCAAAAAAGACAAAAAAGAGGCTATTTTTTTAATAAGAACGAGTGAGTTTTAAAACGGGGGAGAAGCGAGGACTGCAAGCGCTCCTGGGCCGCGTACCACATGTTTGGAAGCTCTGGCAGTCAAAGGAAGAGTGCGCTTCCAAATCGCGTCGGAGACAATTCCTTACTGGAGCAGTAGCCTCGTAGCCTAGCAGCAGCGTTAAACTTTCTCCATAATCCACATGATAGTACAGTATGTTTATACATTCCTTGTGGCAGTTTCTTTTTCATTCATACGGGCGGAGCGCGACGACTAAAACCGAAAACGAAACTAGTGCTGGGCTGCTGCAGAGCAGACGCTAGGGATTGTCACTTAACTACTTTGACTGCAATTGCAGCAGCGCGCGTGCTCCGTCGTTGTTCTTACAACCTTTTCTGTCAAGTCTGGTAACTAAACCTGCCTACTTGTTTATATCACCACTCAATCAATGTGAATTGCGACGTGAGTTCACAGAATCACACGATCTACCCCGTCTCATCGTTTGATTGTTCACACACAGCATGTAGTGTCTGAGAAGCCACAGTGCGTTACTATAGAAACCCGACACTGCACAGATCTACAAGCTCAGAACGTGTCGTGGACGCGACGCGTTGTAAGCTTGTAGATCTGCTACTTTCAAAGCCAGAGCCGCTGTGCTATGCTGTACGGGGAAGTTTAACTCGGGATTATAGGACCGTGGAGCGATGAATTTTGGGCAAATGATAGGACTATTTTGGCTTATCGCCGAACCTTAATTAATAGATACGGGGGTGCAGTAATTACTGCAATACCGTCGGTAAATGGGAGGACGGTAACCGCGATAACAAAATGTCAATACCGCCCCAGGCCTAGTTCTTCCTCTTTACATTGAATAAACTCGGATGTTCAGTTTCACGAGCTCAGTACACATTGGTGCGTATCGATTTCATAACATTATTTTAATCTATATAATAAAAACACCCACTGCAGTTTGCATTGCTTTGTAAATGTCTTTGCCTGAATGTTCTTAACCACTTATGGGCGAGGTCATGTTGTAGTAACAAAGTAAACGGTGTTACCTAGATTACTTATATTTTCATAAATTATGATTTTACTTAGGCAGAGCATATTATGTTTATAGGGCAAAGGTGAGGAGTAATGCCTGCTGTGTGTAGACACCGTGATCAGTCGGTCTCAGTGTGCCAAGACACACACACAGGCACGCACACGTATAGATTTTACATTTTAATCAAACAATATTTAAAAGATAATTGTGGTATGAACGTGACATCGCGGTATGCAATACACAACTGTGGTATGGCAGTATTGCGGTTATTGCACCCAGCCCTATGCGCACGTTTGTAATAACTTTGTAGTGTGCATGCGTACACTGAGACTTTGATGATCACACATGAAGTGTACTTGGTGTAGGCCAGGAAGCGAGGATGAGATTTGCATTGTTATATTCACTACTCGATACATTTACAAAAAAAAAAAATTCAAAGATTATTAAAAACAAACTTTATCAAGGGTCCTGGAAGGTCCTGGAAAAAATACCTATGCATTGTCTTTGGTTATTGATTTTGTTAATATCTCTGAAATGACAAATTAAACATGGGCTAAATTGTCAAATATTAGAGGCAGAAATTGTGAAAATAGACAATCTACATGTAGATCTGCTATTTTCACAATAGAACCGTGTTTCCTCAACTCTTAGTGCTCGTCAGGGTGGGGGGTCCCCAGTTAAAACATGATTGTTTCGGGTGTCACAGCCTGACAAGGTTGAGAACCACTGGCATATACTACCTGTCTTTGGGCATTGCGCATAGGAGTAAACGACCTGTTATTGAGCTGAATTATTGTTATATAGTCCTGGAAATTGGTTTTGGAAATAAATTGGTAAAAATGTGTGGGAACCCTGTGTTCAGGATTATGTAAGTTGCTATGCCTATTTCTTTTTTACAGGACGAGCAGTGGAACGTCAGAGTTTGATTTTGTGAAAGACCGGTACGATGTCAGAATTCCAACTGAAGTGTACTATGAGACCATCGATGACCAAGATAAACAAGACAGACTCACCTCATCCATCCCTGAAACGGAATTTTCATTGCGTGTAAGAATTAAGAGTTTGTTTCATGATTTGGAAGCCGTGTGTCACGCTCTCTTTCAAGTTGGTACTTATCTTTTTTCTTTTTTTTTCAAAAACATAGCTTAACATGGTACAAAACAGAGTTTGAAGTTAAATGGGTTTATGGAAGTATGTTGCGTGTATGAAAAAATCGAATATAAAATACATTTTAAAGCAAGCAACTGTCTGGGGTGCACATAAAAGACAGAGTAGATGTTAAAATTTCCCAGAAGTGTTCACAAGTGAAATACCACTTCAACGTTGCTTCTGCTCAGTTTACTTAATAAATGAAGATTAACTTTAAAGCCTGCTTTTTGAGTTGCCAAGTCACCCCTGCTATCGGAAAGCACACTTTTAGAATGATACACGTCAGCATCTGAACATTTCCATATTACTGCAATTGGCACTTGTGAAGTACATCATGTGTAGCTAGTTGTCATGTATGTGGTTATAAGCTTTTAATTTACATTATCTACATACTAACTGCTGTGTTCTTGGGTCTAGGCCTACTGCAGCATCCTGTACCTGAAGCCTCGGATGCAGATCATCCTTCGTGGCCAGAAAGTGAAGACTCAGCTCATCTCTAAGAGTCTGGCTTACATTGAAAAGGACCACTATAAGCCCAATTTTCTAGTATCTTTTACACAGCCTCTATGGGCCTGGTTTCAGCATTTTCAAGACTACTTTTCTACTTGTATTTGTATCACAAGTTTTCAGATAAAACATTATCGATAGAGGTATGTTGATTTGGGAGATGTATATCCTCCAGTGGTGTAAAGTAACTAAAACTAGTAAATGTACTTTGATTGATGCCAATACCTTTGCACTTTTACTCATATAAATTTGGATTTTCTACATATATCTGTATATTTCTATAAATATCTCTTTTTAACATTGTGTGATCTTCCTTAAGTTATAATGTTTTTTAGAACAATAGTATCAGTGGAACAGCAAAGGTCCCTATCACCTTTGGGTACAACGTCACCAAGAGTAAAGACCATTACGGCATAATGATGTATCACAAAAACCGCCTCATCAAAGCTTATGAACGTGTAGGATGCCAGCTCAAGGTCAGTTTGTACTTAAACCATGCGTTTGAAACAGTTTTAACTTTGACAGCAAATCTGGATTTAGTATTAGTCATGTTTTAGTCATCTGAAATGTTTTACTTTTAGTCCACTAAATATAAGACTTCAGTCGACTAAATCTATGGTTGACATTGTGGACCTCTTCTCCACTAGTCCCTACCCAACTCTAGTTTTTATTTTGTTGACGAAATTCAATATATTTCGTCTTATTGGTAGTCATCATAAAAGATAGTCGACAAACATTTTTCGGCATAGTTTTAATCGACGAAATTAACACATTTGAAACATGCATATGTATTTTTTCCATTCTCCCACAGTAATTAGGCTAGGTCTCATCCATCTTTGTTTCCTACAGGCTAACCAAAAAGGCGTTGGGGTCATTGGAGTTGTCGAATGCAACTTTCTGGATCCTACCCACAACAAGCAGGATTTTCTCAATACCGATAACTACAGGTAGGAGTGTGCTAAGGGCGTATTACTGTGAAGGTAATTATCTCCACCAGGCCAGAAATGGTAGGGTGGAGAAATTGTTTCACCCCGTCTGTCTGTCCGCAGCTAATCTCCCCAAATACTACACTGATCAGTGTCACATTTCTTTCTGCGTGCTGCCAGCAGGCCACGGAACTCGTTCCCAGAATATTTTCCGGCTATATTATTTACCTACCTTTTTCCTCCCAAATTAGTCATTATGCAAAGTCCCTGTGTATTCTACTCCCTTCAGTCCCTTGTCACCGTTTACTCTTACAGTTGGTCCTAGGAAGGCCACTTCTTTTCACCTGACAGTGAAGAGTTTCACCTATCGTGAAGCATGTTTTAATTGTTAAAAGTTGAGGACATAAAAACATGATTTTGGAATGGTTTTTTAGTTTTGTTTTTTAATTAAATTTTGTACATGATTTCCAAATCTGTGACATCACAGACTTGAGTCTCATGTACTACAATGGACGACAGTCCATGTTTCCTGTAGTTCCAGTCAGGCAATTGCGACATTCACTTTCATAATGCATTGGTGGAGTTACCCTTTAAGCAAAATTAGGATGACCCAAATGGTTATGCTTGTTATTGCAGGAAAACGATGAACAATTTAGGGATAAAACTGGAGGAGTACTGGAAGGAAATCAACCACAAGAGACGCACAGAGCACCCAGGCAGCCTACCAGTGGAGGATACCAAGTAAGTTGCATGTTTCAGGTTTTGGTTTATCTTTTTAAAGTGTTTTTCATAGCAGGATTTAGTACTATTTCTCTGCTGTTTTGACTGGATCAGTGATTTATTTCCCCCAGACCAAATTCTTCTGACTTATTTATGATGACACTTAAGTTGGTTTGATTTGACTTGTAAAATGTATTTTTTAGCCATTTTGGAGAAGTGTCTCTTCTTCGCCATATTCCACTCTTTCATGTTGTAAAGTCAAGGGATATTCTGCGTGATATTTAGATGATCCCTCGGCGCCATCAACACACAACCATACGGCCGTTTCGTAATTCACACGTGAACCCTGAGGGGAGATGATCAGATCTGCGCTGGTTCCTGCGTTAGATTGTTAAATGAGGGCCAATATGTTTTAGTCCTTGAATGAGATTGTTTTTTTTTTTTTTTTTTTTGGCTTTTTTGCCTTTATTGGACAGGACAGTAGACTGACAGGAAATGGGGGAGAGACAGGGAGTGACATGCGGCAAAGGTCGGCCGGATCGGGAATCGAACCGGCGACGCCGACAGGCATTGATGCCGAAATGGCAATGCCTATATGGTATGCACCTGGTCCACTAGGCCACCAGGCGCCCCAGAATGAGATTGTTTTTTGTCTGCCTCTGTGTCTGATAGGAAACGACCAGATCAAAACTGGGTTCAGTGTGATACGTGTCTGCAATGGCGGAAACTTCCAGATGGGGTTGACTGCAGCAAGCTCCCTGAGAAATGGTACTGCAGTAAGAACCCTGACCCTCAATTCAGGTAATTTATAACGAATCTGTTACCAATGATGCTTTTGTTATGTGGATATGTGAAATACATATAATTGACTATGTATCTATGTATATGTTCTGCATATTCGGTATATATGTCACCGTTAGATCGAGAAACGGTTAGATCGAGAAACGGAGCGCTCGTCGTGCGGCGCGGGGCGGAACAATTGAAGAAGGCATATTTAAATGGCAGTAAATGTGTTAACCTGTCGTCTGGTGTAAGTGAATTTGTATCATTATTAACTGAGCTTATGATTAAGACATTTTATTTAGGTTTGCTTAGTAAAAAATGTTACCAATACAAAACCATGTACTGTACACCTGAGATATGTCATTGTGGAGAATTGAAGAATATACTAATCCACACCTTATTTGTGGCAATAAGCTTGCACTTGCATTGATGTCTGTTGCCGTTTGCCCTTCCAGGACCTGCCTGGCACAAGAGGAGCCAGAGGACTCAGACGATGAACAGCCCTATCAAAAGACCTTCAGAAAACAGTAAGTCAGCATTGCCATAATAGCCCTAAGTCCTAGTCATAACATAAGTGATCTGCTATGCAAGATGATCCAGGTAACTTAGCAGCAGTAGCACAGGGTTGCCAACATTGGACAGTCAGAATTCAGGAGACTTTTGGGGGGTAGTTTGGTGGGGCGAGGAAATCATTTTATTAGGCTTGCTTTACACGCATTGGAATACAGCAATTAAAACGCAAAAAGTAGGTGTACAGAATTTGATTTGATAACTGAAGCAATGTAAGACCCATCTATACTAATAGTCACTACTAAGTGAATATCTCACTATGATTACATACACTGCCCACATACACTGGGGTCTGGGGGTCCTCCCCCAGAAATGTTTGAACATAGTACATGTGATTCCTGGGTTCTGGTGAATTTTTGGAGTTTGATACCAAATCCAGGAGAAATTACACGTGTTGCCACGCAAACCCTCAAATCAAGGAGAAATTCAGGAGAAATTACAAATTGTCTCCTGAATTGCTCCTGGAGCATGGCGGGAGATGGGGTCAAAATTCAGGAGACTCCTGCCAAATTCAGGAGTGTTGGCAACCTAGGCAGTAGCATGACATATGTTGTAAATGTCACAATCAATGTGTTTCTTTTATATCTATTCCTTGTACCCTGTCAATGAGCCTGAGTCCCCTAATAAAGATTGAATTGAATCCACTGTGACCACACACGCATTGTTATTGTCGTTGGTAGGGCTGTCACAATAGACCGTTTGTCAGCCTTCTGATTGGTCCCTGAGACTCCCTGACTGGCCAACCAGAAAAAAACATTCACTTTTTGCTATCGGGGGTGGAGTTTGTGCAGTGGAGAATGTTAAATGTGGCTTTCAAAACTGTCCGCAGTGCGCGACACGGCGATCGCCCGGTACGGCCGCGATCTCAGCCGTGATCTCGCTCATCATAATGAATAAGCTTCAACAAACTAGTTCACATGGACCATATCAATGGTCTAAGAGTCACGATTGGGTACATATATTTTAAATGGGCAGAATTACGAAAACCCAGCCTATTATGTGAGGTTAGGATTATAGTTCTGTCCTCTTCCTACCCAGGATGCAATGCGCGGTCTATTCTCTTTCTGATCCAGAGGATTAAACTAATTAAAACATTTATTTTCGGGGGGAAAACTACTGTTTTGCTATGTAATTACTGTACCTTTTTCTTCCCTTTTTATTAATATCACGTAGATGTGTTTTTTGTGGTACTTTATATAGCTGTAATGAGGCTATGAAGGGGGAAAAAAAAACATCCACTACCACTATAAAAGAATCTGCAAAGAGGATTCTGTCCCACTAGGATTAAACAAATTAAAACATATATTTTCGGGTAAACCCCCTGTTTTGCAATGTAACTACTGTACCTTTGTCTTCCCTTTTTATTAATATCACCTAGATGTTTTTCCTTTGGTACTTTATATAGCTGTAATGAGGCTATGAAGGGAAAAAAAAAATCCCATTCACTGCCACTATAAAAACAATCTGCCCAGGGTCAAATGTCCTATCATAGTAACAGGGCAGAATGGGGCGGGATTTGGAAAAGGGCTTATTATTACATAATCGTCTAATCGCGATTATTTGACATAATCGTCATAATCGTTTCCATGTTGAAAAATGTTCATATATTTAAAAAAAAAGTCAAAAATAGTGGAAATAGCAGATCTACAAGCTCACAACGCGTCGCATCGCGGCGCGTTGTGAGCTTGTAGATCGGCTATTTCCACTATCAATGTTCTTTAACTAAGTGTATAAAGTTGTCTGTCATTTCTAAAGTTGTCTGTCATTTCTTTGTATGTTTAGGTTATGTGTCATATCTACCATGTGCAACTTCAAAGCCTAAAAGCCAAACGACAAAAATCGCAATTGTTTGAGTGACAAATAATCGTCATGTAAACTATCATAATCGTGACAGCCCTAATCGTTGGTGTTCATTATTCCTGCCATGTATTTGCTACAGGGAGAGGGCGGACAAAAGGAAACAGAAAGAAGAGAAAGAGAAGGTATGATCTACAGTCTGTGTTTAAAACACATGTGGTCTCAGTAATCAATTTTGTTTTAATATAACATAATTGGAAACATGAAATCACGGTAATTTCATTTCTTCATGTCTTCATTGCTTGTTTCATGTGGGCTAATTGTTTCTCTTGTTATGAACACATACTGTACTGTACAGTATCTTGGAGCTAAAATCGTCCACAACACTTTGGAACAAGTGGTTCAAGTCCAGATCCTTCATTATGCACACTAATCGTAGATTATTTTTATTTTTTATTTTTTTTAGATTGAGAAAGAGCTCCTGAAAATGAAGAGGCAGTTGTATCAACAGGTGAGTGAGTATGGGATAATGCACTGGAAGCAAGATAGTCATAAGAAAATAATAATGTATTATTATTATTAAAAATGTTCTTAACTGACTTGCTCATGTGCATTATCCTGCTACCATGGCAAAATTGTGACATCTGTATAATTGCTTCTATAACTGGTTTACATGAGAAAGATATTGTGCTTCTGTCACCCAGGTGTTGGTAATTACGAGCTGGATCGCTACAACATTGTATACATTTTACCTTGTCTATTTAGGAGTTTAATTAAATATAAAATACCTTTTTTTTTTCTCCTCTCTTTCTATATTGACACCCATTAGAAAGTAGAGGTTCGTGTCCATACTCCCTCTACTCCTGAGACTCCAAGGAGAGGGCGTCGGCCTTACCTTGGAACACCTAGCGGGGACGCTGCATCCTCTCCACACTGCTCATCTAAACTCTCTCAAGCCGGTAAGATGGTTGTTTTATCAGGAAATGTCTAAAAAGACAGAAAAGTGGCCGCACACACCGTAGCCAAAGTGCCAAAGTTTATTGTACCACCGAATAGCCTTAAAGATGGTTGTTTTAACTAGGGCTGTCACGATGATGACGATTAATTGTCACTCAAATAATTGGCGATTAACGATTTAATTGTGTTTTTTTTTTTTTTGAGAACACGCCCCCAGCTCCCACAGCATCCCCTGGCGGTAATCGAACCCAGGACCTTCTAGCTGTGAGGCGACAGTGCTACCAACTGTGCCACCGTGCCCCTTCTATACTATTTTAATGTGAAAGTTAAACAAATCAATAATTATTATTATTAGAGAATATTTGACTAATTTCCTTCATGGAAATATACAATGTTTTATCTTGCAGTGATAAATGGTGGCATCTAATTTGTCTTTTGGTCAAAACGGCCTGTTTTCTATGGACCATAACTTACACATGGATAATTGCGGTTGTATTTTTTCTCCTCCGCGTGAAAGAAAAGACTTTCGGCGGCCGAAAGTCGCGATGCGACGCGTTGTGAGCTTGTAGATCTGCTATTTCCACTATTTCGGAAATTTTTCAACATTCACGATTATGACAAAATAATTGCGATAATGTCAAATAATCACGATTAGACGATTATGTAATAATTGTGACAGCCCTAGTTTTAACCTGGTGGCTGTCTTCCAACAGGAGCTGCCTGACTAGCCACAGTCCTTCAAAGGGTACAGCCACACATCTGAAGACTGTTTTGTACTACTAATACAACTTTGGGTTGTTTTAACACTTTGAATTCCATTACTAATGTAGATTAGCTGCCAAGGCTTTTTCCAATTTACCAGATTTTCGGCGGCTCCGTGCACGCAGCGGAACCCTCGTGCACACAATGGGCACGAGGGATACGATTCACGGCCGCCGAAAGTCTTTTCTTTCACGCGGAGGAGAAAAAATACAACCGCAATTATCCATGTGTAAGTTATGGTCCATAGAAAACAGGCCGTTTTGACCAAAAGACAAATTAGATGCCACCATTTATCACTGCAAGATAAAACATTGTATATTTCCATGAAGGAAATTATTCTCTAATAATAATAATTATTGATTTGTTTAACTTTCACATTAAA
Organism: Nannobrachium achirus; assembly: GCF_963921795.1. Lineage (NCBI taxonomy): Eukaryota > Metazoa > Chordata > Actinopteri > Myctophiformes > Myctophidae > Nannobrachium > Nannobrachium achirus. The sequence continues at coordinate 41,644,887 of NC_137829.1, read as the reverse complement.
ATAGTATAGAAGGGGCACGGTGGCACAGTTGGTAGCACTGTCGCCTCACAGCTAGAAGGTCCTGGGTTCGATTACCGCCAGGGGATGCTGTGGGAGCTGGGGGCGTGTTCTCCTCCGAGTCATGAGCGCCCCCACCCTAGGTGGGGTTGGCGAAAGGGCCTTTCTGTGTGGAGTTTGCATGTTCTCCTCGTGTCTCCTTGGGTAGGTACCCTCACCAAAACATGCAGTAATCCTGGTCTCTATAATGCCTCCCCCTGGCCAGCCGGGGCGCCTGATGGAAGGGAAAGGAACTGTTTGGAATAACGTGTTCCTTCCGCGCGCTACGTCCAACCGGGTCTGGTGATAGAAAGCGGCCTGCTCACTCATGCACTGAAGGAAGCATGAGCTCAGTTCGGGGCCCTCCCCAGGTTGTCAGAGGGAGCGCAGTGCCCAGGATTACAGCTTAGGCAATTGGCACTGGGTGAAAAATGGGTTACAAAATCGTGGGATCAAATTTAAAATAAATAAATACAATTTGATAGTATTTTTCTTGATTTGGGAATAAAAAATGGTGTGCTTGTTTCTCTAGCCTGCAGTCCTTCCACTAGCAGCAGTCTTCCTGTGATATCAGCTGTACACTCTCTGGCAACAACTCCATCAAGGTATAAATCTTGCATTCTCTCTGTCTCTCTCTCTTGGTGAAGACTTTATTTATTTTTTATTTGGGGGGAGGGGGGGGGGTTACGTGAGGGGCCAGATAATAACGCACATACACATTGTTATTGCAGTGGGGAGAAAAGAACACAACCTCTCACTCCAGCACGTGAATCCAAAAGACCCAGGTTCAATCTCCGGTTGAAGCCGTTCAGTGAAGGCTTCCCTGAGAATTCATCTGATGATGAGGGTTCACCGGCCTCCGCATCTACGACGGTCAAGGATGAAGATTGTATTGATATCTCGGACGACGATGATGTCATCATTGTCTATGAGGATGGCGTTGCCAGTACCTCTGTACCGAAAAAGTCCGCCTTTGACTTGTCTAAAGTGAAGACGGAGCAACACGGCGATACAGGAATGACCTCGACAGAGACTGCGGCGGTGGGGACCGGGCCCTCTCCGCCACCCCTTCCAGATCACATGAGCGCCACCACTCAGACACACCCACCCGGAATAAAGACTGAAGAAGAGGGGGAAACAAGAATAGGAGAGGACGATGTGAAAAAAGAAGTGGAGGTGGAGGGATCTGGGCAGAGTGCAACTCCAGCAGTTCAGCGGGACACGGAGGAAGCAGCCGGTTGTTCTCGCCCAGATCTCGCACCTTCTGAATCTCATGCGCACGACGTCTACAACAACATGAGCGACGCGCAGAGACAGCAAGATGAGCTCATGGAGCTCATGCAGGCCACGGCCCAGGAGAGAGACTCCTTAAGCGATCAGGTCCAACGGCTCACCCAACAGCTCAATGACGTAGAGAAAAGACTGCAGCTTTCTGAGGCCATAGTGAACAAAGAGCGCAAGGATCAGGCCAGCCAGTCGGAGCCGACAGAGGACTACAGAAGTCTGTATGAGCAGGTCAAACGAGAATGGGCTGAACTAAGGAGGGAGAACCAGGATTTATTGGCTGCTAGTCGGGCCAATCCCAGTACCGACCAACAGGCTGAGGATAAACCCAGCGACGAGGTCCTGTCACAGATTAACGCTCTGATGCAGGAGTTAGAGAAGAGGACGAAGGAAAGGGACGACATGAACTCAAAGGTGTGTGGGTCACGTTTATTGCAAGGTTCACTGAACATTCATTGGCCCGGTAGCCGCTTTGCTCTTAAGTCATACTCGTCACGCCAACCTGACTATGACTCAAGAGCAAAATGGCTGCCACGTGTATGTGGCCAATGGCAGCCATCATGTTTTCCCAGTTCCATTAGTTGAAAGAAAAGTTGTATTTGATTGCTGAGTGACTGTGATGGAGCTGTGACCTAGCCACAGACTCAATCCAGATAATTCAAATAGAAAAATCTAATAACATTTAGCAATGAACAGATACATCTGATTTAAAAAAAAAGAAAAAAAAAATCATAGATTCATATTACACCATAAATGTAATGTTTCAACATTGTTTGTCAGTTCTGTAGAGGAAAAGTACTGCCAGGCGTGGAAAATGTTTGATGAAGGGCAAATATGGTATTATATTTTATTTCCTCACGCTACTATGCTCCCTGTTCCTCTTCTGATACCCGTGGTACGTTTCAGTTGGTGGTGGTGGAGGAGCAGTGTGTGAACCTGGTGATCCAGAGTCAACTGCTGGAGTTGAAGCTCCAGCAGAAGGAGGCAGGCCCAGAGGAGGGAGCCTCCACTGAGCAGAGCACAGCCTGTGGCCCGGGAACATCCAGGGAAGCAGAGCGCTCTGGAGGTGCACAGGACTCCAGCACCGTTTCGGATTCAGAATCAGATCAGACCAGGAGGTGAGTGTGGATTTTAACAGCAACTTTTGATTTTGCTTTAGTCTTTTGAATAAAATTCTGTTCTGGTTTTAGTCACCTGAAATGTTTTAGTCTAGTTTTAGTTGACTAGAGATTTTATTCGACTGAATATCATAAGATGTTATTTGACTAAATATAACATTTTATTCGACTAAATATCATTTATCACTTGACTGTGTGCCGAAAATAGCCAATCTATAGCCAATCTTGTAGATCGGCTATTTTCGGTCTGATACCCCCACGCGCATCCATGACGACTTTTCTCACTTCTAATGGATCTGTTCTCCACTAGTCCCTCCCTAACATCTTAGCCTAGTTTTTATTTGTTGACGAAATTGTCAGTATATTTATTCTTAGTTTTAGTCATCATAGCTTAGTTTTAGTTCAGTTTTTATCTAGTTTTCCTCAGTGAAAAAGGTTGTTGACAGACATTTTTCATCCTAGTCAACACAATCAACACTGGGTGGGAGAGTTAAATAATTGTCCCCTCTCTCTCTCTCGCTCTCTCTCTCGCTTTCTCTCTCGTCCTTCAGGTTGGTCGAGCTACGTCACAATATTGGACGCCTTCTGGTGAATTTCTATACAGATATTGATTTTAGCCAGGTTAATTATGAGTGTGATGTTATTGATGGAATGTTTGAACAGTTTCTGAAAGACGGTGGGCCACTGGGAAATAGTCACAATTAACATTTTAATGCAAGGTGTAAATGGAAGCATTTCTGAAATGTCCATTGTTCCACACATATTTGGTACTAATCCATATGACTATGGAAAAGTGAAGGATTTAAAATATTTCATTATGTTTTGCATATTTCTACGGTGTGATCCGTAGGAGGCTAGCTGTACAGTATATAATTAAGAATCTCAAATCGCCTTTAGATTTTATACTTTTATTTTGAGTAATAAAAGTATAAATTGAGTATACTGTAAATGCAGTAAAGCATGTACAATACCTTTCTCTAGATTGTTAAGTGTTATTTGTATTAAAGCAATAATTGCACATACACCCATACGTTTTTATGACCGGTGTATTTACATTGTAATGTAAACATATTTTTACCTTTTTTTTTTCCCCTTTTTTTTTTGCACAATTGTTCGGATCTCTTTTGCAAATTGTCTTTTGCATTTAATTCTTTGAAGCATTTTGAATAAATGTCAATTGTAATTATTGTCAGTTTTTTTTAAGCGTCTTATCAAAGGTTTTACATACTGCATACAGGCAGTTGACAAATTAAAGGAAAAACGTCAATGATTGGAGGGTTAGGGTTTACAAACATGGATGCTTTAATACATACATGTGTACTGCATGATACAATGAAGCATTTAAGATCTGATCATGCTTCTTGAAATATTAGTTACTGTGGCATGGAAGGCAGGGGCTTCAGTCACAAAGACTGCTCAATTAACTGGCCAGTGTTTCAATAGGAGCTGTGACTAAAGTAACATCTGCATTTTTATGCCTCCACCGGCGACAGCCGTGGCCCGACTCCCGAGGCATAACATTTGCCTGTCATCTTGTCAAGGAACACCTTGCAGAAATGTCATGGCATGTGGCACAAACTGAGCTGATTAGAAGTAGATGGTCACTCACTGTGACTTCACATAACACATTGATTAAATTCCTATAAAGTCTTAATTCGCTGAGTCTGGACAGACACAGGTTGGTGGAGTCATACAACCGTGTCGCATTTCTAGTTATCTATGGCAGTGGTTTTCAACCAGTGGTCCTTGGGGGGGGTTCCAGGTGGTCCCCAGCTAAACAATGGAGAGTTGGTAACCAAATTGACCCTTCACAATGTAGAATTGTTATTTTGATTGTTTGCCTGGTAACTCTCCAATCATGGTATCACATCAATACAGCGTGGAATTGTGGACAAAATCGTATCCAATCTTATCAAATGGTGGTCTGTGGCTTAAATGACAAATAAATAACAGACCTTGATATGGCAAAGTTAAAAAAAAAAAACACTGATCTATGGCAACATCAGTAAATCTGTCTGAACAGAACTAGGGCATAAAACTCATTGTAAAGACAATTGCACATTTAAGAGTTCAGTGGTGCGAGAGAACCATAGAACCACTGTTCTACAGAGATGTGGAAAGAAGTGATTTGGTCAAATAAGTCAACCATGTTCACAACAAGTGGGCGAGTGCATATTATGTGGTGTTAGACACAGGCCTTAATACTGAATACTTCAGTGAGGGGGACTGGCAGCTCTGTATTATTTATAACTTGGATATAAAGGCTATGCAAATTGAGCTAAAAATGAAATGCTTTGTATATTCAGCAGACATAGAAAATAAATCAGGCCATTCTCCAGATATTTCAAGAAACTGCCTGAATACAATGGAACAAAAGTTAATTTCATTAAGCAACTTATCCCATCATCATTTTCTGGGCTTGAATTGAATGGAAGCGTCCTGTCCTGTGTCCACCGCCAGAGGCAGTATATTCAACTGGAGACAACCCTGTCGTTTCCTACCAGTGTTGCCAGATTTTGTCAGAGAAACAAGCAACCATGTCTAGGAAATAAGGGATAAGGCCAAAAGAAGCGACTATGCACTACTATGGTATGGACCAGGACCACATGAGTACTTTAAACATAATACGTCATCGGCTATTTGAAAATAAAATCTTGGGAGGAGGGGACATTTTGAATATTTTGTAACAACAAAATCTTGTATTAAGGGGGTCCCTGGCAGCTGGCACGAAATATTTTTGGGTGGGGGTCAGTGGGTCACTGTGGGTGGACAAATACATATTGATTTGAGACTACTTGACATGAAAATATTTGAGAACCCCTGGTTTAAACCCAAAGCCCCAAAAGAGCAACAAACCACACTGGCGTTTTTGGGGGGGCTTGTTTCTAAAAAAAACAAGACTCCAAAAAACCGCTATCAGGAAAAACTAGCTCAAGACGCTTATAATAAGCAGACATGGTACTTTTTCCTAAACCGGAAGTTTTCTGCGCGCGCCGCTACGCGGCAAAACTTGATGTTTGCAGTGTTTTTTCAGCAGCAGCTCTCAGGGAAACTTTACAAGAGACAACAATAACCACAGTAAACAGAGGAAAAGGTATGAATTGTGCATTATTATTTAATATGTTAGCACGACGTGTTGATAAATGTCGTTGACTCCCAAGCTCGTTGTGCTACGATATTGATTTACATTTAGTACAGGCTGATGGCTGAATCTGGTTTAATAATGACAATCAACATATAAAGCTAAATCAGTAGCTAACGTTTGCTGTAACATTAGTTCAGTATTGGATTATTATTACCTGGACAAAAAACTAACTACCTAATGGTTGCTATACATAGTAAATACGTCAACATAGTATTGTGATTGATTGATTGATTGAAGACTTTATTAGAATGTTTGCATAGGAAAGGGTACAGTTTCATGACGGTACAGTTCACTGGTACAAGGTCTACTAAAAGGAGATCCTAGAAAAGACTAAGCTTATTAACTCAGGAAATCATTTAAGTATCTCATATAACGTTGAATGACAGACGAATAGAACACAGTACTATGCTGTAGATATAGTCAGTGATCTAAGGTAACATTAATAATGATCTCCTTGACATCACGCACAACTTTTTTCTCGATCTCTCTTTTTTTATACAGAAGTCTGTTTCAATCATAAAAATGAAGGTGGTAACGTGTGAGATTGCATGGCACAACAAGGAACCCGTCTATAGTTTGGACTTTCAACACAATTCTGATGGACGCATCCATCGTTTGGCTACAGCTGGAGTTGACAACACTGTCAGAGTAAGTAGGAGAGTGTAGCCCCCTATGCATCGGAAGGTATGTCGTGTGATTAACTAACAGGTTACATCAATCAAAATCATTCAATAGATAGTATTTTATGGCTAACCTACCACTTAGGTGTTGTACAGGCTGTTATCATGTATTCATTTGGGAAGACTGGTACAAAGTGTATTTTAAAATGGAAAAAAGATAATTAAAAAATACAAGTGTATTGTTGTTGTTTTCCCCACCACATTCTTGCGGTGAAATATTGTTCACATTTCATTACACTGGCAGCTATAAGTAATTCAAATGGTTTGAGGGGAAAATGCAGCATATAGATTCCGTACCATCTGTATTTTGGGGGCTCCGAAATCTCACTGCTTCCAGTATCCCATGACCAAGCAAGGGAGCACAAATGGGCTTGAGCTACATCAGTCAGGCATGAGAGCACACATACTGTAATATACATAGACAGGCAGTTACAGTGGTTCCATTGCTGTTACTTGGTTTACAATGGCCAAAAAGCCAGCATCTTCTTCAATGTGCTGCTCCCAACAATAGTTTATTGAATACACTGTATTCAAATTCAAACAACCTAAAAAACAAACAAAGAGTAGTACAGGAAGGAGTATCAAAAATGTATATTTAATGAACATTAGATGGCATGAACTGAGCCTTTTTACACATTTGAAGACAGACTTCTGGTAACAAATGGTGATTGTGTATGTACATATCTTGTAACATTTTACATTTAGTTTTGACAGTAAACCTGGAGCCCATGATGAAAACCGCTGTGTCTGTAGCCTGCTTATATCCAGACAGTATTGATCAATCTAACAGTAGCAACATCATATGGTACATGCATAATGCAAATGTCCAAATTGTGCTAGCCATACTTGTTTTTGATTTCTCCAAAGATGCCTGTCATGCATTTTGATCCTCATTTCAATCTATACTCTGATCCTGGTGTAGCTGTGGCAGGTTGATGCAGCCGCAGATGGGAAGGCAGTAGTGGGGTTCCTATCTAGCCTGACCAGACACACAAAGACTGTCAACGTGGTGCGCTTCTGTCCCGGCGGCGAGCTGCTTGCCTCGGGTGGAGATGGTATGTCACACGATCACATCTACGCATTACCCCCTCCTGGGTTAGGGTCATGGTAGGGGTTTTTAGCCCTGCTAGTAGCGTGGCTCTAAGGATGGCAATGTTGGCTGGCCCGTCCAACACTCCAAAACAGAGAATACAAGATTTCTCAAAAAACGAGTGGCTGGATTGCCATTAGCTATGCAATGTGTGACAGCTGTGACTTGAAACCAGGATTCCAAGGTTGAAGAAAATGGTTATCAGATTCAGTTCAGGAAACACCTTTTTTGTTTCTTTGTTTGTTTGTTTTCATAGAAATTGCACATTGGTGGACACATTATTAATTTGTGTTAAATGCATTTTACATAGAAACTGAAACTATCTGAATATTTTGCAAATTAAACGTGATTTAATATGGACTATTGTGTCTTAGAAAAGTAACGCCGCCAACTTTTGATGCATAAATTAAAGTGATTTGATATGGTGCAGATGCTGCCATCCTGCTCTGGAAGCTGAATGACAGTAAAGAGCCAGAGCAAACCCCGGTATTCCAAGAGGATGATGAAGATACTCAGCTCAACAAGGAGAGCTGGACTGTGGTGAAGACACTAAGGTGATATAACTATGACAGCTAGCTTACTGTAGACTAAAGGCCTGTACATACTTTGACCGAAACCGAACTTTTCGGTCAAAAGGTACCGGTTCGACTACAAAATGACATCACTCGCAACTTCTGAAAAGCATCAGACCGAATGAGAGTTCGGAAATGTGCACGTCGGAAATCGCAACTCGCAGAACATTTCTGAGATACTATGGACAGGCCATTACAGTACAGCGCCATGAAGTGATTTTATCTATTCATTAAAATATTTCCATTTTGTATAGAGATGTGCCGACTGATCGGTGAGTTATTGCGATCGGCCGATAATGCCTCTATCGGCTTTGAACGGTATCGGCTTTGCCGATCTACAAGCTAGATCAGCTATTTTCACAATATTTATGTAACCTCAGCTTCGACTCCTACAAGTTGAATTGGATACTAAAGGACCTCAGCCTGCAATCTCCTAATTAAATGTTTATACTTAATATACAATGTCAATGTTTTGTAAGACAAATCATTAAATATATAAATGCTGCTACAGTAACACAATAAATAGAAGAATTTATGGAGTTGACAATCGATCGGTATTGGCAGATACTGATTCCAGTTGATCGGTGATCGGTATCGGCCCCAAAAATCGCAATCGGAGCATCTCTAATTTTGTATTGAAGTGTGGGAGTCTTGCGCTGAGGGCTGTGGGATTGACGGCAGAGTGGAGCAGGCCAAACGTTGAGAAGAATTACAAGCAAATCTTGCCAGGCGGTTGCCAGTCAGATGTTGGATGTGACATACCACGTAGCAACAATTTAAGTGACATGATGTCACTAGAGATCGTTGGCACAGTTTTGCAGAACATGCCACAACCTCATTTTGCTGCTTTCACTTGTATGAGTGAGTGAGTGATAAATAAACCCCTATATAAAACTTAGATTGTCAATTTGTCAGAAAGGAAACCATGATGGCTGATGGATTTTTAAGTTGATAAATTGCAGCTGAGTCTATGTTGGCTATGTTTCATAAGGCCTTCTCTCTCTCTGCCAGCATTGAGTTGACTATACAGGAGTTGGCCGTGAAAAATACCCACAATTAATGCTGCGGGTAACATGTCCTTGGTTCCAACTCCCTTTGGTCCGACCACCTAACCCTAACCTCAGTAAAACTAACGCTGGTGAGTAGCTAACCTGCCGACGCTGGTGAGTAGCGCTAACCTGCCGACGCTGGTGAGTAGCTAACCTGCCGACGCTACGCTGGTGAGTAGCTAACCTGCCGACGCTGGTGAGTAGCTAACCTGCCGACGCTGGTGAGTACAGCTAACCTGCCGACGCTGGTGAGTAGCTAACCTGCCGACGGTGTTCGGACCAACGGGTGTTCGAACCATGGGGCAGTCCCCGTTTACCCAGTATCTCTGAAAAAGGTTGTTTGCGGTCTCGTATTCTGCTTAGTATGACAAGCTTTTTGTTTTTTGAACCCAAGTTAGGCTAAACCCAAGTTTTTTCAAGGTGCTGCTCAAATATCAGGTCTCTGATGCTATTTAGGATGCTGTAATGCGAATAACTGTGTTGGTATATAGACAGACTCCCTAAAGCTCATTATTAACCTTGGTATTGTTTGTAGGGGACACATAGAAGATGTTTATGACATCTCCTGGACCCGTGATGGAAATTTCATGGTGTCTGGATCTGTGGACAATACTGCCATCATGTGGGATGTCACCAAAGGTTTGTTGAGCATTTAAGTTTTGGTGTTGTGTTCGGTGTATCAACCATACCAAGTCAATTGTGTGTTGCATGAGATTCAGAAACGTTTCTGTCTTTAGGCCAGAAACTGTCCATCTTCAATGACCATAAGAGCTATGTGCAGGGGGTGGCCTGGGATCCTCTGGGACAATATATTGCCACTCTCAGCTGTGACCGGTAGAGAAATCCTACTTTGACTCTTAAAAGAAAATAACTCGATACGATACACCATTCAGCAGGCTCATCATAAACATGCATGTATTTTGCTTCCCCCATACTCAGAGTGATGCGTGTGTTCAACGCTCACACCAGGAAGAAGGCCTACTGTGTCAGCAAGATGACCTCTGGGTCACCTGGAGATGGAGAGGTCAGTGTTGGATGCTTGTTGGTAGGGCTGTCACAATTATTACATAATCGTCTAATCGCAATTATTTGACATAATCGCGATTATTTGACATAATCGCGATTATTTTTCATAATCGTCATATTCGTTTCCATGTTGAAAAATGTTCATATATTTATTTAAACATTTCTTTGTATATTTAGGTTATGTGTCATAACTACCATGTGCAACTTCAAAGCCTAAAAGCCAAACAGAAATGTAATTGTCAACGACAAAATCACAATTAAATTGTTAATCGCAATTATTTGAGTGACAGTTAATCGTCACGTAAAATGTCATAATCGTGACAGCCCTACTTGTTGGTATATCAATAAATATATGTCAAAAATTGATTGTGGCACACTAGGGGTGGGCAATATGGATATACAATATCACAATATTTTCTCAAGCTGTATCACGATGCACGATTTTATGACGATTCTTTTTCACGTTTGTTTTTATGGTTACTTGACAAAAACTAGACTCTCTGGGTTCCTTTTGGGAGGTCTAAATTGAACTTTACAAGTATGTAACTCTGACAGTATACAAATGAAACCAAATGGACCCTTACGGGTCCATTTGGTTTCATTTGTATACTGTCAAGAGTTAAGTGGAGACCTTTACATTTTAAAGTTTGAGAACTACTGGTTTAGACCAAAATGCAGGTTTAAATTGCAATGAATCTCTGTATTAACGATTAAACACGATTTTTTTACAAGGCTCCCTCCATTGTATCACGATATATACGATACCTCTGAACAGGCATATCGTGGAGACATTGTATCGTCTCAACGATAATTATCACCATATCGCCCACCCCTATGGCACACATTGCATACACACACACACTTGGTTATCTACCCGTATATCTCTTGTGTTTCTGCAGGTCAAACAGTATAGAATGTTCCACGATGACAGCATGAGGTCATTCTTTAGGCGTCTTACCTTCACACCTGACGGATCCTTCCTGCTCGCACCAGGCATGTGAACAGATGCAGCTCGTATCGTTTCATATTTACTGTATCTGGGAACAGGAAATACCGTGTGTTGTTATATCCTGTGAATTGAGACCGTAAGCGTTATTCCGTTTCGTACCCTCACTCTGGCAAGACCAGCCCTTACCTACCTCTGATTATACTTAATATATGTATATTTTTTATCTTATGTATATATTTTTTAATGTCTCCTCTGCCATATATTCTATGTATTTATTTTTCTATTTGTTAGATGCACCAAGTCAAATCCTAACCTATAGTTAGGCCTAAATCAGAAATTAGCCTACAAAAACAAATATGTTGCTACATACTGTACATGTACTGTAAGCCCCTCCCATACACTAAAATGTCAAATGTCTAAATGTGTTCCCGGCCTGAATGGGTTAACCTCCTATTATGGACCAACTTAATCAATAAACTGATTTCTCATTCTGATTCTGCTTTCCCTGTGTTGTTTACCAGCTGGTTGCGTGGAGGCAGGAGAAAACATCACGAACACCACCTATATGTTCTCCAGGAAGGGCCTCAAGAGGTGACCTCCACTCTGGACTATGACACTTGACATTATCTAGAATCAGTCAGCGGTGGGCATAGTAACTAATCCACCTGCAAATATGTGTTTCAGGCCAATCGCTCACTTCCCCTGTCCAGCTAAGGCTACCGTGGCTGTGCGCTGCTGTCCTGTCTATTTTGAATTGAGGACTAAGAAAGCCCAAGGTAAACCGTTTGTACACTATCTATTACAACACCAATGATATCAACACTTTGGAATATTGCATGTAGGGGTGGGCGATATGGAAAAATACAAACGATTCTTTTTCCCCGTTGTTTTTTATGGTTATTTTTCAAGTTACTTGACAAAAACTAGACTCTCTGGGTTCCTTTTGGGAGGTCTAAATTGAACTTTACAAGTATGTAACTCTGACAGTATACAAACTCTGACAGTATACAAATGAAACAAAATGGACCCTTACGGGTCCATTTGGTTTCATTTGTATACTGTCAGAGTTGTATACTGTCTACTGATTTAGACCAAAATGCAGGTTTAAATTGAATTATGCAATGAATCTCTGTATTAACGATTAAACAGGATGTTTTACAAGGCTCCCTCAATTGTATCACAATATATACGATACCTCTGAAAATGCATATCGTGGAGACATTGTATCGTCTCAACGATAATTATCACCATATCGCCCACCCCTAATTGCATGATCTTCTCCTTATTTTCCATTGTGCTCCACAGATGGTACGGTGGAGGCAATGCCCAATGTGTTCCAGTTGCCGTATCGCATGGTGTTTGCTGTGGCATCCGAAGACTCCGTCTTTCTGTATGACACACAGCAGGCCCTTCCTTTTGCGTTTGTGTCCAACATCCACTACCACACTCTCAGCGACCTCACCTGGTAGGCCAGCCCACATCCTCATGGATGAACTCATTTATTAACCAGTGAAAAAATAGCAGATATACAAGCTCACAGCGCGGCACCGAGTGCTGCGCTGCGAGCTTGTAGATCTGCTATTTTTCAATAGTTAAAGCATAAAATAATGATACACAATAATGTGTACCCGTTCTAAATGGGTTAAAGTTCTCAGTCGAAACGACTGATTTCAGTGATCTGGATTCCATAGAAGCCATAGTTGCGCAGCTCTCAATGTGTCTGTCTCGCATTGAGAGCTTTGGTTATTATTTTAAGATTAGAGCATTTTGAAGTGGTCAAATTAGCAAAATGTTCGGAAACATCTTCGATAAAATCTTAGGTCTTGGATATTTCATATAAAAACAAAGGTTAAAGCCTCAATCTGACTTCTCACCTGGTTGGAAGTATGTAGAACAGCACGAACAATTACCAAAATATCATAATTTTACATATTGTGGCAATTGTTTACGAAACGGCGCTAGTTAGATTTGAACCACTTTAACCATTATTTTATGCTTTAACTATTGAAAAATAGCAGATATACAAGCTCACAGCGCGGCACCGAGCTATTTTAGAAAAATCGTGAAAATCTGTGCAAGTCTTTGAATATCTTTGACCCGATCTTTGACCCGACTTCTAAATCCTTCTTCTAAATCATGTTGTTCTCAAACTTTTTCATGTCAAGAACCCCCAAAATTACAGGTATTTGGCCACGGACCCCCATCTCAAAATATGTTGTTCCAGGGACCACCCTGAAGCAAATATTTGAGTTACAAATGTTCGCTTTTAAATAGATATATTCAAAGACTTGCAAAGAAAACTCATGATTTAAAAAAAATAGCAGATCTACAAGCTCGCAGCACGGCACTCTGTGCCGCGCTGTGAGCTTGTATATCTGCTATTTTTCAATAGTTAAAGCAGTCAATAATCCTAGGCCTAAATGGGTTTATCACAAATTAGGACTTGGTCATGCAAACGTGAAATTGAATTTGGCTTTAATCCATGCATCCTTCTATTGCCACCCTGACCCGTCCCTGAAGATTAAGATTACTACTATTTGTCACATACATTGCTGTATGTGAGATTTGTTCTCCGCATTTGACCCATCTCTTGGAGCAGTGAGCCGCAGCCGTGCCGCTCTCGGGAAATCAGTAGTGGTGGTCTAAACCACAAATCAAACCCTTGATGCTGATTTCCAAGCAGGGAGGCATAGGGTCCCATTTTTACAGTCTTTTTTGGTATGACCCGACCGGGGATCGAACCCCGACCTCCCAGTCTCAGGGCAGACACTCACGGTAGGGCCATGATCCAGAGGCACATGTAGTCTTTAAGACTCGTTATCTTTAAGCCTAGAATTGTAGTGTATTTTAGGCAGCCCTTTATTTTATAATGTTGCTGGATAAATTAGCATCTTTTCACCGTGAGTTGAAGTGATGTTAAAAATGTTGTCTATTCAATTTAGAATTAGACCCGGAGGTGTAACAGAAGTGATGTCATCTGGGGACCCCCAGGTTGAGAACCACTGCGTTATAACAGAGTCATATCATGGCATTCTAGCCATTATTCTGTAACATTAACATGTGATGTCATATCCTCCGGGTTCCCACGGTCATGAAATTCCTGGAAATATTTTGAAATTAGAAAAAATATTTTTCCAGTACTGGAAAAGTTTTGGAATTGATCAAGGGTCCTGGAAGGTCCTGGAAAAAAATAGCTATGCATTGTCTTTGGTTATTGATTTAGTTAATACCTCTGAAATTACAAATTAAACATTGGCCAAATTGTCAAACATTAGAGGCAGAAATTGTGAAAATAGACAATCTACATGCTCTGTTGTGAGCATGTAGATCTGCTATTTTCACAATAGAAACGTGTTATACAAAATTCCTCAACTCTTAGTGCTCGTCAGGGTGCCGGTCCCCAGTTAAAATATGATTATTTCGGGGGTCACAGCCTGAAAAGGTTGAGAACCACATACACTACCTGTAGTGTATGTGGAGTAAGCGACTTGTTATTGAGCTGAATTATTGTTATATAGTCCTGGAAATTGGGTTAAATATACTGGAAAAGTTTTGGAAATTAATTGGTAAAAAATGTGCGGGAACCCTGTATCCTGTTTAGGTCTCGGGATGCTTCCTTCCTGGCAGTGTCCTCCACTGATGGCTATTGCTCCTTCCTGTCCTTCTCTCCTGAGGAGCTGGGCACTCCTCTGAAGGAGCCCCCCGTCCTGGAAGTGTTCACCCCAAGTATCGGCCCTGAGAAGCGGGGCAAAAAGCTCTCGGCTCCCAGGACCATGTCGCCAGTACCCCAGACTCAAACCGTGACCACCACGTCCCAAGCTAATCTCGGTAAAGATGCCCCTTCTGCACCCCTCGCCTCCCCTCAGAACCCCGCGCTCCCAGACGACAAGAAGAGCCTCCCTGGTGGCAAGACCAAAACTCAGTCCCGTAGGATCACCCTTAACACCCTGGAGGGCTGGGGGAAACCCTCTGCATCCAAATCCACGCCCTCTGCTGCCCAGAGCCCATCCTCCGAGGGCACACCCCAGCCCCATGCCACCCCTCTTACCCCCACCAGTTCAGCGCCGCCTAAACTTAAACCCCTCACTCCCGCCACCCCTAAAGTCCTCAACAGCACCAACACTCCTGGGCCCAGTACTCCTAAATCTACCACCACCCCCAAAGGCCCCACTCCAAGGTAAGCGTTTTTGTCTTTAAGTAAAAAATAAAACTGGAAATGTTATTGTGCAGCATATTGTGCACTTTGATTCTACTTTGATTCTTTTTACACTTTGCTTGTTGACATGGAGGACTCTCGAAGCACCTGAAGGGAATTAAGTTGGTGTTCCCTGTGTGCACTCACTGCCTGTGTTATGCATAGATTGCATCAGCTTTTAAGTCACCACCTCTCCTAGGCAAAGAGGCCTGCTTTCTACCGACGAAATGTAAAGAGGAGATGCGATGGATTTCTTTAACAAATTGAGGTGTACTGTGAATGGATAGTTAATATTACATTAGATAGTACTGCTATGGTGTTAACACTTATGTTGCAATGATTTTTTCCGGCCAATGTCCCGCGTTGCCATGGTTACCATAGACTTCCATGTAATTGTGCAAGTGTGTAAAAAGTGCACGCCCATGCCTAGATGATGCACCACGTGTGTAGATGCTGTTCACAGCTTTCAAACAAAAAAATCCGCTTGGAAATCCGTTCAGGCATTCATGATTTATGGGCCATTATGTTTTCTTCAGATGTAAACAAACATGGCTGCCATGTTTGAAAGAATGGGTTGGTATGGGGGTTAAACATGCAATTTCGCGATCGCGATCATGCCTAATACATTTCTGGAGGTCCAAAAAATTTTTTTGAAAAAAAAGATTTTGAAAAAAAAAAATTTTTTTTTTTCAAAAACGGCCCAAACTCGGGAAACTCGGGGTTGGCACAGCACTAGTACCAATACAAACTCGGGAAACTCGGGGTTGGCACCATATGTGTTAAGAGGTGAGGGGTTTCCGCTTTCTGCTGTTATTTTAGCTCCCATGTCAACTTTGAATGAATGAATATATGAAAATACTTAACCACATAGACACGTCTTAAGATAAATAACCGATTCTGTACTGCACTTTAATTGGGATACTCTTTCCCATAGGTGAGAATGGGTACTGCATCTATAAATGATGGCGGTTGGATGTAGATTGATTACGAGTTAAGGCCACTTTTAACCGCACAGATTCGGCGACGATTCGGCGGCGGAAGGCGGCGGATAGCGTCGTTTGCCGAACGGGAGCTCATCGTCAGGTTTTCGGCAGCGGGTCGGGAACGTTATCGACCGAAAACTGGAAAACTGGACTTGCTCAGTTTTGTACAGTCGCCCCTGGCCGTCGGTAAGATTGAGGGAGTTGTAGAATAGTTTGCTACTGTTGCAAAACCAAGCCAAAATAAGCCAGAGACATTTTCCCGTCGCATATTTTTACTAAATACCATATTCTCAATCACAACTCTCAGTTCCTATTCCAATCTGATCCAAAGCAAAGCTAGTAAATAGTGCAGCAGCTCCCCGTGTTGTTGTTGTTCTTTTTTTCCCCCTTCTCCTCTGCACGGAGAACACACAGTGGCTCCGGTATGGTTGCCAGATTCTGTGAGTGAAATAAGCGACCAGGTCTATGAAAATAAGCCCAAAAGCAGCGACCAGTTTCACCTCTGAGCTCTATTACATTAGTTATTTTATAAAATAATGTTGAAAGCAAGGCCAAATAAGCAACTACACTTCAGAAACAAGCCCAAACAAAAGCAACCCACAACTAGCAACATTATAGGAAAACAGGATCAACGTTGCTTATAACGAGCAGACCTGGCACCACTGCCATACATTAACTACAGTCGGCGTCGTCTGAAAAAATAAAAGTGCTTAGTTTTTTGCAGTTCTTTGCAGTTCTTTGCAGTCTGTGTACAGTCAGAAGTAGTCTCCTGTAGGCTGTTTGGTGTGTAGACACCTTTAGGGTCATTACTGTCAGAAATGGGGACTTAGTGGGGGTCTGTGATGGTAGTGGAGGAAAATCTGATTTGACCATACCATCATATGGTTTTCCCATGTTTAAAAATAAACCAAACACTGTTTGGGTTATTTGAATCTTGATTAATGCAAACGTTGTGACAGACAGTGACACACAGAACCGACTGGGAGGTGGTCTTTCGAGGATGATGGGAATCAACTCTTAAAAAAAATGATCCCATGTTGTGGGTTTTTTGTTTAAACATCCACATGACTGATTTAAAGTCCCTAGTGAATGACAAGTATTCAAAACATACTATACATATTATATGTAATGCATGCCTGTAACTGCTTTGACTTACTTCTCCACAAGACAAATGTGTTGTCATCAATATATCTTTCCCAAAGTAAGATGCTAGATGAATGAAATGCACCTTTCCTCAAGCAATACCATATAGCAAAACATAGCCACACCACATATGTAAATCTTCCACTCCTATTCAAATGCTCTTTGTCTTTGGTGTGCGGAACTATACTGTACAGAGGAAGTATGTCAGCACAAAACATACTACATCCACTTACCGGTAGCTACTTTACCATGAGTAAGTATGTTGATTCTCATCAGTGAGATTGAGGAAGCATTGTTCTCAGAAGTGTTTTTTTTTTTTCTTTTTTTTTTTTGCAGTGCAAAAATAATTTTGTAATGTTTAATTCAACAAGTGAATAATTAGCAAACATTATTAATAATAATAATAATAATAAAACTTTATTTGTATAGCGCTTTTTAAGAACAGAGTCACAAAGTGCTTGACAGGAGAATCAGCAAAAGAAACAATCAGCAAAACAAGCAGTACAACACATTATAGATTCAAAATTAATAAACAATAATAGCATACATTAAAATCAGGACAATCAGGGGAGCTAAGGGTTGAAGGCAGTTCTATAGAGGTGAGTTTTCAGGAGAGATTTAAAACGTGGCAAAGAGTCAGCAAGCCTTATCTCTTCGGGCAGATCGTTCCAGAGCTTTGGGGCTCTAAAAGCAAAGTTCGCCTCTAGTTTTATAGTTGCAGACTGGGACGATCAGTAGTCCTTTGCCTGAGGATCTGAGTTCACGGGATGGGACATAAGGGTCAAGTAAGTCTGAAATGTAGGATGGAGCAAGGCCAGATATGGCCTTGTAGGTGATAAGTAAAATTTTAAAATCGATTCTGAAGGAAATGGGCAACCATTGCAGGGAAGCTAAAATGGGTGTAATATGATCAAATTTCCTGGTACCAGTTAAAAGCCGTGCGGCTGCGTTTTGGACAAGTTGGAGAGATTAAGTACCTGTTTTAATTCAAAAGGTGTTTTTTGTGTGTGCGCTCCATTATTGGAACTGAGAGAACAAAGCCCTGCCTGGTATGAGGAGTCGTTGGACCCCCTGCTGATTAGTATACAATGTCTCTGAGAGACCGCTCAGACAACAGTCTGTCTGACAATTGTTACTAGGCTAGTAGTAGCCAATCATTTAAACGAGCAAGGGGGCAATGAACAATGAATTGTCACACAAATAATTGCGATTAACAATTTCATCGTGTTTTTGGCATTGGAACATGATACACTTTTAATTTCTTTAGCTGTTTCTTTAGTTGTTTTAATCATCTTTCTAAAGTTTCTTTAGGACATTGTGTACAATACATCAAATGATAAATGGACTGCATTTATATGGCACCTTTCTCCAAAGCGCTTAACAAAGTACAGTATTTCACGTTCACCCATTCACACAGAGGAAACCATGCAAGGCACCAACCACATTTCTGTGCACAACCTACCGCCCAGCCGTGATATGTGGGGATAAAAACAAGCGCTCTCACTCATGCTGCTGCCATCACAAGCCCTGGCAGGCAGGGGAAACAAGACAACGATTTGACTGCAGCACATTTTGAACATTTGAAACGTGCTGTAACAAATACGTTTTTTAGCACAAAACACTGTAGCTGTCTGCCAAATTATTTTGAATGTTGCTATACAGCAGATAGTTTCATTGATTTTAACAATGTGGCCGATATCACATTGTTTTACACTGGAGATGCAAGATCCAGAGAGAGAAGTAAAGAAAATGGTCACAGAGAAACAGATATTCCTCCTGAGAAGATGAGACTTACAGAAAAATGAGGAGGCAAAGAAAGGAGCAAGCAATTGACCAGCTCTAGTGTATTAAACAAAAGCATAGATATTTAAGAGCAGGTAGTAGATGTTGATCAAATCATATTGATTGGGCTGGTTTTTATTTATTCTGATCTGATGAAGATCTGTGAGGATCAAAACATTGTCAACTCAAAGTGATTCTTTACCTTGAAGATGGTGTGTGAATGGGGGCTCTACCTCTTGAAATAAAGTTATTTTGAATCGCCACAACACCAATAGCAACATCAGGAAAGTGACGTGTACATAAATCAACAGTATAGTTCTTGATTGTGGACGGATGTGTGTGTGCATGCTCAAAGTATTTGCAGGGTCGTTCAAGCCTGGATTATGTTTAAAAAATCACACCCGTGTGAACTGAGCGGTGGTTTATCCCCCCCCCCCCCTCCCCCTGTGTGTGTGTGTGTGCGTGTGTGTGTGTGCCTGGCCTGGCCTGAAAACAGCGCCCCTCCCTTAACATGTGTGGTCATAAAAGGTACTACACCACAGGCTACATACAGACAGACCCACCCACCCACATACATACATACATACAAACATACATACCTACACACACGGCCACGCTATGGAGACGGTGTGACCACCGCTCAAAAATTAGCGTGTGGGGCGCCTGGTGGCCTAGTGGACCAGGCGCATACCATATAGGCATTGCCATTTCGGCATCAATGCCTGTCGGCGTCGGCGGTTCGATTCCCGATCCGGGCAACCTTTGCCGCATGTCACTCCCTATCTCTCCCCCATTTCCTGTCAGTCTACTGTCCTATCTAATAAAGGCGAAAAGCCCCAAAAAACAAATCTTAAAAAAAAAAAATGCGTGTGTGTCTGTATATACCTGTATGTATATACATACAGTACATTCATTTGTATGCACTGTCTTGCACTACTGACTAAAGCAATCCTGCTATTGATTTGTCTCTTCCACTTGATTCCAGGCGGATATCTTTGACTCCTGTCGGGTTACGATCTCCAGCTCTTTGTCCCTTCTTTACCACTCCCACCTCCACTGAGAAGGCCAAGCACGGTCAGTATACCTTTATAAAGGGAACATACGTTTTTTTTTATGATATGCTTGTCAACGACAGGTCAGAATACAATATGCCGTTCACTTTACCACCTTTTATTTAGGGTCTGATTTCATTAATGCTTCATACAGGTGTTCAGTTTCACTCGAGATGGCTTCCGCAAGCTCGCGTTTCAGTATTCTATGCCCACAGTCAAAGTTCAAGGACATTGTTTGTTACTCTATAGTTTGCATTTTCTTGTGCATTCTGCACCCACGGTCAAAGTTTTTAAATATTGGTAAAAGAATGTTGGCACTATACCACCATCATTTTGGGTCCAATTTGAATTAAACTTCATACAGGTCATTGTCCCGACACAGCCTTAGTGAATTCATGGTTCAGCATCTAAATACCTTTAAACACTTCCTGTTGATTTATGATAATAGTTCCTCCTGACATTATCTCCGTTTAGGGAATATAATAGTATGAGTTGAACATAATGCCAAACCTAAGTGTGGGATAGCACGTGTGACGTAGCTGTTGCATTTTATCAAGCCAGGTGGCGGAGAGATATGAGCCTCTGGCCATTGCCAGGTTTCTTCTTGGCAAAGTAGCTTTAAAGACCGGTGAAATCACCGCTGAAAACAGCACCAGTAACCCTACAATTTCTGCACTGGGATTTTGGTTGTACCCACCATGAGCAGAAAATATAATTGTGGTGAATATGACCTTGCTGTAATGCAACTGTGGGCGACCAGTTCACTTAGCCGTTTTTCAAGGTTGCCATGATCACCCAATGCCAGACAGTGAAGACCACCATTGCATTTGCATCTCCTTATAGGCTGTTAATTAGAATAATATAATAATACAGGGTTAAAACAAGTAAATAATTGATAATAATTGAAGTAAGTCTGTTTGAAACCTTCCCTAACACCCAGGACAACGTTCCACTCATCCTTGACTCTTCTCCCTCCTTGCTCCCAAGCTGTGGAATAAAATCTCCCTTGCAGTCAGAACTGCAGTCCTAGTCCTATCTCTCATTTTCCACTGAAGTCTGAAAACGGAACACTTCAGATTCCACTTCCCGCGACTCTCCAATCCGTTCTTGTCCTTTTTAAAAAATATATATATGCTAATACTATGCTGATTTAACTGTAGATTGCATGTTGTTTAGACAAATGTTAACCTGGTTTGTATCCTTGTTTCTGTGAAGCACTGCATTGTTTTCTTTGCACTCTACTTAAATGATATGACTATTTATTTGACCCTGTCATTTTGTGTTGACCCTGTCATTTTGCGTGTGTGACTTGGGTCCAATGCGGCATCCAAGTATATCGTCTATGGTTGCAAGTAACCCTTCTTTCACTGAGATCCCTTTCATGTGTATTCCTCCAGAGCGCCCATCTCCTCCCTCTGATCCGGTATGCCAGCCCCCTGAGCCCAAACGTCCCAAGACCGGCGGCGACCCACCAGCCAAGAGCAATGTCACTCAGCCTTAGCGCTAAATGCAGGATGCTCCGTGGTCTTGTGAACTGGCCAGCTGTTCTGTCCTCCTCAGCCAGATCCATTCCTCACACACCACCTCTGTACAACTGCACTGCACCCATCGGGTTCTACGTGGATGTCATTTCACAGTGCAGTGTCCCTCGTGGTTTGGTTGATGTGTGTCTCTTTTTATCTAACCAGATAAAGTTTTGATATCACTTTATTTGGGCGGTCTGTGAGAGAAAATGAACTGGTCTTATTATCCTTATCTTTGGTGTTTTGCTGAGCTGTTAATTGCTGTATTATATACTGCCACCGATGTTGGTAACATTTAGAAGAATAAAGTAATCTGTTTAATGAATCTCTTTTTGTTGTTTACATCTCGTCGAGAACATGAATGTGAAGCTGAAACGCAACGGCAAATCCAGATTATAATTTGTTATTGAGCCAAATGCAATAAGGTTTACTAACTAACCTAATGGGAAGACTGAAAGTATATCAAAATATGTCACTTTATCAAACTGTATAAACACAACACATGTATATACATGGGATTATGTTAGGCTGCAGAATGTAGTTTCTCTGAGTAAATCAGTTATGGGTAGTCATTGTATCCAGAGGAAAAACAACCAAGCCTTCAAGTATTGGCCTTAAACTTTAAAATAACATCACTGACATCTTTTGGCTTAGCTATATATAGCTATAGTCATATAGCCATATAGTCAAGTTGTTGATTAGCATGGAGTTTGCTATTTGCCATCAGTAGGCCTATTATGCTATTTGCACAATATTGAGGACACTTGCATAAAGATGACATTGATAGAGTAGGCTAATCGACCTAAAGATTAAGATCGCCAGTTCATATCATTTTGTTTAATAGTTGGATCACATTTTGGGTTTTGATAGATTATGGGGGGGGGGGGGGGTCAGGAAATCTTGATGCCACTTAAGACTAGTATTTAAGTTGTAGTTCACCAAGTGAGGCGATAGCGTTGGCAATAGCCTACTGGCATCGTGTGCTAACAGCCTATCTTGATTCGTGAGTGTGTGGTGTGGTGGCGGTGGTGATGATGGTGGTGGGGGGCCTTCGGAATGACAGTTGTAGTAGCCAATCGCATTTCTTCTTTGTGTGGCTCCTCAAAGCATCCACTAATGGCCTTTGTCTGAAGGCGGGGTTGAGATGTCTTAGTTTGGCTGGCATTTAGCAACAACCCAGAAGGTTACGAGTTAAAACATTGGATTATTTGATCATCTGACTGGCGCTTACGCAAATGGGAGAAATATGGAATATGTCGGCGATCAAACCACGATCGCTTTGGATGCGATCGGGGTGTGAGTTGTTGTTGCAACATTCGGGGTGATCGGGGGGGAGAGACGCCGCTTTTAGGTCGTTCAACTCGCGATGCTGGATAGATAGAGCTGCATCATCATGTTGCTTCCGACTCGACTTACCGAAACAAATCACAAGTTACACCAGGGGTAAAGCTACAAAGAGCAGACCGAAAGGAAAGCCATTGATTAAAGACGGGACAAACAATGCACTGGCATCCGTTGATAAACAAGACTGACTGGCTGCCGTTGAACGTGACCCGTTCTAAAACTGGTTAATTTGTATCACTTTGGCGCGATATCCACTTGAATGTATCCAGTCGGCATTGTTATTGATATGCACGTAGCCTAATTGATAGCAGGAAACTCCAGGATTGACCTAAAACTTTGCCAATTAAAGAGTAATTGGATGCTTTTAGCTTTTTATTTCTGCAACTGTTTAGATAGCGAGATGGGATGACCTCCTCGACTTGGCAGATTGTACGATGCACGACCCTGGAATGTATTGGAAATCATCCAAGAGGATGCTGCTTGATTGACTCCCGAGGACCGCTCATAATTTGTATTTATTTTATAAATTATAATATAAATAAATGGTTATAATCATCTATTTGCATTTTAACAACGCTATTCATAAGCCATAATTTGTGAAGAAAATGTTTTTAAGGAAATTGTTGACTTGCAATATGGAATATGTTCCTTTTTAAATGAAGGTGTTGAGTTGCACTTGTCTTCTGGAGACGTAAACCAGATTATTTGTTAGTCTAATGCTGCCATCGTCTCCACGTGGAGCTGATGTCGGGACAGTGGTCCTCCATACACACCAGTTGTGAGTGACTAGGGGGTCCGGGCTCCCTGCTGTGGTACACTAGACTAGAGGTGACTGGCTGGCTGGCTGGCTGCTCTGCAAAAGGACGATCGAGTTTGTGTTTGTTTGTTCCGCCGACGCCGGTGAGGCCAAAAAAGGCTAGCGTCCTATAGGCGTCCCGTCGGTTCTGGGGTAAAGTTAACACACGCACAGGACAATTAAAACAAAAAAATCCCCGTTAAAATGGCCGGCGATTGCACATCATACAACACGCACTACGGCGGGAGGGCAGAAACCTTTTGTCCGTCCAAACAGTCGTCAGACCGAGAGGTCTGTGGTTCTGGTTCCTCGGACGGTAACTTGGAAGGGCGTGGGCCGACGATGCTGCGATCCTCGTCCAACTTCGAGGCGATCGACGGGCTGCTGTACCGGAAGAAACTGGAGCGAGGCTTCGTCCACTACCGTGAGGTGTTGGCCGAGGACCGGAGGCACGAGGCGATCTCCGCCTTCCACCGGAGGAGACCCCCCGGCGGCGGCGGCGCACGCCGCCACCTCTCCCTGGAGGAGACCTACAAATGCGTGGCTGAGAACTACTGGTGGGACGGTATGAGTAGCCTACTAATCTCCTTATGTGTATTCGACTTGTAACAGCGTGTGTTCTGCCTTCTGGTCTGCTACATTCTACTATTAAACACATTGGCCATGGCATAGGCAGGTGGGAAGACAGGACATCCTTTTGTTAAGACTGAGTTCCCTTTTTTTAATGTTAGTTTTGTGTAGTTTTGTTCCCTGCAGTTTAGTTTGTAGTTTTATTTATCTGAGCATGTCCTGACTGGTCATTCATTCTGTTTTGAGGGAGGTCTGGTTACTTACTGTTAAACACACTTTGGTTTAAATTAAAGATTTACCAAAGCCTAAAACATACATACACAAGTCACATATTCACGTTGAGATGTTAATCATGGGCCTGGGCTCTTCTTTGTCTGCTGACTGTAATGTAGGTGCCATTGTTCTCTTTTCAGGGATGTACTTCCAGATTCGAGAACATGTCCTGGGCTGTCCAGAGTGCCTGGGGCAGCACAACAAGAGACCAGAGGTAAGGTCAGGGCTAGCACCACACAGTGGCTGTATAACAACTGATGACTACATCCAAATCAGTGTCCACAAGTCTGTCCAAACGTTAGCTCCGCTCGGAACCTCTCCCTCCGCTATATAGCGCAGAGATGAGGTTCCTCGGCATCAGCAGCCCAAATGAGATTTTTCTGGCCATAGTTCGCCACACTTACACGATTCTTATCTTTACCGTACATCGTACTTTATCCAAAAAGTAGAAGTTTGTTTAAGCCTCTCTTGAGATGTATAACTTTTGATCGGTGGAGAAAAGCTAAGTGATGAGTTGAAACAAGTGTTTAAAACCCATCGCTTAGATTTTCCCCACCGCTCAGAGATTATACATCTGAAAGAGGCTTCGCTTAAACAACCTTTACTTTTTGGATACGATGTGTGGTAAAGGTAAGAATCATGTAAGCGTGGCGAACTATCGCCGGAAAAATCCCATTTGGGCAGCTGATGCCGAGGAACCTCATCTTGGAGCTATATAGAAGAGGGTTCCAAAAGGAGCTATCCAAACGTAATACATCATTATGCTTTCAAAACATTATTACCCAGGCCATTTCTACATTTTCCTTACTTCTCATGGGCCATTGTTTTGTCCTTCATTCTCTCGTGTCTTACACCCATTATACCCATCATTCATTTTTATTCACTGATTTGCCCTTCATTTGTCTCGACATTACACAATAGAAATATGCCCAGATTATTGTGTGTGTGTGTGTGTGTGTGTGTGTGTGTGTGTGTGTGTGTGTGTGTGTGTGTGTGTGTGTGTGTGTGTGTGTGTGTGTGTGTGTGTGTGTGTGTGTGTGTGTGTGTGTGTGTGTGTGTGTGTGTGTGTGTGTGTGTGTGTGTGTTCTTAGGACAGGGGCAGGGAAGGACGTGTGTCAAAGACAATGTTGTCACACAGCAGTGACGTGCTGAGCAAGTTGAGGAGTCAGCGGGAGGCAGGCTTGTTCTGTGACATCACCCTGCACACAAATGGACAATCCTACTCTGCTCACAGGGCCGTTCTGGCTGCCGTCAGCGAGTACTTCCAGGAAATCTTCGCAGAGATGGAATTGAGCGCCAAGGCTGACATAGACCTCACCGGTGAGTATATATGTTACAGCATCTTTGGGTAACTCAGGACGTTCATTGTAAGAGCGCTTGTTTCGTTCACCACACACTAATCACCACCAGATGGCGACGACAGCCCATAGACAGCCATTCACTAGTGCAGGCGCTGACGTCACTCGTTTGCGACTCCCTTTCTTTATTTACTAGCCTAGCTGGGCGGTGTTTAGCCATTAGCTTAGCCATTAGCTTAGCCATTAGCTTACTATGAGCGTTTATCTTGGGCTTGCCCAGGCCTTACGGCCTGGGCATAAATATAACGATTGCATTCACCACGGCTTCGTAACTCGCGCGGCCGGCGGAGCTCGGGGGCGAAGAGCAGGACCAAGGTCCGCTGGCCTTCGCGCCGCTTGCAATGTCGTGGACAATCGATGGGCTCCGCCTGGAGGACGTTGTTGTGGGCGACCGCTTGTTCCGCCCCGTGCGGCACCGCGACCGTCGGCCGTCCTGTTTCTCTAATATCCGGTGACATATACAGTACAACGCATTGACTAACTGATTTTGATAAAGATAGTGAAAATTTAGCCATCTGTCCCTCAGTAAAACTTGTATTGTTGATGGCAATCACATGGCCATAGTTTGCTCCTGTTTCAGGATAGGCACTGTTACCGTGCGTTTATACTTAGTTGAAATTCAGAGGTTTCCTGCCCGATTCGATCCCTGGCCCCTCCTGACGTAGTGTCAAAGTGTCCTTGAGCAAGTCACTTAACTGCAGATGAGCAGGTTGGCCTTGCACAATGGTTGCCTTCGCTGGTGGTGTGTGAATATGTGTGTAAATGGGTTCACTCCGACAATAAGAAGTCCATTTCGGAGTGGCGACATGTCGGAATGGAGAGAGCCTCCCAATGTAATGCACAGTTGAATTAGTGTTAGTGTTGTTAGGTATCAGTCTGTGCCATCAGATGCTTGAATATCCACTGCCTTTGATAAATGTTTTCTTAGACTTAAAGCGTCCTGGATTGCTTGTTTATTTCACGCGGTTTGCATTCAATGCAAGCTGTCTGATCGAGACTGAAACTTAAAGCAGTTGTTCAAATCCCACCTCCTCCCTCTGTTTATTTACACTTTCGGTGCAACTCTTTCTCCCAGGTCTCTGATCCGCTATTTACTTTCACTCACTTTCATCTAGCTTATCTCACTCACTGTTCGAAGTCGAACGTGCCTGATTAACAGCCCTCTGTCTTGCTCTATTCTAGGTTTCAGCGAGGAGAGCTTGCTTTCTCTGCTGGATTTCTCGTACTCCTCTACGCTGTGCGTGCGCCAGGAGGACCTGCCTGAAGTCGGCACCTTGGCCCGCCACCTGGGTATGTGGCCGGCCGTGGAAGCCTGCTCTGCCCTCCAGAGGGAATGGGAGCAGCCTCCCTCTCACTGTCCTTGGACGGGTAATGCTGGGTCTCGTTCAGAGCTCCACCACCAACTGAGGGAGAGAAAAAGCAAGAAGGTCTCACCTGATGGGGACAGGGTGGGCGATGGCTTCTCTCTAACGCTGGACGCGTCAGACGAATCTTTAGCGGAGAGTCCCAGGCGTTCCTTGCGCAGACCCCTCAGACGAGGCGAACCGGGACACAACGAACACCCCCTCAGTCCCACGCACAGAATGAAGCTCATGGACTTCAAATCCCCCTCCTGCAAGAGGCCTCAAGCCCCCCGGAATGCATTGCTCACCCCGCAGTCACGGAATCGCCCCGCGCCGTCCCCGTCGACCCCCCGTCTCCTCCGCTCCAGTCCAGGCGCTGCCCAAGAGGTCCAGAAGTTTCTTCCCCGGCCAGAAAGTCCACGGCGGAACCGAAAACCTCACTCTAGTCCCAGGCCTTCCCCCATCTCCAGGCAAAGACCCAGCACCATGGGGAGTCCGTTGAGGGTGAAGCAGGAGGCAGAAAACATCGGAGAGGACGAGGAGGACTACGCACGGGCACAGGAGAAGTACCGGCTCATGAACGTTCTGGGGCTGCAGAGGACTGCCTTGTTGCCGCGACCGGAAGATCTGATTGGCTGGAGACAGAAGAAACGTCTGAGGAAACTGAAGGCAAACAACTACTCGCTGACTAAACGGAGGAAAACACAACACCCGGCTCCAGGAATGGTGTTTGAGGATCTGCCCCTGTCAATCCCCCTGTGTAACCCGGTTAACACTCGCTTCCTCAAGAAAATCATCAAGACGGAGCCTGCAGATCCAGTCAGCGTGGAGGAAATTAATAGGCTTAAAAGGCCAAAACCAACCCCGCGGCATGTCCCTCCCAGCGACAGGAGCATGAGAAGCAAAGGCACTTTTCCGGCACTTCTGCAGCCCGCCTCCTGGCCCGCTTTTGGCGGGAGGGAACTCAGACACTTGGCGAGGAGAGATGCCGCCGCCGCCATGCCGCCTCCTCGCAGTGGCAACTCCAGAGCTCTGGCGCGGAACGTGGTCAGGATCAAACCAGAGCCAGTCGACCACTCCATCTCAGGTCAGCTGCTTCCATCCCACGGCCGCCACGACCCTGCACGTCGTTCTCACAAACCCCCTCCTCTGCTGAGGGCGCGGACTAGGAGCAAGATGGCCCTGGAGACCGTCAGAATGCTACGCTACAACAGTGGTCGGCCAGCGGCGAAGACAAAACTGAAGCAGAGCGCCGCGAGAGGAGCAAAGAAGTCCCAGTCTAAGAACAGAGAGGAGGAAAGGAAGGTACTGACTGGCTTGATGGACCGTAATCCCAGAGCTCAGCATAACAAATCCACAGGGCTCCAAATACCTGACATGTCGCCTCCCTCATCCCTTTATAACAATCCTTTGTATAAGGTCATTAAAGAGGAGCCAGCAGACCCCCTGCCAGTGACGGTACCATTCCCCGACCCTCCTTCCCCGGACCGGGGCAAGCGCCAGAGCAAGCCCCCCGTCAAGCTACTAGACCCGGGCTTCCTCTTCAGCTTTTATCGCCCAGCAGGGGGGGCCATGGTGGCAGGGAAGAGGGAGGAAGAGAGTGTGGATATCTGTTTGATGCGCTCCGTGTCGCAGGGGGAGACATTCAGAGCTCAGGAGCCCCCGCCCAGGGTGCTGAGGGCCAGGAGTGGACCGCCCCCCCCACCCCACACAAGGAGGGAGAGGGATAAGAGAAGAATGGTCCACAGACCCCAGGCAAACTCCAACCACAACAACACTCCTATTCTGGCAAAGTGCAAGACAACACAGAACATGCCAAAGGTAGGTGGTAGTAGAGGGCATTGTTTTGTACCTGCATCCAAATTAAGATAAAGCTACATGTTACTTTACAAGACTTACCTGGGTAGATTCATACGCCCTCATTTATCAATGGAGTGTAAAAAACGGCGTATTTTCCCCCCCAAATATTGGTGTACGGCAACATTAAAGTGGCATTTTTCAACACATCCTAAACAGCCAATCCTAGTGTACATTTGATCTTGTTGCTGAAACCTAGCGTCATTTAAATATTCTCGCCCTTAAAAATTCTCAAAATGCCCCGATTTTACAACCAGAACAACCGGAATTACGACCTAACAATGTCAGGAGCCAATAGAAGAGTTAACCCCGCGCGCCTCACTCTCATTCATGTCCGCTTCCAACAGACCACACGCACACACACAGCCTACATGAATATCACCACACCAGTCAAATCGTTATGAATGATTATCGAGTACGTTTAGATATTAATTTAGCCCATTATCGGCGACGTGCGCAGTCAGTCAGTGCGCGTTTGAGTGCTTACACTCAAAGAATTCAATCTGCACCACGTTGATGAATGAGGGCCATAGATTCTAAAGAAGATGATAAGATAAGAAAAAATAAATTGTCTGCAAACTCATGAAACCAGTTTTATGTGAGCTGCAGTGGAGGGGGTCCTCCACTGGGGGCGTCACCACTTTTGCATCCGTTCTGGAGCACGAGGAGTGGGTGGTCCCCGGGAATTCCCCGTGAGCAGCCCCGTTGGGGTGGTCATTTGGTCATTTTTGCACATTTGGTCATTTTTTACACTTGGGGGTCCCCCAGGGGGCTGGGGGTCCCTGGGGCTCGGGGAGTGTGTGTGCAAAATGTGGCATGGATCGGGTCAACGGTTGCGGAGATATGAGCAGGGAAAAAGTGTGACGTGTGACCACATTTGGTAATTTTTTACATCTGGGGGTCCCCCAGGGACCTGGGGGTCCCTGGGGCTCCGGGGGTCCTTGGTGGTTGTAGTTTGGCAGTCAAGGAGTGTGTGTGCAAAATTTGGCATGGATGGGGGCAACGTTTGTGGAGATATGAGCAGGGCAAAAGTGTGACGGACGGACTGACTCACTCACCCACGGACAGCCTGTGGAGGTTTTGGTAGTAAATGCGACCTACGGTCGCAATAATACATTATATCTCACGCCATGTTCAAACAAGGATGGGAAGAATTTACGTAAACGTTCTCACCTCAATCAAGTCAATAAAATAAGATATCTTAATGATACACCAAAACGACCTACAAATCCTGTGTTACTTGCTATGCCAGTATGTGTTTTTAAAACGTTGACATGCACACTTTTGTGCCATCGCAACACCCAGCGACCGAAGCGAAGCGATTCAAGGCTTCAAGTGACTGTAAAGCTTTTGATGGGAACCCAGCTTTACTGGTTCATAATAATGCTGTCATTTATTTTATTTCTGCATACATTTATGTATCTGACAGGCTGATGTTTCTGGACATTATGTCCAGACGACCAATTTTTGAGCGGTGCTAACTGCTCCTACATCAGATTTTCTTTAACGTGTTTCTGATCTCTATCCTGTTTTTTGCAGCTGCAGAAGAAAGGTAATAAACTCCCTACAAGTAATACAAAGTTTGTCCTATTGGAGTCCATCCGTCGGGCGCGGCTGAAGCAGCTCCGGGGTCCTCGCAGTCAAGCCCCCAAGGCTGTGAAGGGAGCCCACAACTGTGTGCAGTGTCACGCGTCCTACAGGGACTGTGACGCCCTCATCATGCATTCCCTCAAGCATATTGAGGGCAAGCACTGGCCCTGTCCGGTAAGCAATTAGTTTGAATCATACCTTCCATAATGACATCAAAGAAAAGGACCCACACACTGTCAGGAACTCTGTCGTTAGACCTTCATCATTCAGGACTGACTGTTGTCTATCCTGATGAAGGTCAAACGACGAAAGGTCGAATAAAGAGCAGGTTTGTTCCTGACAGTGTGCGGGTCCTTTTCTTGGTCATTATCAGAGATCCCCTTCTGAATATACAATGTACTTTTTGTCCTATGCACCTGTCACCAACCTTTGAGGTGCGCCTCTGCCTTTTTCTAAAGAATCATACCTACAATCAATCTCTCCTCCCATTT
The DNA here is from genome assembly GCF_963921795.1 of Nannobrachium achirus. Lineage (NCBI taxonomy): Eukaryota > Metazoa > Chordata > Actinopteri > Myctophiformes > Myctophidae > Nannobrachium > Nannobrachium achirus. The sequence goes on along the minus strand of NC_137829.1, from coordinate 41,613,638 downwards.
TTATTGTCACATATTGTCACTGCAAAAACATCCCTTTTCTCCTTTGTCTTTCACCTTATACATCTCGGTGGCGGTGCCATTAACGCTTCCTTTCTCCCCCTTGGCGTGACGTAGCTGTGCAGCAAATCGTTCTTTCGTCTGCGGAATGTGAGGAACCACATCCGCAATCACGATCAGAAGTTGTACAAGTGCCGTGGCTGTATTGCTGCTGCCTCCTGAGAAGAATTTACAGTCCTGCAATGGACTGACTGAGGTGAGGGGGTCTGATGCCTCAAGAGGATACGTGCCATGCTCCTGTCACATGTGTTCCATCCTGAGTGGAAGTGTGAACAGAGCGCATGTACAGTGAAGAAGGTCTGAGCACATGTCTGCTGTCATATTCCAGGCTTTGCAGGCTTTGGGATCTGTTTTGTAGACGGTTGAGCGCCACTGTTGATTTGTCCAATCGTATGTGAGAATGTTTGTTACACGTCCTATTTATTTTTCTCCGGGGCGTAGGTTGTCATCATTGCATGGGGTTCGCAAATAAGACAGGGCGGGAAAGGGCAAGTCGTGGTCGATCAGCAGCTTGTACATAAGAAACGTCCATCACACTTAAGCACATGATTCTGTGGAAAGGTTTAATCACTCTGATTCTGGTCATTGTGGTCGTCCAAGATCGCTAATGGTAATGTGTGTAACCAAACTACGGTTGTTGTTTGCATTTTGGTAGCTAGAGGGGTTAAACTTGAACGCTCAGGGGGTGGGGAACTGTGACGTCACCGTGTTAGTGAGAGAATGTCACAGTTTGTACATAATTAAAGCAGAAAATGATTGTGATTAATTATTACTACCTAATTATGGCTATTGTTATTTTTCTATGTATAGATGAATTTTCAGTGCACTTATATCATAGCTTTTGTTGTAAAACCTAAGAAATGGTTCTGAAATGGAAGGTCGGAAGTCGTGGCAGGAATACTTGAAGTGGCATGGAATCTGGAGGGAATACTTGAAACGGGGAGTTGTTGACTAGACTGTCCTGAGTGTGTTTTAAAATGGATATCTCCTCAGTCTTTGTACTTTGTGGTGTTCAGATAAAGTTCAGCCTCTCCCCCTTTATTTGTTGTTTTCGTCGTCATAGGGTTTAGGGAGGGGAGATTTGACAATGTTTGTACGGCACCACTGCATGTGTAATTGCAGATACATTATATTCACATGTCTTTTGTCTGGCCACATATAGTTACTAAAGGGAAAAGTGTCCTATGTGAAACTCCATAAGTAGTAATCAACACGTCATTAAGGATGTTTCAATGATATCTATATATATTTTTTTGTTTGTTGTTTTTGTTTTTAACACAAATCAAGGGGTTTCTTTCCCTTACTCTATTTAATAATTTCCCTCCTACTGAATTGTTGCAATGTGTGCACATAATGTGACATTTAAGATGTTTCAGAAATTGATTTTAGAAATGGTTGACCTTTGACAGGATTATCTGTACAAGATAATATTTAATAAATTTCACTCCTCTCCTCTTGTCTATCTTGAGTATCTGGTTGTTCTCAATGTGTTCATATGATTTTAGTGTCTCTATAGAAAGGTTGAATTACAAAGTTATTGCTATTTACTATAATATATTGTGATCTCTATAATATAAGAATTCAGTGAGCGATGACATGTAGAATATTCATTTGCTGGTCTTATTCTGTGCTCTTACCGCATGCAAGTACATGATTGGCGATTGTGTATTGTTTGAAGCAAGTATATCTGCACTACTTTCAACCACTTGGGAGAAGGATGAATTGATCTTTTAGGAAAAGGTTGAAGGGTGGAGCTTTAGAAATGACAATTTTTTTAAAAATTGTATGACTCATTTGACCAATAAATTGAGGCTGTATTCATTTCATCTTGTATACTGTTTTGGGGCGAAGATACACAAAGATGATATTCACTAGCCCTGTTTACAATTCACGATAGCTACCAAATGGGGCTAGACATTTACCCTGTGCTCTTGGAGTGATCCAAATAATCGTCGTGTTCAACTGCAAAGCACTTCTAGACTGCAGTATACCCAAAGAGGATATTTTCATGTATCATTCTTTACCCGTAGAGTAGAACTTATTGATTTTCGCAATAAACAATCATCCAAATCTATGTTCTCACAATGAACAACAACAGTTCTACGTTTCTGTCTTTTATAATAAAGTATCGTCAGCTGGTTGTAATGTCAAAACGAATATCTGTTTGTATTTTTGTTGAAATGGCCCCTCTTGTGGGATTGCCATGCAAACGGTATCTAGACCAAACACTAGGTGGCGACACACACTAGTATATCATAGCAGCAAACTCGATAATAACAAGTCTAGTGCAAAATGGTTCTAAATCGCAATGTGAATGACCCCGATGTAGGTTTACAGCATGGCAAGGTAAGAAAGACTGTTGGAAGAGATCATTGAATCAAAATACAGTAGGCCTACCAAGAAATATGAATAATGCATTGGTGAATACGTTAGACTGAAAGCAATCACATAACAAAACGTCTTGTAGTATATTAGCCTATTACAAGTAAACAGTTTGTGTTCACTCAGGGTTAAGATTGTTTGACACCTGGGCCGGGCGTCGAGTGTGACCCAATTAACTGCCTTTTTTCAATGGGTTCCCAATATCTAACTTTGTTCATGGAAAAAGATACAAATAGCCTAATTCTGTTATAATTTGAATGAATGAGTTGCACAGACACAAAAATATATCAGCAGCATTACTCCATTACAGCAGCAATACCATTAGCCTATTATATCCAGGAACATGTTAATCACTGTCCATTATGGAATGCTCAAAATTCAGTTGTCTTCAGGCTGCAAGATTATTTGGCGGTCCCCATAGTTTTAGTAGCCTACATTTTACAAATGCACAACCAACGGGGCCTTGTGTTGGGTTACTACTCTGGCTCCTGCTGCCTGCCAGCGGCTGCCTGCACATACAAGCTTATGAGAGTTTAGGGAGCCATGGAGTGTACGCCCAGGAACAGCTGACAATTTATGCTAGTGGGGCCCCCACATTCTCAGAGAGAGGAGGGGAGAGAGAGAGGGTAATGTCTCATGTATACTTATAAGTGCGACCGTGTCGCTCGACGACAATGTGTCCAACTGGGGGGGAAACGTGACACAGAATCTGTTTTTTTCTTCTTCTTTTTTTTTTTTTTTTTTTTTTTCAAATTGAAAAGTCGTTGAGCGACACGGTTACGTCGATCCGATAGAAGTATTCTACTTGTATGATTGTATCAGACGATGGGTTGGAGTGTTAAAGTGATATGTATCATATTATGTGGGTTAGTGGTGGGAAAATAGGCTACTCAAATGTTTAACTAAAGTAAAAGTAACAATACTGC